>NW_009952161.1:144934-151127 GCF_000747805.2 Chaetura pelagica
CAGGAATACTTTTGCACAGCCATGCAATGTTCAGTGCAAAACTACAGCCCTACAAGGTGCTACAAAGTGCAAGGGAAGGCACTGCATGGGATATGAGAAGGTAAAAAGTGTTCCAGAGTTCAATACTGTGGTTACACATTCATCCCCCCAAGATTGTCAGGCTGCAGCACTGGAAGTGATCTGGAGTGGCAAGGGACAAATACGGAGTCACTTCTTCCTGTCCTAGATTTCACCCATCCAATGAATGGCATGAAAAAACCACATGGATACAAAACAACCCCTTTACCATCTCCCCCTCCTCACTGCTCTCCCCCATCTCCCTTCATCCCGGTGGAAGAGGGGCAGGGGCCATCTTCAACCCAGACTTGCTTTGCCTTCTGCCACTCCCTGCTCTGCAGGTTCTCCTCTCTAATTACCCCTCCATCAGAGGTGGCCTCCACCCACCCAACCCAAACACACACTTCAGCCCACAGTGCCCTTACCTTTCTACTCTATTTGTGCATAACATCCCTCGTATAGGAACCACACTCCCTGCACACCCCTCCTGCCTCCCTATCTGATGTATTTAACCAGACCCACTTAATTCACTTGCCAGGCCCAGCCCACCCTGACTGTCATCCATCACTCCCACTCTGTGCAGCAAGATGCCAGCCTCTGCCACCTGCTCATTTGATTTTTATTATTGTGGTAACCTTTTGCTTTGAAAACACCCTCCATACAACTGCATAATCCTCCTGCAAATTCTCCTCCACTTGGCAAGACTAAGAGCACCCTGAGCAGAGAGCACTGCCTAATGCTGACCCATCCCTTCTCAGTATCCATGGTATTCATGCTTTGCCCTCTGTCATCTCCCTGCAATCATCTACTGTCCCTACTTTTACACTAAATCTACCATCTGTGAAGGCAGTGGACTGCCAGGCAGTCCTGCCTGGGCAATGTCTAGCTTTCTGGCATTGGGTACAGGCTGGGATCAAAACTTGGGGTTTTGCAAAACAGAACTATCCAGCGTTCTGCCTCCCCCAACAAGGAGCTGGCTGCAGCCCTTCGCTGCCGGCTGTCCTGTAGTGCCCTCTGCTGAGCCACACACACCTGGTCTATCCCACTGCTCCTTTCGGTTGGATAGTTCTCCATTGGTCCTTGCCCTAATTTGACAGAACCATAAGGTTCAATTGCCTCCGCCGGCCCCAGCAGGCAGTGCCCAGGAAGAACCATCTGCCCTTTGACATCCCTCAATGTCTGGGTACACCATTTTTCACATCCAGTTGTTCTCAGCACCCAGGGGCTAATCAAAGAATCATAGAATCATCAAGGTTGGAAAAGACCTTCAAGATCATCAAGTCCAACCAACCGCCCTACAAACTCTAACCACTAAAGCATCTCCTGAAACACCATGTCCACCCATTTTTTTAAATACCTTCAGAGACGGTGCCCCCACCACCTCCCTGGCCAGCCTGTTCCAATGCCTCACCACTCCTTTAGTGAAGAAATTTTTCCTAATATCCAACCTGGCATAACTTGACCCCATTTCCTCTTGTCCTATTCCTAGTCACTAGGAAGAAGAGGCCTAATAAAGCAGAAAAGGCAAACAGGCAAGGTCTGGCCTTCTGCGCTTGAAAAGCCTCAACACGGAGATCTCCCTGCTCAGCTCAAGGCCTAGGCATGGCAGGCACAGCCAACACTCCCTGTGAGCAGCAGGATGAATTGAGGCACAGAATGCTGCTTCCTCCATACCTGTGAGCAATAGTCAGAACAGTTTTGTCAGCAAAGCGCTGGCGGATGGTCTGCTGCAGCAGCTGGTCTGTCTTCTGATCTACACTGGCTGTGGCCTCATCGATGCAGAGCACCTGCCAGGGACAGAGAGTGAAGGGAGCATCCAAGCACCAGAGGGGAGACTCCAGCCCAGGGACAGCTTGAGAAGGTATCACAGGATGTCTGCTCCACTCACACCCCAGACTCTGGAGCACTCTGCTCTGTTGTCCCCACATCAGCAGCTTGTCCTCCCCCTTTGCTCTGATGAAGGCAGGGTACTTACCTTGGCCTGGGTCAGGAGGGCTCTTGCCAGACACATCAGCTGCCTCTGTCCCACAGACAGGCATCTTCCCCTCTCTCCCACCTTGCTGTCCAATCCACCTGCAGGGGTCAAGCTCAGAAGTTACCCCAGCAAGCTCTGCGAAGGCCCCAAACAGCTCCCCCAGTCTAGGGTTTTCCCAGTAGCACTCAAAATCCCAATCGTGCTTGGGTCCAGACCCTTTATGATCTGATGCAATGAACATCTGGCACAGAGATGCCATGCTCCCCTAGAACCAGGGACTGGTTTATCTCTCAGGTTCTGCTCTAAAATCCACTGGGGCCCGGTCTCACCAGCAGCTCACCCAATCCATCACTTGCCAGTCCATTGACACTAAATCTAAGGGAATTCCACTGGGTCCCACTGACCTGTTCCCACTGTGGTCTTAGTGTGGCCTCACCCAGCAAATTTCCTACTGCATCCACCTGGCCCCCTTTTCCTCAGCTCTCTGACTGAGCCGAGTCTTTCTCCCCTCTTCCAGCACCAGACCTCACCTGCTGTTTCTCACTATGCTCACACTCACCCATCTGAGTAACAGCATCCCACAGGTGGCACTGCTCTAGCACCTCCTGGAGCTCAGCATCTGTCCGTATCCCTTGGGGATCCAGGTTCTCTCGGATTGAGCCACTGAACAAAAATGGATCCTGGGGGATGATGGCCAGCCTAGATCTGCAAGCAAATGAGAACTGAACGCTCATGGGGTGGATTCTGCAGAAAAGCCAAGGTCTGATTTTGTTTTTTTCTGGGGTGAGGTGTCTTAATCTTAGTGGCACAGAGACATGGGTCAGATATTCAGCTTGATTTCTTCAGCACAGCTGTTCAGAAATAACATCATAGGAAGATGCCACAATCACACAAGGCAGTGCCACAACATAAGTCCTTTCCTTTTCCCTCTTTCCTTTGGCATCCAACCACTGACAGCTCTCAGCCTTCAGGCCTCCCTAACCCTCTTGTTTCCCTCCACTCTACTCAGCCCTCTGTACCTCAGCTCCTCCAAGCCCACCAGCTGGCTGTCAACACCATCCAGGAGAATTCGGCCTGATTTCAGCTCCACCATGCGAAAAAGGGCCAAGAAAATGGTGGATTTTCCAGATCCTGTGCGACCCACAATCCCCACCTTCTCTCCAGGGTAAAAAGTGAAGCTCACACCATCAAGCGCATTGGGCAGGCCCACTTGGTAGGATAGGACCACCTGCTGGAACTCCACAAGCCCCTGGCTTGGCCAGTCAGCAGCAACCTAAAAGGGGTATCAGGGTGAGAGAACCCTGTGATCTCTCCAAGAGACAGGCAGGGCACAAGAAGATGGGTCAGTCCCTGAGAACATATTTGAGCTTTTACCTGGACCAGTTTATCCTGGGGCTCTATGGGGATGTCTGTTGTGTATTCCTCTGTCCGCTCCACACTCACCATCATAGTCTCTGTCACAGTGAAGCTGAAAATGAGGCCTGAGACCAGGTTTGTGAGAGACAGGGCATATGAGAGCGCCAGGCCCACAAGTCCTGCAAGGACAAAAGCATAAGCAAGAACATTACCAGCAAGGAAGGAGTTGGGATCTTGGTGGCAGGACAAAGAAACAAGGGAGAAGTCAGCACTGGAATCTGGGATTCCACTCAAGGATGGGGACAGACAAGAGGAGGGACAGAAGCTGAAGCACTACATTGTGGGTGAGTTGTAGATGTACAGGGATTAGGAGCTCTGGATCCTCTCCCTGGTGTAGGGAGAAGTGCAGCTCTGGACTAGGAGAAGAGGAAACCCTGGGCCACAGCCTAGGAGTGGGCATAGAACAATCCTTAGCAGCGTACCTGGATTTCCCAGTTGTTTCTGGTGCTGGATGAGGGCCACCCCTGCAATAGCAGTAACCACAGCAACCCCAATCATCTGCAAGCGGATGTCCAGCCACTGCATCGCTGTGTTGCTGGCAAAGAGGCAGCGCTGGTTCCGCTCCAGGCGCAGTTGATTCTCCAGCTCAAACCTGGCAGGCACACAACACAGGTTTGCACCACTCAGCCTCCATTCCTGCATCCTCCATGTCCCAGACCAGGGGCATTCTTGCCACCCTACAACCAGCCCCTCATCAGGTCGGGCCTGGTCTCTAAAGCCAAAGCTCTGGCTCTCTGGGTGTTTTTTCTCCCACTCACCTCTGTGTTGCCCGCATGGCTCTGATGCTGCTCAGTCCTGAGAGGGTCTCTGAGAAGTGAGTGTAAATGGGAGACAGGGTGACACTGCAAAAGCGCTTGAGCTCCCGGGATGTGTGCCGGTAATAGCGCTGGACGGAGAAGCAGAGGGCAGCCAGGGGGAGTAAGACCAGACCAATCCAAGGGAGCCCATAGGTGATTATCACCAGCATGCCCAGGAGCCCATACACGTTGGCCAGGAAGATATTGAGCATAAATGGCAGGCTGTCATCCACGGTGTACAGGTCTGAGGAGAAGCAGTTCAGGATCCGGCCCGTTGTTGTGGTGTCAAAGAAGGTGATTGTGGCCTGGCAACATGAGAACCAGAAAGTAAGAGCCAGTGAGATCCAGCCACAGAACACTGCCCAGGAGAGCAGCACCAAGGGGAGCTGATAAGGACACAAAGGTGTGGCCACCACAGCTCCCTTTCTTTCCTCAGCTGGAGAAGAAATCTCAGAGTCCAAAGCCAGCACCCACTTGCAGCGAAACAACTCATGCTGTTCACATGGCAAAAGGCAAATGGCAGACAGCAGTCACTCAGAGCCTATACTGGCCCACCAGGAGCCAGTGGGACAACCCTGTAATCCTTGCCTCTAACCGTATCTTCCAACTCTCTAATCATAGTTCTAGCCTGAGGACCCAGAGAAACCCAAAGCCTAAAGACAGTTAACTGGCACATGCCAGCATCAGCCCTAAATTTTGCTTAATTACTTCTTCCAGTTTCATCTGAATCTGAGCTGATGATCCTGCAAAAGCTACTTTGATTCACATGGCCCTCATCTTGGCTATATATATCTAAGCCTAATGAGTGAATAGATGAAGGTGGCAGCCATAAACCACCTTTCCATTGTATGTAACATACCTTACAGAACACAATTTGAATGCCAGTTCACTGGATTCATGTGCTAGCTGTGATGCAGCCCTTTTTGGATATAGTCCTATGCGAAGCTCATCAGCTAACACCAGCAGAAACCCTAATCCACCTCACAAACCTTGACTCCCAACTATGAGAAGAATGTCAAGGCAGAGTGACTCGCAGGAGCCCCAGTCTGCCCTGGACTTTCTCATCATTACCTTTAGAACCCTCTGGAGCAGTTGGTAGTGAATGACAGTGGCAGCACGGATAGTGCCGTAGGCAAAGAGGAAGGCCCGAAGAAGGGTGAAGAGGGAGTTAGCCCCTGCAATGCTCCCATAAACTATCAGGTAGAAATTCACATCGAGTGAACCATTGGAAGGGACTGGGGTGGTGTCCACAGCTTCAATGGGGGAGCTGGAACACAGAAGAAGGAAGATTATCAATCTGCCAAGGTCGCCAGGCCCCACAGACAGGGCATGATAACCGAGGAGAAAACTCAAGGGGAAAGCAAGATACTTCCACCTCCTACTCCTGTGAGAGACCATCCCTTTGGCATGCTGAGACTAACACATTATTATGCAGCTAGGGGTCTTCCATCAGCCTCAGGCAGAAGCCTTTTTGGCACCTCATCAGGTCAGAAATTTTGATTCTCCCGTGTTGTCAAAGCAGTCACACAGATCCCCTGCAGTCGGGTGTTCAGTTAATCCCTGCTTTTAACAAGGATCTTCAAAGAAAATGCTTTAAGGGCAAAATGGGAGTGTGTTTCCAACTTCCTTTGGTATCTCCTGACCACATTCACTTACACAAGCCCAAGAGTGAAGAACAGAAGCAGCTCTGGGGAAGGCAGGGAAGCTGAGAAGGCCATCACAGAGGTATTTGCTGTCTGGGATATTCTGGAGATCCAATGTGACAGCCACCAATCTGAGATATTTCTGGATGCTACAGAGAAAGAGAGACTGCATGAAGAGGGATTCAGCCTTCAAATCGGTAAATAAGAAACATAAAATCTGGAAGGGAAGCTGCTGGACAACTTTTGGTTTTGTCTCACTGTCCAGTCTAGTACACCCCAGCCTTTATTCTCCACGGTTAGTTCAG
>NW_009952161.1:151331-156863 GCF_000747805.2 Chaetura pelagica
CAAGGGAACAGCCCTGAGCTGCAGCAGCGACAGGGCACTGCCAGAGGAGCAGACATGCAACTGCAGCAGACAACAGATCCTGTTTCCACATGTGCCCCTTCACAACTGTGCTACTTTAGTTTGGGAATGAGAAAAGGGTCTTCCTGCTGCAAGTAGAGTAGTTAAACCCCTGGCCTCTTTTCTTCCCTGGACTCCACATAACCAAGGAATGAGAGGAGAGAAATTTCTAAAGAGAGATGTGCTGCTGAGCCACTGCCTTACCTTGCATCAGGAGCAGTGCGAAGAGGATGGATAACATCAAGCAGCTGCCCACTGCCTTCCAATATGCCTTGTAAACCTGAAAAGCCACCGCCCCTTCTTTCTTCTCTTCCTCCTTGTGGATGAGATTATTGTTTTGGGTTGATCCTTCTCTCTCTGTCTCTACAGCCTCTTCTAGGTCCTGTTCATCAGGGGCTGTGAGGATGGATGCAAAAGCAAAGGTCAGTGTGACATAACTTCCTCCTGCAGTTGCTTTTTGCTGTAAACAGACCAAATCTAGGCTATAAAGCAGACTTTTCCTCCCTCCTCTCTCCCCTTTCAAGACAGGTGCACCAATCCTAGCAGACTTTCATCCAACACTGGACCACAAGTGAAAGAACAGATCCAAATGCTGCCCCAGACCAATACGCAACAACACATGCGCCTCCTCTCCCCTCTATGCACATGCTACCCACAGATGAGCACTACCACGGCAGAATGAGGTGGTGGGATCTCTGCTCTAAGGTCAGCAGCCATCAGGTACAGGTTCAGATTGCTTAGCTGAGCTGTGCCGCCCCAGCCACCCTTAAGCTCATGAGCTATAGACCTTTATTCTTTTGCCTCTTGTCCACATCCTTGACCTTGGGGAAGGCTTCCACGAGTGGCAGGATATCAGCTGGTGTGCCTGTGAAGAGGGACATGCAAATGCTTCAGAGTCTGCAAGGAACAGATGCCAGCTACTCACTGCTTCTTGCTATGAAACTGCCCTGATCTGTTTTCTCATAACATTCCTTATTTTCCCTCACAGCACCTGCACTGTCAAAGGCAACCTGCTATGACCTCCTGCCTTAGCAGCTGCCCACCTGTAGGGCTGTTCTATCTATGCACCTGCATGCTCCCTTCCATCCCATCTTTGCCCACATGCAGTGTCCTCAAGTTCTTTACCACTGTTCATCCTACTCACTTAGGCCCTTCTTTGCTCAGGCTATTCCAAGACTGGCACACTGGCACAAATGAATGCCTGAGAAGACAACCAGTGTACCTGTCTTAACTATCTTGCCATTGTCTATCAACAGCAGGGCATCAGCCTTCTCCAAAAACTCCGTCCTGTGAGTGCAAAGGATCCTGGTCTTGTGTTTGAGAACTCCAAGAATGCATTTCTGCATAAGATGGTTGGCTACGTCTGCATCAACAGCAGCCAGGGGATCATCAAGGAGGTAAAGCTCTTTCTCCTGAGACAGAGACAAAAGAAAAGGATACAGCTGCTGGCCCTGTGGGAGCAGGCAGTGTAACAGACAAAAGCCCAAGTGCCTCTGTGTGGCTCACTTACAGTACCTTTAGGCCAGCACAATATGGTTTAAGATGTGCTGCCAAAGTACATTGTACAGCTGGCTGCTTCCACTTTCTTTACATTTGACTTGACACTGGGCACAATCTGCCACAGCATGCCTGCTTTGCTATTTACCTGGTAAATGGCTCTGGCAAGGGCTATTCGAGCCTTCTGTCCCCCACTGAGTGTCACACCATTTTCACCCACCTCTGTCTGGTCACGTGCTGGTAAAATCTGAAACATTCAAGACAATCCATTTAGAAGGCACAGAAACTACTGGGACCCAAAACCAGAACACTGGGGTCCCTCTCCTACCTCTGACATTAATTCCTTAGGGTGACACCTCACAAAAAACTGACCAATGCAACATTCTATACACTGGTTCTGCAGACAACTGCCAAGCTTGGCATTTATGCAACTCAGCTCTCTTACACTTCAAAATAGTGGTCACATGTGAACTACCCATTGGGAGCAACTTCTGGTCTGAGCTAACTCTGAAATTGCAACCAGGAATTTTCTGGGAGAGTAAGAATTACGCATGTACCAAAATCATGCCAGGGCCCATCCAAAGAGTTCAGCAGTAAAAACTAGAGTTTCAGTTGCTGGAGACAGTTTTCTCTTGATTTGGTAGCATAGGCATAGTCTAGTATTTCTCTAATACTTTCCTTTACAGAGTTTTCACAGCTCTTGCCAAAGCAAACAGGAGCTCCCAGTGCCTGGCACTTCAGAAACTCAGGCACCCAGTTATAAACTGGGAGAAGGCTGGCTTCCTACTATATAAACAGCCAGGTTTACTGGCTAATATAGCCATAAGCCTCAAACCTAGAATATGTGTATTACTGATGGGAGCACCCACTGACTCAGCCCTTCAAGATCCCAGGGAAGTTCCTCCTGATCCAAAAAAGCATCAGCTGCTGAGAGGTTCTGCCTGAAAAACCTGGCAATCGTAAGCTCTGCAAGAACATCTTCTTTTGTGACGATCAAAAGCCTTTGGGTCAGCAGCAGAATAAACCATCCAAAGTGCTACTAGAGTGACTTCACACCTTACAGAACCGTGGGGAAAGGAATTCTGGGATTGGTAATCAGAATAATGCTGTGTGGTTGGGACATTGGAAAAGCCTGAACGAATGAGAACTCCTTCCAGTGAGGCTCAGGCTGGATGCAAAGCTGCCCAAGAAGGCCCAGTCATGTTTACAGTTTAGGCACTCACATTCAGGTCCTCAGAGAGGGCACAGGCCTCCACCACTTCCTTGTACAGCCTGGCATCATATTCCCGCCCAAAAAGGATGTTCTCACGGACAGTGGTAAACTGTATCCAAGGCTCCTGTGTGGCCAGACCAAATCCTTGCTCCAGGTCACAAACATACACTCGTCCACCTTGTCTGCAAGCACACCAGAAGTGGATGGAAAGGGCAACAAGGAGAACTGTTGGCAGATCAAAATGGCCTACATACATAGGCATATAGGGATAGCCCTGGATAATCCCTGCTTGCTGTGGCATGGAAGGACCAGGCAAGGAGAAGCCTTCAGAATACTTACTTAATGAGCTCTCCAGTGATGGCTGCAAGCAGAGAGCTTTTGCCAGAGCCAACCTTCCCAACAACCCCCAGGAGCATCCCCTGCAAAAGCAAATGAAAAGGGGTAACCTGATGTCATAGGCAGCTTGTCTAGACTTCTTGAGCCACACATAGCCTGTAAGAAAGTTGACTGCTATCATAAACTAGGACTATCTCAAAGATTCAGCAGCAGAGATGGGTTGGGTTGTTAGATAAATTAGACTCCTGATATGGCAGGACACAGGTCTGCAAGGAGTGTTAACTCCAGAGCTCAGCTGTGTTCCCCACCCAGTCTGCTCCTGTGGTAGTGGTGGAAAGCAGAGGAAGCTGGTTCATCTCCTGTTTGTAAGCCATGCCTGGATCTCCTCCAGCACTCTCCAGCTCTGAGAGATGTGTCCTGTGTCTCCTGATCAAGACAATATTTTGATGCATGGCTCATCAGACCAGGAAAACATGCCACACCTGCTCCATTATTTGGCTTCTCTAGTGCCATTCTTCTCTGTTACCTCCTGCATTCTTGCTCACCTTTCTGACTGACAGATTCTCAATGTACAGTGGCAGGGTGCCTGCAGATAAGGGCTGCCTGGTGCTTTCCTTCTCAACTGGTGCCCATGAGAAGGCTGCGCATTGCATCTCCATGGCAGTAGCAGTATCTGAAGGGCCACCTGCAAGAGAAAAGCAGCACAGCATTGCACTATGAGAAGGCCAGAAAATGAAAGGCACCTGGTATCACAAATACTATCAGCTTTGTTCCCAAATGGATGAGACCAGAGCAGGGCACAGCCACAATGCTCTTGGCCCAATCAAAGAATGAGACACTTTCCTACTGTCTTGCCTTTAATCCTCCCCTCCTCCAGCACTCCTGTCTCCAGCTCCCACCAGACACACATGGTGAACTGCTGGCTGTCACAGAGACACTATATAAGAATAACCTGGTTCTATTATTGCTGAAGGTGAAAGAACAGTAGGGAGCTGACAGAAGGCAAGAAAGGAGAGAAAGAAAGCCCTGATGGCTCAGGAAATGGGGACCCACTCAAGCCTTTCTGCCAGGCAAAGCAAAGGTTTGTCATGGCTTCATGAAGCATCAGAGGAACTTTGGACAGAGAAGGGAGGAGCTTATTCTAAAGGGAAACTAACAGCAGGGCTCTGTGGTGACAACCAAGGGCCTACAGTTGGTAAAGAGGAATGTTACAGCCTTGTCTTCCATTTTCCACAGGAATGAAGTGTTTTCCTTCTGCCTCTGACAAATGAATGTCTTTAATCATGGGATGACAGCCAGCTACCTTCCAGTAGCCTCAGCTTTCTGCTGCCAGTGCCCACTACCCGGGGTCCCCAGCCCAGCAGCCTCCTTCCCCATTACCTAGGGCATAATAAGCTTCTAGGTCCTGGTCCACGAGTTCAAGGAAACGCTGGATTCGATCCAGGGAAACTTTGGCTTCCAAGGTCCCATTCAACACCCATGGGAAGTTGTTGAGGGGAAGAATGAGCATTTCTACAAGGGCCAGTGTTGTGAACACCTGCATGGGTAAGGAAACAGCCATGAATTGGAGACAATAAATCTCTTGCATCTTGTAGCCTATAAACAGCTTTGCCAGTGAGAGCCTGAAGAACTGTGGGGAGACACAGGCTGTGTTCACTTCCCACAGAAGATACCTCAGGATTGCAGTCTTGCTGCAGATTGTCTTCTGTGGAAGACAAGGTTGGGGCTCTCCCTGCTACCTACTCACCTTTGTAGCAGTGAGCTGGTGACCCAAAAGGACATAGGTGATGAAGACAGCAATGGAGACAACAACAGGTAACGCTGCCCACAGATACACGCATGCAGCATCCAAGTACTTGATGGCTCGTAACTTCTGCAGCTCTTTAGCCCGGCAGGCATTTATCCTGGTGCTGAAGTGCTTCTCCCAGGTGTAAAACTTGATCACACGAATGCCACATAGGAATTCTGTCATTAGCTGCAGACAAGGAGAAAAAGCACATAGAGCAACCAGTGGCTGCTTAATACCCTAAATGCCAGCTAAGCATCTGGGCTGGGGCCAGGTTTGCAGTTGCCTCCTGCTAAGTGTCAGGCTAGAGAGAACAGGAACCATTTATTGCTAACAAAGACACAAACTCAAGGGGCAGCTACTGGGAACTGTGCTCTTAATCATTCCACCAGCTTCCTCAGCCACCTGTGCTGTGTACAGCTCAGGAAAAGGCAAAATACTACACTACTTTCTAACAGTAGGATGTGCAACTCAGGTAAAGGGATGCATAGAATTACTAGCTCCAGCCTGGATGCCATGTACTTCAGCCTGACAGCACTTTGAGATAACAACATCTGATTCTCAGGCCCACTGCTGCCATGACACAGAGCCTGGCTGGCTCATGTCCAGCAGCTCAGGTGTCCCTGCAGCCTGTTGTCCTCTC
>NW_009952161.1:156885-160004 GCF_000747805.2 Chaetura pelagica
CAAGCCATGCCTGCACATGACATGAAAGAAAACTAACAAGAGTTTACTCAGCAAACCAGCCTTACAATAGTTGGAGAAAGTCCAGTATATTCCATATAACTCGATGGACTTTCTGTTGGGAAAACAAGTATTTTTAAAGCTCTCAACAGTTCTGATACGTAGTTGACTCTCATTTCATGCTTCCAAAGTATGATGGAAATGGTGGCCAAAAAGCCAATGTTCTAAGCTGACTCAGGGAGAAAATACAGCAATAAATTCAGAGAGCCACCAGCTGCCCCTCACCTTGACCCGTGTGTCCTTGTGTTTGAGCATATCCTTGTTGTTCACCATGATGCGATCAGATATGACCTTGTTGATGGGCACAAGCAGCAGTGCCAGGGCCAAGACTCCCAGGAAGGCAACTCCCACTTGCTGGTAGAGGAGGTAGAGGGCAATGGCAAACTGAACAGGCAGGCTCCACACCTCGTGGAAGCTGAGGCAGAAGTTGACCAACCTATCGGTGTCCGTGCTCATGAAGTTGACGATTTCCCCCATGGTGAAGCGGGCAAGGCTTGTGCTGCCAACATGCAGAGCCTTGCGGTAGATGGCAGAGATGACGGCAGCCCGAACCATCAGCCTCACCTTGTTCAACTGGTAGCTGAACTGGTTCCGCAACAGAGCACCCAGGAAGGAGCCAGCAAAGAGCCCAAGGGCATAGAGCACCCCGTGGGTCAGGGGCTCCTGCTGGGACTCCATGAAGTTCACCAGCAGGTTAAGAAGCAGAGGACCTGAGAAACCCAGAAGGTTGCCAGCCAGCTTGAGAAGTCCAAGGGAGTAGAAACGAAGCCCAAAGGCTGCATGAAGGACTGAGGAGAGTCGCACAGGCTCCTGGGCACGCTGCAAGCTGCCTGGGCCATCACTACTCCCATTGCCTCCAGCAATGATTGGGCTAGTAAGAGACACTGTGTCCTCCTCCTCTCTTTGGTGCAGAGCTGCCTTACTCTGCCAGCAGGAGTAGAAGTGATCACAGACCCTGGCAGTCTGGAGTTGGCGAGGAAGCACACAGACATCCTCCGGCTGGTTCAGCTTCCACTGATAGCCACGTTTCATAAGAGGGTTCATCCAAAGATAAAAGAAGCATGAGAGCCAGCTCTCACCATCTTCTGCCACTCCCTGCTGATCAGGCACTGAGATCTCTGGCTCTGAGATGAGTTGGTCTTCTTCCCAGGAGCGATTGATGGAAATGAAGTCCTGCCTGCTAGTGGTGGGTAAGAGGTAGCCAATTGCATACACAAGCAGAGAGGCCAGTTGCAGACAGAGAATGGCAAACCTGGAGGAGGCAGCAGGATGAGCAGGAGACCAAGCTGTCCTGCTTTGGCAGTACCACACCACCGTGATGATGAGAGATGGTAGTGGTAAGAGAGCAAGGAGAGCCAGGGTTGCAGGGCCCTTGGCAAAGCTGTGAATGGACCTGAAGAGCATGAGAAGAGCAAGGCCATGTGTAAGCCATGTCACGGTGGCAGTGCTATTGGCCAGCACTTCCAAGTACACAGGGCCTAGCTCCTGCTGAGAAATGGTGGCTGGGATGGTGTCAGCAAGGAATAGGCCAGCAAGTATGAAGGAGGCAGCAATTCTACATCCCCAGCCTGGCCTGCAAGGCACCCCAGAGCCAGATCTAGAGGAGGAAAGAGCAGGAAAAAAAATTACAGTTGAAATTCCATCCCTTTTCAGTCACTATTCTCTTTTCTTCCTCCCCATCTTGTCCTGTCCCACTGCTTGTCCTGACAGGAGTTCCCTGTCCTTCTTGAACTGAGGGGCCCAGAACTGGACACAATACTCCAGATGTGGCCTCACCAATGCAGAATAGAGGGGGAGGAGAACCTCCCTTGACCTACTAACCACACCCTTTCTAATACACCCCAGGATGCCATTGGCCTTCTTGGCTACAAGAGCACATTGCTGGCTCATGGTCATCCTCCTGTCCACCAGGACCCATAGGCCCCTTTCTCCTACACTGCTCTCCAGCAGGTCAGCCCCCAACCTGTACATGAGCTTGTTCTTCCCCAGATGCAAGACTGTACACTTGCCCTTGTTGAATTTCATCAAGTTTCTCCCCGCCCAACTCTCCAGCCAGTCCAGGTCTTGCTGAATGGCAGCACAGCCTTCTGGTGTGTCAGCCACTCCTCCCAGCTTAGTGTCATCAGCAAACTTGCTGAGGGCAAACTCTGTTCTCTCATCCAGGTCACTGATGAAAATATTGAACAACACCGGTCCCAGTACCGACCCCTGAGGGACTCCACTAGTCACAGACCTCCAGCTAGATTCTGTTCCATTTTAATATTGTGTCCTTCTCTAATTACACACTTAGCACATTACAGGGAGATCTGATTTCCAGCCTTTCCATCCCACCTCCAGTCCTGCATAATAATCAAGAGTTAGTCATCATACCTTGGAGTACCAAGGAAGCAGGCACTGACTACTCCAAGGATCACATGAGGAATCACATTTAATGTCAGCTGATTAAAGCAGTGGCCAATGCTGCCATGAACCCACACAGGGAGGGGATCTTCTGGGCTGGTTCCACACAATCTAGCCAGGACGTTCTCCATCCTTTGCTAGGAATTCAATGTGAGATAAAGGAGCTCCTAGAAAAAGAAAAGCAGCATGAGATATGAAATGAAAAGTATAGCCACTGCCCAAGAAAGACTGTGCTAAGAAGTGAGTATTGGGCTAGAAAAACCCTTCCTGGGTCACAGAGTCCAGGCCCTGCTATCGTGCACCTGCTATCAAATAATCTCCTTTACAAAACGATCAAGCTCCAGTTTAAAACAAATTACATTGTCCCCCTCACTCCCCCTGGGACCTCAACACTCTGGGAATGTGAAGCTTTCAGGCCAATTTTTCCCCAAGGCCAGTTCATCCTTTGCAGCATCAGGAAGCATTCACCTTTTTATTGATCACTCTGGACAATGTTTCGAGCTGCTGAAACCCAGCGGCCACGTTTCCGTCCCCAGAACAGCTCTCACAACGGCTCGCCTTACGACAGCACGGTGTGACCTGAAACACCCCCCAGCCTGCGGGGGGCCGCCGGTTTCCCCCCAGAACACCAGCTGGCACTTCCAAGCTGCGTGGGGCGGGGG
>NW_009952161.1:160300-164986 GCF_000747805.2 Chaetura pelagica
GGGCGCGGGGCCGCCCCCGGCGCCCCCTGCCGGGCGGGAGGAGCCGCTGCAGCCCGGGCGCGGGAACGCGTGTCGATAGTGTTGGCGTTTTCCCGCAGCGCGGACACACGCGTGGGCAGCGCCCCCGCTCGGTGCTCACTAGGCGAGCAGGCTGCGCTGGGGGCCGGTGGGGTGGTGGCAGTGAGGACACACCCGGCTTTCCAGCGGAGAGAAAAGGACCCTGAGAGGACATCCAGCTTCACCCCCTCCAGGCTGTTTACACAATAACAGGGAGTGTGCAACAAACGGCACCAAACCACGTGGCAACTGTAGCTGCTACTGGTGATTTTATAGAGGGTGCTCTGGGTACTTCGCTTCCTCAAGCCTCTATCTCAGCAGTCTCTCTTGCCAGGGAAAACGAGTGTAGATAACCCATGACAGGTAGCAAACTTGATACAGTCAGCAAGCAGCTCATCGGAGACACAATAAAGCATTCTCTGAGCTTAGATGTGTGGGGTGCTGAGGAAGGAAAGTATCAGCAACGTTCCTGCCTGGGAAAGCAGCGCTGGCCGAGGCAGTGTGAACCAGCAGAGACAGCAGCCAACGTGTGGAGGCCGCTGCACCTCCCCGCCACTTTCCTTGAGAGGAGCAGGAGAGTGCAGTTTTCTTAAAGCTGTTCACTTATCTCTCCTTGTTTAGTCCTTGTCTCTGAGGGTTCTGATTTCTCACAGCCCTGAATGTAATCTCTGGACACGTGACAGAGTTGGAAGGCTGCCTTTTCATGACCAAGCTAACTACTGGTGCTGTACACTGCGTGTATGTGGCCGGTCTGCTCTTTCTCCCACTGGTCATTCAAAGGTTTCTGGAATAAACCTTCCTGTAGAGGCCTCGATAGTAAGCTGTATGTCCTCTCCCCTTCAAAAAAATACTGCAAAAGCAGCAAACTCTCAAGACACCAAACTGCGTGAGGCTGGAGCATGAGCTGCACGCAAGTGAAGCTTTCAGATTTTGTGGTTCTGATGTCTTATTTATTTCCAAATAATTTATAATAATATGTAGACTTACCCATTAGGAAAAAAAATCTTCATTATGAGGTTGCCCAAGGAAGCTGTGGATGCCTCATCCCTGGAAGTGTTCAAGAATAGATTGGATGGGGCTTTGAGCCACCTGGTCTAGTGGAAGATGACCCTGCCCATGGGAGGAGGATTGGAATCAGATGATCTTTAAGGTCCATTTCCATTCAAATTAAAACAAACAGACAAAACAAACAAACAAAAAACCCTCCAGTCTAACAGCCTCTTCCTCTGACTTAATAAAATACCAGAGAAGTTCTCAGATACCAGAACAAAGACCATCCCTCTCTTTCTTGAGCTGCTCACTCTTGGAGCATTTCCATTTCAGCCACATCACATTCTAGCATTCTCCTTTTTCACATGCTGCATTCTGCTTGATCTTCTCTCCTAACATCTTCAAAAACTTGTCCACTTCAGCTGAAAGCTGGACAGCTTTCAGAACCCACGGATATATGGATATGGGAATACCAACCCACCCTAATTGATCTGAAATCACCAGTGCCTGTTCTGCAGTAAGTACATTTAAATAGGAACAAGGTAAGAATTTAAGGAGATATTCCTCTTTTTCATGCTTCCTTTGGCTATTTTCTCTCTTCCTGAATATTGCTGCTTATGACATTTATTGCTATGTATTTAACTGATTTAAGATGTGCATCACATGGAGTACAGGCTTGTGGGTATATTGCTTACAAAGTGCCTTGCGCACCATAAATAGTCATACACCTGACATTTATCAAAAAATGGAGAGCATCAATATGGAAAAAAAATCCAACATCAGGTTTGATTTAGCCCACCTCCACAAGCCAGTGCAAGCCAGATTTTATTCATTGTCTATTATCCAGAGTTCTTTAATGCTCTAGACTGATAGACCCACAGCAAGGAGAAGCTATCTGGAGAAGGGAGAATGACCCCAACCTTCTTTTAGGAGTTTATTTTGTAACAATAATTAATACCCCTCCCAAGACTGGGAGTCATGAAATGAGTGTAGGCTGTATGCCCGTTCCACTTCACAGCTAAAAGTAAATATTGAACTGAAAGAGAAGCCAGCCTACACAAGCCTTAAATTCAGAAATATCAACCTTGTAATTACAGATGTAAAATCTCTGAAAGCAATTGTCTGTCTGGATGCATTTTCTGTGCTTCTAGCCAAGGCTCTGTTATCAGCTGAACCATCCTCAAATTCCATGATGTCATGACCAAGGAAGGCTCAATTACTTGGCTCTGAAGACACAACATAAACAGTTTGCCCTGTTTTCCAGGAGAAATAAATCAATGCAAAGTTCAGGAGACAGAGGAATATCTTCCATTGCACCTTCTCATGAGAACACTCATTTTGTCATTAAAAAAACAGCAACTCTCTGTGTTCTCACCAGTAGCCTAGCCGTTCAGCATTAGAGGGAGTGCTGCACGGTTGTCTCAAGCCGCTGGATCTAGTCTTGAGTCAGGTAGAATAAGGTCAAAAACTATAATTAAGTCTTGTACTTTTCTCTGTTACTCTACTGCTTTTTAATCTAATGGTCCAATCTGAATTAAACTTCAGTTCTGGTTTCCTGTTCATACTGAGCGACTGCCAACTTTTCTCTTTTTGTTCTTTTCTTTCTCAATGTCATTTTCTCCCATGACTTTCTTATTTGAGGCATAATGAGAATTCAGACACCTTATTACTTCAACATTGCCCTCAGCACCCACTTAGCCAAAATCGCTCCAAGCAGCAGCTAACTGCAAGTTCAAAGATAAGCTCTGGAATTCCAGCGAGGAGTATGGGAGCTGAACTTGTAGCAGAGCAGACTGACTGGCATCTCCTTTGCCTAGTGAGTGTTTGGAGCACCAGCTGTAGGGGTATTACAGAAACCTCTACAAAGCAGGTAACTACCTTGCCTGTTTTTTTCAGTTCCTGAGACAAACTAGTACTTCCTCTTACAAAGACATGAAAACTCACAATTTTTTCTGCACCATCAGCCCCAAACTTCAGTACTAATTTTAGGAATAATTTAACTGAATCCAACTATGGGTGCTCGGTACCTTTAAAAACATAACTCAGTAAGGCATGTGATTGAAAAACAACATTACAGAATGAGTTTATAAATCGTAATTGTAAAGTGATGCTCAGTCGGATGACAGGGTGCTATGAAATGCTAATGAGCACTAGTCAGTCGAGTATTTTTCTCTAGGAGATGGAATTTTTTCTCTTCTGAACTCTCTCTCAACACCACAACACGTATGCTGTTTGTTTTCTTTTTATCATTCCTCCCTTAAGCAGTTTGCTTAATGGCATGCAGATAGACCTTTTAATGAACTTTCCGATTAGTTACTAGTATCTGGGTGCCTTCACCTTCCAAACGCTACTGAAATCTATCATTAGAAACCACCATGACATCTCCTGTAGGCTTCCTTTGGATATGAGGCGAAAAAAACCTTTTAGATACTAGATGCATAATTTCATATAAAACTCTGACAGAAAAAAAAAAATTAATTGCTGGGTTGGTTTCTTGCATTTGTGGCTTTTTACTCTTGGTTGTTGTGAAACCAAGCTGTGGTTTAAAACAATTTTCTTAAAACCAATTTAAAGAAACCAGCAGCGTGGAAGAGATGTCCAAAACAAAACAAGTCCATTTTCTCCCTCTTCTTAGGCAGTTTTGAGTTATTTCAGCTGGCGAAGCTGAGCTCTTGACACAGATGCCTGGCACTACTGCATGAAAATGTGGTTTTCCTTTTGATGAAGAAACAGAACACATTTATGGTATCCATTGCTTCCACCATCACTACGTTTACTCCCACCAGAAGCAGATCTCCAGTCCGCTGGTCATCTTTGAAGATTAAACTCTTATCTGAGTATACTTATAATTGAATTAAGGTCCCTGACGAATGTTATCAACCTTAGAAGGGAGAGGAATGGACAACGGTAACGGAAAACAACAAGTTCTCTATATAGCTGATGGTTATTTTGATGACTGGCATAACCGAGCGTGTTTCCTGAGCCTGTGTAGTGGTGCACTCACTCAGAAAACGTCAAGTTGGGGCAGATAACTTTCAATTGCACCCAGCTGCTCCCAGCAGAAATACTTTATTACGGTATCAGACCCCCACCCACCAAGACTGCTGCTCTTTGCTGTTGCTACCATGAGCAGTATGCTTAAAAATGCTTCTAGCAAATACATTCCCAAAAAAACAGAGGGAAATTTCATCCTAGTCCACAAAAAAAGGATTGGGTCTTTATATACAAGCCCTCGTGTCATCTGACTAACAATAACATACAAATCTAATGTGTGAAAAGCGCTCAGGTTTCTAAACAAGGTGTTAACAACTCAGGAATTTGGGAAACGGGTAATTTTATCAGAACCTTTGTTTCTCCAAATCAATCTCCTTCCAGCGCTAGCCCGTTTCAGTTCACTGACAACACTCCTCCTCCTCCTCCTGGCTGGAGGCAGCCCCCACCGCGAGGAAGGCTCCATGCTTCGCCGCCGGGACCCGGAGCCGCCCTGCTCCCCGGCACGGAGCCCGTTCCTCCCGGGCACGGCGTCCCGGCTCCCGCCACCCGCACCGGGGACGCTGGCTCAGCCCTTTGCTGCGCGGGAGGCCCAGCCTCGCCTCCCCCCGCAACCTCGCACGGCTCCCAAACAACATCCACACCGCC
>NW_009952161.1:165964-185518 GCF_000747805.2 Chaetura pelagica
TCCTCTGCCGAGGGGGGAGAGCGGTTTCCCCCGTTCCTTAAGAGAGCCAAATGGCGAAAAAGATAAAATCACTGATTTCCACTGTAAGTGATGATTCCGCTTTAATTTCCATTGCATTTTTTTCCCTCTTTTTTTTTTTTTTTTTAGGGTAGAGCCATTTTAGATAAGGCTCAAAGGTGATGCTGTCTTTTGCTAAGGCAAAGCATGTAACTAGTGGGTTTTCTCCGTTTAACACTGGTTTGTGTTACGGTGTAAATATCGTTTAATTTATGGGACCGTCACTTTTTTTAATAGGGTGCTGAATGAGTACTTTGTCTGAGTTCTTTCCACTGTGATGGGTGTACAGAGGAGACTCTGTTACAGATTTATATCTTTGAGAGGTATTCTTTGATAGGCACTGCTTTGTATTTGGAGCTGTGCATAAGGTGTTCCAGTCTTCTCTCCCGGTCTTGGCAAAATCTGACTTGGCATGTAAAACTGGTTTGCAATCTGAAGTGATACTATCTTGGATGGAGTCTCCTTCATACTAAACCAGAGTGTATAGCTGTGCTTTTTTTGGGGGTGGTGTTGTGGTTTTTTTTTCTTTAGCAAGTGGCATTTGCTCCCTTAGCTTGTGACTCTTCCATGCAGTGATTGTCTTCTCTGATAGCTATTGCCTGTGGTATGTAGTAGATTCACTATGCATCTGTTATCTTGAAATAAGAGAGTTTCATACTGGGACATTTTAGGCCATGGTTCCATGGTCACTCAATCCAGCACACGTACAATTAAAAAGAACAGTACATAGTTGTTTTTTTTCTCTCTCTGCAGTATATTCTTCCCTCTCCCTTGTGCTCACACTTGTATTTGTGAAGTTGCAGGGTGAGCTGATATGAGAAAACGATGTGGCTGAAAGTCAGTCCAACACAAATGTATTGTCTGCTATGATCCATTGTGTGACGGGACCCCAAGAGAGAGCAGGGATTGCCCTTTCTGATGGTGGTACAGGTTCTTACCGATTTCTTTGGAGCTATGGCCATGTAGAAGAGATCATAGGTGATTGAGTTAAAATTCAGCTATTGGTACTATTTGTTATTGAAAGGTGAGCTTTCCTGAAGGTATGGGAAGATGATGTTGTATTTGACAGTTAAACCAAGACAGGCTGAGAAGCCTGCCCCTGGCCATTTGTTTTCAAGCTGTATTTCACCATTATCTCAATCCTCTAAGTAGCTTTTTGGGTAGCCCTGCTAATTGCATTGTGTATAAGACCGAGGTTGAAATGAAGTAATTTTTTAAAAGGAGATAACTTTTGATTGCTGTCAGTTTATGTTGTGGCTTGATGGACAGTTGCGTGGTCAAAACCCAGGGAATGACAAACTGGGATACAGGGGCAGAACTTCCTTAAACTGACTTAATCATCACTCAACCTGCCATTTCACTGTATCCATGACAGGCTGTGAACCTGTGCCAGGTGTAACAAAACTTTCAATGCTGAATGTGTTGGTGGTTCAGACTTGGAGAAATTTAAACTAGGAGTTTTTCACTGGAAGCCTCCCACTCTCCCTTTAGGTGAAAAAAAAAAGACACCAAATCCCCCACTTTACACAAACATTATTCTTGACAAATGCTGTTCTTCCAGTATTACTTCGCACTCTTCTGGCTGAAGTTACAGAAGTCACCACAGCAAATTCTTGTAGATTATAGGTATTTTTCTTGCTCATTCTAATTTCAGAGGAGATTTAAAAAATATTAATCATAGAAATCAGGTTTTAGGAAGTTAGCTAGTGCTGAAATGCTGAGCCAAATAGATTTTTTTGTTTATTTCTAAGCATATTGATTGCATTTAAGGAAAACCTTTCTGTAGGAAGTAGCTGTCACAATAAGAAGGATCTTGAGGAAATATAATTCTTTAACGTGTATTGTGCTGCCTCTTGGATGTGCTAAAGACCAGTGTAAGTAATTCTTAAGGTGTATATTGTGCACATTTTTTCATGGAAGTTTTTGATCTCCGAAAGGTGTTTGATGAACACTACTTCTTTAAAAGTGATCTTTATAAAGCATAAAATGTATATGCGAGTTAATTTTGCTTTTTAGAAGTCCTGTTTACAAAATTTGCATTAATCAGAGAAAGAGGAAAGCTGGGATTATGCTGATGTTTTCCAAACAGTGGAACTAAGTGTGATCAAAACAAAGCAGACAGCAGATATGCAGGTGTCCCTCTGCAGAAGTTTGAGGATATACAGGGTGGAAATGTGGAGAGTTACACAAATGTGTTAGTAAGTGACATTTTGGAGCTGCCACCAAAAGGAGATTAATTCAGACTGAGGAAGAGGAATTTAGGCTGCAACAAGGAAGGAGGACCTGGAAGAGAGAAATATTTGTGTAAGAGTGGAGCATATAGGATGTGTAATGAAGACATGGATGGGGTAAGGACATGGGGTTGAAATGCAGAAAAGTTTTGAGTACAAGCTCTAAGTTATTGTCCTTACTCTTCATATGAATAGGAGTGTGGAAGAAGCAACCTTAGAGATTTCTTATTCCCTTTTTGTGATTCTGGGAATTGTTCTGTTTTGTTAGGGTGTTTATTTTTTCTTTTTGTTTTGTTTTGAGATAGTGTGCATAGATTCCCAGGTTATCAGCATTGTTGCCCACTTTCTCATACATAACTGGGATGTTGACTGTCAGTGGAACTGTGTGTTGGACATTGTAAGTACAGATGGTGTTAGTTTCTTAGTAGCTGAGAAAAACTTTGTGGAAATTGGAATAGCATGGAGTGACAGCAGATATTTAGGGTGAGTATTGAAAAAGGTAATGGAGGAAAGGAACCTCAAGGCTGTGGAATGAGAGATTTTTGTGGGGTTCGTTTGTTCTTCCAGGGCTGACACAGGATGCTTTTATTTGTCCCTGCTGATCTGCATGCCTATTCTTTTTATAGTTCCTCTCAGCTTCTTTTCTTTCTTGCAAGAAAATGGGCTGAAATTAGAGGACGGGATATATTAGGTCAACAGAGAAAGAAAAATCAAAGATCTGGTATGTAACCTGTACATTTATATGGCAATGGTAGGTATGGTTTAGGCACCAGAACAGAAAGCGAGGAAGATGGAGTGCATACATAGGAAAGACTAGTGGTATTCAGTGCTCCAAATAAACAAGCTGTTTAAACTGGAATTTCTTGAACTGAAAAAAAAAAATTGCAAAATTCAGATTTGTACCACCATAACTACTGCCTTTGGGTAATCTGCATGGCATCCATAGGCAATCCTGACATCCCAAACTTTCTAAATGTAAACTTTTTTTTTTTTTTTCCTGTGCCCAGAAGTTTGTTCTGATGAGGTGTAATAATCACTTCTTTGTGATTCCTGGAGATGGTTGTCACATAAGTGCCCAACTTGCCAACAGTCTCAATATTTGGCTTAAACACATGTACCTTCTGTGTGTTGTATCTCAGTCAAGCTATTGTAGGATCATACTGTGTTACGGAACACAGGTGGTCAGAGAAAGTAATTAAAATGTATTCTGATAGATGCTGAGATTCAGATGGATGGAGCAAAATAGAAATCACTAATATGTTACTTTAGAAGGGGGTTATAAGCACAATTGTTCCCAGTACAGATTTGTACTGAAAATAATTTTTTTTTCCAGGCAAGTTTGTGAGGGAATTATTTTGCTTTTGTGTTGGAGATTATGTACTGTTCTTTTGGTCTCTTGGAGGATTGAGCTGCGGTATCTGCTGCATCCTCTTAGGGTGGATGCAGACAACATAGTTCACCTGTTACTGGCTACTGCAGTTTTCAGTGGTGAAAAGCAATGTGCAGTGCATGACTGGTTTGGCAGAACTGAAGCTATTCATTGCTTCCTGTTACTCAGAATTTAAACCATGGTGATTTAAAAAAGTAAATCAAGTATCTCTGTCTTCAGGCAGTCTCATCTGTTTCTTATGGAACTCCCCTTTCATCATTCCTGTATCCTAGTGCCATATTCTAGAATGATGTGAGGCATAAGCATAATTTACCAGTAATGATTTTTACTGTGTTGAGTATGTGTCTAAAGGAAGGTCTGTGGAGAGGCAGTTAGCTCAGGCTTTCTCTGCTGTGGTTTTTCAAAACCAACTTTACTTAGCTCTGGTTTGGCTTTACCAATAATAAGTAATGATAATGGGAATTCTGTTATAGAAGCTGTTTCTCTAGTCACTGGCAGTTTTAGTAATACACTGCACTTACCTGCTGAAAGCAGAGGTGAGGAAAATGGTGAAAAACATCACTGCTAGGGGAATCTTTGTTTACACTGGTTTACACTTTGCTTCATGTCATTACTAAAGCTGGAAAGGGCCAGAAATCCAGAAACTTTGATTAAGAAATTCCTGGCACTGTTTTTAATGCAGTGTTTACTTAGCTGCTTCTCCTTTACAAAGAAAGGAGGACAGCAGCAAGTCTGGAACTTATTGAACTTCTCTCTGTTTTTCCACCTTCCACAATGGTGCTTTATGAAATGTGTTTTTGAGATTAAAATTTCCCTTCTAGATATGTAAATATAGAGCATGTTATTGACAGCTGGGATGAGAAATGAAATTCAGTCAGTACCCTCCCCTTTCTCTAGTAACTTAAAGACAATTGAAATATTTGGAACAACTGTTTACCTAGTCTGATTTTTTTTTTTTAATTGATCCATCCACCCCAAGTGTTACATGTTAAGCAGAGCAGAGTCACTTGCCTTTCTGTAGCTGAGATTAAAATTCCCTGATTGATGGGCTTGCACTCTTTCTTCAATTTACAGAGACGTTCACCGAGTCTCCGCTCTGAGTCTTCACTGGAACAGAGTTTGCGGATTACGGTTGGTAATGACCGGTATTGCATTGGCACACCAGAGCGAAGGAGGCTGCCTGATAGACTGGGCTCACCAATTGATAACCTGAGTGACAGGTATGGTCCTCCACAGATGGGGATTCAAGTGTGTGAAACAGCAAGAACGTGGGAATGGCTGTACTGTGTGAGACCAAACATTTAATTAACCCAGTGAATACCTAAGGAATGCGGGTAAGAGGGCAAGCATGTAGTGATGCTTCCCTGGAATACTCCCCCAGCCTTCAGCAAGTTGTGGTGCAGGAGATTCCAGAACAAAAATTGCTGCCTGTGTTCATAGTAACTCTAAACAAGTATTTCGTCTCTGATTTTTTTCAGCTGCCTCAGAAATGCATATAAACTAAAAGTGCCCAGAGTGTATTGCAGGAGGGAGCTGCTTCATTTGACATTTCACAGCTTCAGCCACATTCTTCTGTTTCTTATGAACCTACCTAGTCCTGACTCAAAAGAAAGTTGCTTATGGATAGCGTAAAGCTTCAGCTTTCTCATTTATGAGAGGAATAATCTGATTTTTTAGAACAGTCCAAAAGAAAGGTCAAGTGTAGTTTGAAGATAGTTTATTCTTTTGACTTTAAAAGCCCTGCAGAAGAGAGGTGAACGTAGTCTGATGGTCTCATGCATGATAAAATATGTGTTGGAATTCTTAAGGTTCCTTGACTCTAATTGGAGAGAAACATAGTTAATGAAGAGACGTCTTTTATGTTAAAAAATACTGCTGTGTAGAGTGAAGTATAAATATTAGTAGACACTGTTTGGAAATCTTTTCCTTCAGTAGGAGAACAGGTGTAATGTGAAAAGAGAAGTAAAGTCAGAAGACTCAATCCCAATAAAATATTTTTATTTTTCTTGAACTGCAAAGTTAAAGGTGGCGTAGTTTGTGCCCCAGAGCAGAGAATTGCAGTTTCAGGTCACAGATAATAATTTAGCACAGGAAAAAGCACTGTAACTTCATTTTTTTATGCAAATATCCCCAACTGTCTGAAAAAAAAAAAGAAAAAAAAAACAAAGGAAAAAAAAAAAGGGAAGTTTCTCTGAGGCATGAATTTCCTGTCTTTCTCAAGTGTAAAGTTAAGTTTCAGCAGGTGTGGAAAACCAAATGAAAGTTTAGTTCTTGTTACTGTCACTTTTATGCTTTTACCTCAGTTCTCACAGGATCAGTGTTCGATTTGTAAATCCCCTGTGCAGTCTGCAGGCTTCTGAATGAAATGAGTGCATATGCCCAGGGAGAGTACTGTGGTTGGAAGAGGCAGGAAATGGTATGTAGGAGAACTGGCACTGCTCTGACAAATTAAGAACATGCAGGCGTGGGGGGGTGTGGTGATACAACCACTCGGTACTTGGTGCGATTCCCATTCCCTGGGCCACACACCAACCTAGGATAAGGCAGGTATGGATTGTGAAAGGCAGTGTACCAAAGCATAAAGGCATCATCCCCTTAATGTATCTGGCTCCTGCTTCCCCTACTCTTTGGGGACAATAATGACAGTCTCTTGCCTCCTGACAATCTAGTGCATCTGTATCTTGATCCTAAACAGGGGACCAGAGCATTAAGACACCCCCTTGGTGCACCTGGTACCTGTTCCCTCATCAACCGTGAACAGAAGTGGCAGTCACCTCCTGACAGCCTAGTACAGCTGTACTTGGATACCAGAACTTCAAAATCTAGCAAGTTCCGGGCCTGTGCAACTGGCAGAAAGTACTGGAATATTTAGTAATTCAAGTTGGGCTGAAATGAAAAAGTACCTGGCAAAAGTCAATTATCTCAGACCCTATAAGTAGTGATTCCAAGAAAGACCCTTTGAGCTCTCCTGAATCGCAGCAGGCTGGGACCAGAATCTCCCCTGAGGTGGACACTTTTCAGTTATAACCTCTTCAAAGACTGTCTGCCAGGGCTTGGATTATAATATATTCTACTGAATCACTTGTTAATCTTTAAATTGATTAATCATGAAGTGCTGCTAAAACTCAACCTTTTGATCTGCCTCACACCATTAATAAATTTTGAATTGCTGATAAATCATAATAATGTCAAAGCATTTCATCCATGATGGGGGGGTGTGCTTGTCCCATTGCTTACTTTTCTCCAGTGAAGTCTTAATATTTAACCTGTTTTGTCATTATGATGCGTGGTTGGAAGTAGTAGCATCAGGTACAATGGAGTTCATTTAAACATAAGAGTGAAGATGATGAAGAACTTTCACTTTATAGCTGTTACAGGACCCATACATGTAAAAAAAATGGTCAGAATACACTCCTGAGAAGGTATGAAAGTGATAGATGAATCAGAATGAGAGTAAGAGAAAGTGGGACCTTGCAATCCTCAGTGTATAAGTGACTTTCTATATATTTGTAGTGGAGATTGGTTGTTTTTTTTGTCCAGTCTGTTTGTGCTGGCTGCACAACGTCACAGGGCTTTAAAGTAGCTGTTACTGTGAATCATCATTGGATTTAATACTGGGCATATCACAGTCTCGTTTGGCATGTGGTATGTTCTCATTCTCATTTAAGAAAAAAAAGAAGGCAAAAAATAGTGTTTTGTGAAGATGTCTCTTCAAATTTTGAATTGGAGCAAATAATTCTGAATTTAGTTATTCTCAGCTATTTTTGGCTGACTACTCAAAGATTTCAAGCAATCACTTTAACAAATTATTCTATGTAATTTATAAGGCCTTGGGATGGTAGAGAGGTTCATTAGCCTATAAAGGAAGTAAAATACCAAAGGATGTAAATTAGGGATGCTTTTGGATTCTTCTGCAGCAGTGGACGTTCAGGATGCCCTAGGAGAATTTCTCAGGGTGTGTGTCCATGTAAGAACCTGCCCTGAGCTTCTAGGGCAGCTGGTGTCCTTCACATATCTAAGTAATCTTACTGAATACTGCTGGCTTGTGACTTCAAGGTCACTTCAGTAACTTCAGACTTCTGCTTCAACAGATGAGTATTTTTTTGGTCCCCTCAGTCCGTCAAAGTGAAGAATATAGCTTAGTCCTCTTTCTGTCTTCCATCTCTCCCCCTGTCAGCATTTTTAAGACATTCTACTGCTACCTGAGCTGGTCCGAGCTATAAAGAACATCCCACCAATCATTTCATCTTAGGCTAACCCAAAAAATTTGACCGTATCACTGCAGAGACTTGGTCTCTGCTAAGCTGCGCTCTGAAATAGCATTTTTTGGCACAACAGCAAGAGTGACATTTGGCTTGAATATAAGCAGCTCATCTGGCTTCCTATTCCTATCTGACTGTTAAGATGGAGTCCTGTTGGTTGCTGACAACAGAATGCCATTTTTTGTTTCTGTATATGTGAACAAATGTGCCAAAAAAGTAAACCTACCTTGCAGAAGTAAACCTACCTTGCAGAAGTTAGAGTTCTCTGAGGCATCAGATCTATATAGTCTGTGATCTGTTCTGCTTCTCTGAAGCTGCAAAGTCCAGTAATTCACAGATTTTCTGTTGGTGAAAGAGTTGGGATAGTCACAGTTGTACCATGTTGTATATGTTAGTGCAATACCCTGTAACACACATTGCTAACTAAAAATACCCAAACCAGTTAAGAGGGACATATCTCAGTTGGACTGTATTTACAGAAAACATATTTCAAAGAGTCACAGTTTCTGTGAGGCAGGCAATCCTTTTCCTAACACCTGGATTTAATCTTTGGGTTTTAAATCTGCATCTTAGCTGTTCAGAGTGTATTTGGAATATCTTTCTAGTTGTAAGTTATCACCGTTTGACTTGGGTCCGACAACAATGCTCTCGATCCCCTCCCCCTCCCACCCAGGTAGGGAAGGAGAGAGAGAAAAAGAGAGAGACTTGGCTGGATTGAAAACTAAACTACACAGCTTTAATTAAAACACTAATGAATCATACAAGAAAATATATACAATTATATACAGATATATTCAGTTATGAGCAAAAGCCTCTCGCCTCCCCCCACCCCCAGCAACTCCCACAGCACTTCCCTGAGCTGGGAAGAGTCCCGAGGAATCCCAGAGCTGCTGCTGGAGAAAGCAGAGAGTTATGGGGGTCACGAGAGATCAAGCCTGAGGATCGACGGTGATGGATGAACAGAGTCCTCCCTGGACACCGGCCATGGACGGAAGAGAAGGGGAGAAAAAGAAGGAAGGAAGTTGTCTTCTGTGATCTCTGACCTTCCTCTGAGTTTACGTAGATATATGGAATGGAATATCTTTGGCCAATTTTGCTGTCCATCTAACTCAGCCTCCTGGGGGGGGTCACAGATCTCCCCATAGTGTCTGAGCCGGCAGAGTGCAGGTGCAGCCTTGAAGCCTCAGTAGTTAGAAAAACATTCCACTGTCTTATCAGCCTAGCAGAACACACTGTTGCTAGTTACAAGAAAGCTTACTGAAGGGAAAAAAAAAAATCAGTAAAAAGAAAAATTGGCTTCATCCTGGCTCAAACCAGGACATAAGTATAGTACATTTGCTGTTCCTTTCTTTTAGAAGTATGATTAGATACCCCTTTTGCTTTGTCACTGCAATCAGAGCATTTGAATTGTAGATAACACCTGGCAAGCATACTTGCAAATTATTTGCACATAAATCAGCTGGAGATGTATGGTGAAATACATCTGTTACTCCACCAGTTGTGTTAATTCAATGTTTGGGTTTAGCAGGCTGTTGGAAAAGGTGACACTAGGAATAGACATACCCTTGTGTAGGCTGTGAACAGGAACATTTATCTATGAAATTTAATTAATTTAATTTAATTTTAGCTATTTTTTACATATTTGGAGGCTTTTTGGAGAGGGTGGATGTGCATAATTTGCTGGAAACTAGAAAGTTACCATCTAGTACTGTGGGTACTGTGAACTGCTGAAGCATCTAATAATATATTAAATGCTTTGCAGTGCTGCTGCTTAGAGATACAGTGAAGGTTTTTTGTTGGTTTTGTTCCTAAATATGGATGTGTAAACTATGAACATACTGAAGAAAAAGACCTTGTCTGTTTCTGTTTCTTATTCTTCAGTCTGGTGACTTTAAAACTGGAGATGCAATTTATCTGCAAATTTTTAAAATTATGTTATCTAGCATCACTCTGTTTGTCCCTTCTCAGATGTATGGAGGAACTTTTCTGACAGGTGGGATTGATTTTTGAGGATTCAGGCAATTGTATGTAGTTTATCTCAAGTTGGTATCTTGATCACTTGGGTGCAAGACGTTTCTCTAGGTTTTATATTCCACTGATTTCACTTAAGGAGTGCATTTGCTTCCCATTAGTTTAGGATCTTGATAAATTTTTTAAAATATATGTGAGTGGAAACAGCAGCTGGTTAGGTTTGTTTCTGCCTGACCTAAAGAGCGGTCGCAGAAGAGTTTTTAGTAGTGAGGGAAAAGGCCTTAATTAAAATGGTACTCCTAATTGTAGGTGTCTATAGGAATCAGTCCGAAATAATATACTCCAAGAGATGTAGCTATTCTGGTGTTTTTCAACTGCACATCCGCTTTATGTAATAATGCAGAGGCTGGCACTAAGGAATGATACATTATGTGTACTATCCCTGGTTCATAGATACTTTATAAAAAATGATGCTTTTTTGGGTATAGTAGTTCTTCTCATTAGTGACATTCCTGCCTACAGATCTGTTGCAACAGAAAGTGATGCTCTGGAATTTGTGGACCTTGTCCACAGCTGAAGAGAAAAGGAGGATCTGATTGCATTTGGCAGTGTGAAACTTAATTATACCTTGAATAATTCATATGAAATGCGACCTTGGCATCTGGCTGAGAGAGATGAGGAAAAAGTTTGTGACCTGAAATATGATAGTAATTTTTTTTTAAAAACGTGTAGTCTTTCTCCTTCACAGAAATAAATCCATCCTATCAATTTTTCAAGGCTCTCCTTCAGTATGAATTGAATTGTTCATGTCACTGTGTTTGCTGCTGACTTCCTAGGAGGCATGTATAGTACCATTAAAAATAAGTCACCATTAAAAATAAGTCTTTCCCTCTCCTTTGCCCTTTAAGGACATAAAATGTTGTTTCTGATTAGTGATGGAGATGCTATTCTGGAACTGATGTGGAAATTTCTTACTCTTGAATAGAAGGAAGATTGTGTTTACTCTGACTCAAGTACTTACGTTTATTCTATATGTCTCTTACACAGGGATGATATGGCTGATGGTCCAATATTCACTAGAGGCCTCTCATGTCCCCGAGGCCTTGAGAGATACCCTTCACATGAAGATCAACCATCAAGTCCCTTTATCATGAGACATGATGAAGACTACCGCAACCGAGATGTTTTCCTCCATCGTTCAGACTACAGTCCGCATTATGGTCGTCGAGAAGAGCTGCCTCGTGGATCTGACAGAGATGGTGACAAACTCAGGAAATCCTCTTACCCGTTGAGGCCAGAAGAGAGGGGACGAGAAATAAAGCGTCCACGGTATGAAAAGGATGAGAAGGTGCATGGCGTGAGTGGAGAGCACCAAGGTTTCTCACTAGGAACACGAAACTATCGCAGACGAAGCCACAGCCGCAGTAGAAGCCCAAGTCCATCATACCTGAATGAAGAATTCCAAGAACTTGACCGTGCAAGGAGGAAAAGAGAAGAAGAAGAGCGTAGTAGAAACTTGAATCATGATGTTTCAGGCAGTGGTTATGTGATCCCTGGCTTGACTAACACACTGCAGACTTCTGAGCCTCGGTATACATATAGGCCTGAGGAAATCCCATCCATGCCCAAAAAGTCTATTTTGAAGAAACGAGTGGAGATGGAAGTAGAGTCTCCTATTCAGGTTTGATCTCTCTCCAACTGTCTAGATGTTTGTACTTTCCAAAACAGTGACTTAATGATACGGAATGTTAGTTTGTTTTCCAAAAAAGAAGAGCCAAATCTTTACATTTTCCTTTCTTTGAGAGAACAGGTATCTTTTTGCAGGCCTCTACAAGCTAGGATTACATTGGAAACTTTAAACAGTGAAGGCATCTAATCCAGAATCATATATATATATAAAAATCAAAGGCAGAATAAAAGTTTGTGTTGAAATTCAGCCCAGGATGCTGAGAGCTCTTATAGAAAAGCTGGATCTTTTTGTACCACAGGCAGTCAGGACATTGATTGAAGCTCTCTGCCAGTCACAGTACCTCTTTCTTCTTTCTGTATAGACTTAGAGAACTGCCTAATGCACCCTTAATACTTCTGGCTCAAAATATCTATGAGTTTCCTTATTTATTTCCCTTTGGATTGTAGGCTGGAGTCAACCCTACTTAATTTGTACTCAAGCTATACCAATTTAGTCTCAAAACTAGAGCATTGGAAAGATAAGCAATTGCAACCACTGTGATAAGTTGACTTTTCTCATGTTTTAGCACATCACTTTTGATCTCCCAGTTGTGCTGATCAGTGTTGGTTTGACAGTGACATGTTTATCTCAGGAAGTTCTTCAATACTGAGGATCCCATTTTATACCTGTTAATGGAAATCCTATTTAACATGGCTTTAATCATGCATATCTGAATAACCTCAGTGAATAACCTTGTTTTTACCTGTCTTAATGTGTTGAAGTCCTGTTTGTCTGTGATTAAACTCAAAGTGTAGCCAAATTTACATTATGGAGCTTCAATTTGAAAGTTTCAGTTCTTATGCATGCCAACAATTAATGAAATATAATTGTGATTTTTGCGTATTCTCTGAGATAAGCATTCACTGCTGGATATGACGTTTCAGACTTATTAGGCAACTTGTTTTGAAATTTTCTGTGTTCTCTTTCAACTATGAATTGTCTTTTCTAACTCTTCAGCTGTGAACTCAAGGAGAAATTAATATATTCCTTTGTTTGTTCTGTGAGATGCATAGTCCCCTCAGAAGGTGCTGTAGTAAAAATAGTGACTTCTCTCTTTTTCAGCCTGAGGGCTTTTCAAGCAGTCCGGCTCCCAGCAAGGATCTTCCTCTTCTTTCTAGTAATTCATCTTTGCCCCAGAGCAACAACACAGCTCCTTTTGCTTCTGAAGTGGAGAACTTTCTCAAACGGTTTAACAAAGACTCTGTTGTGGAGTCTGCAAACAAGGACTTGCGTGATGGTTTATATGAGTGGAGCTCGCTTTCTGGAGCTCCCAAAGACACTTTTATGTCTGAAGAGAAGTTTGGAAGCTTCTTAAGTCATAAGGAAAAGGTAGAACTCAAGGCAGAGCCTGCTGATCGCCATACTGACTTCTTGCTACCTCATGAGAGGGCCAGTCAGGATGGCAGTGGTTTCTCCCGAATTCTGGGCATGATGGCTGATTCTGTCAGTGCTCAGGAGAAGCGGAGGCGTAGTTTTCCTGACATTGAGGATGAAGAGAAATTTCTTTATGGTGATGAGGATGAAGATAACAAAACTGAAACTCTCCCCATTCAGAAGCCCCCAGTGAGTTGTGGCAATGAGATAGTAAGTCAGAAAGTGAGCCCACCTCCTTCTCCTGCTCCACCTGTCAAGGTGGATCCTTTAGAAGAGTCTAATGCTGAGTATGCGAAAATCCATGACTTACTCAAAACCATTGGACTTGACATTGGTGTTGCTGAAATTGGGAAACTGGCAGTTCGTACGCAGGAACGCCTTCATGGCAAAAAGTTGGCATCTCGTTCTCCTGATCGTCGCTCTTCGGATCCTCGCAGACTGGACCCTTGGGACTTGCGTCGTAGCCGGAGTGATACTCGTTCTCCTGAGTCGGGCCAGCAGCGCTCAACATCACCTCCAGGTTCTTTCCAGCACTCTAAAGATCCATCCTTGCTTCAGAAATCAGAATATATTAAGAACAAGCCAGTGGGACAGGAGATACCTCCACGTGTACCAGAACAGCCTATTCCTTCTGTCACTCTTATCCCCTCAGTTCCACCAGCTCCTGCTAGTTTGCCGCCTACACCTACTTCAGTTTCGCAATACCGAATTCCCAACTACTCCCAGTTCGCTGCCACTCAAATGCCCCCAAACTATCCACCTCCTACAATGGCTCCTCCAGGGTATGATGCATATGGGCACTATATGGCATATGCAGCCCCTGGCTGGACCATGTACCCCCCTGCACAGCAGCCTAATCCTACACTGCCAGAAGCTCATGGCCTTATTACTATGGCCATGTCAGCAAACCCCACACGTCCCAACCTCCGGGTGATTGAGACAGTATCTATGGGAAAAGATGTCCCTGACTTAAAAAGAGATGCTTCTGTACTTGTTCATGTCCCTACCACTCCTGCTCATCCCAAGGCACCCCTTCGTCTGCCTTCACACCCACTCAAAAATACCACAGAAAAGATGTCAGATGAAAAAAATCGGGCAGCTCAAAAGCAGAAGGTATGTTATCTATTCTAGTACATCAAAATGTGTTGAACTGCTTGACTGCTGGGATAAAAGCTTTTGTTCTTCAGGTGTGCCTTTTTTTTTTTTCTATGGATGTTTCCAGTATAATGCAGTTGGACTAAATTTGCTTTTGTTAAAATTTTTAAATAATTTGTCTGTATCACTCTGTGACAATTAAAAAAAATGCATTTAAAATCCCCCCAAGATACATACATGTAGGTTATGTCTGAACAGCTGAAATCAAGCATGAAGTTGAAGTTTTTGGGGCCAGCCAGAATATTACACATGGTGGCCATGGCTTGGCTTTATTTCACTGAAATTTTAAATATTTAAATACTTGAAGATATCTAGATATATAAATACCTGGAGGGACTGTATAACAAAGATGGAGCTGGGCTTTTTTCAGTTGTGTTCAGTGGCAAGACAAGAGGCAGTGGGCACAAGCTGAGACACAGAAGGCTCCATCTGAACATGGTACAATAATACCATGGTTATACCTATGTTAGACAGTCTTAAATACTAAAGGATTCACAGTTGCATACAATTTTCCCTTTATATTTGTATTCATTATCTATTATAAGAATCACAACATCAAAAGAACTTAACGGAAACTACTCCTTACTTGGTGCGTCTGACACCAGTTTATGTTATGGATGTTCATGTTTTCCTCTTCTAGTTACCTTGATTTGTTTGATAATTAGGGAGGAGTGGGGAGGAACATATTCTAAAATAGGAAACTGCAGTTACATAACTGACAAAGGACTAGAAGATTCCTTAAATATGTTTGGGTTTTCAAACTGGTGTCCACTCAATCTTTGTTGTTAAAATAAGGGTGCAGAACCATAGAGTGGTTTGGGTTGGAAGGGACATTTAATGATCATCTAGCTCCCACTCACTGTGAGCAGAGCCACCTTCTGGTAGATGTGGTTGCTCAAAGCCCCATCCAACCTGGACTTGAGCACTGCCAAGTATGGGGCATCTACAGCTTCTCTGGGCAGCCTATTCCAGTGTCTCACCACCCACATCATAACAGATTTCTTTCTTACTGTTGCCCCTTGTCCTGTCACTACAGGAGTTGGTAAAAAGTCTCTCTTCAACTTTCTTATAGTCCCCCTTAATATATAAAAAGGCCACAATAAGGTCTTTCCAGGCTGAACAACCCAAACTCTCTCCAGCCTCTCTTCACAGGGGAGGTGTCCCAGACCTCTAATAATTTTCATGGCTCCAACAGGTCATTGTCTTTCTTCTTCTGGGGGCCCTGGGGGCAAATGCAGTACTCCAGGTAGGGACAGAAAAATGGAGTATAGGGGAGAATCACCTCCCTTGACCTGCTGGCCATGGTTTTTGTGCACCCCAGGATACAATTTGCTTTCTGAGCTGCAAGTGCAAGTTGCTGGCTCGTATGTAATTTTTCGTCTATGTATCTGTATCTGCATTAGAGACATTCTTCCAGTATAGCTGTTCTAATAATATATTGTCTTGGAAGATCTGCTAGTAGAAGAGCAGCACATGGCAGAGGCTGGAAGCTTTTTGCCTACTCACTTATATCACACTCCTTAGAACAAATCAGGCCATGGAAAGATGGACCACTGAATCCAAGAAACGCTCAAAAGAAGTCACTTTAAATTTTCAGTCTGTGATAACCTCTCTCCTTTTTGTTTGAAGTGACATAAGAGGAGTACTTACATAAATGGCTACACCAGCAGATAAGTGAACTTTCACTGCTTGCAGGAATAGCAATTTCTTCAGCTGATACAGTAGGGGTTTTGTTGTTAATGAAGCTTGGCAGTTCTGGAAGAGCTCTGTTGGTTGAAGGTGTATGGTTTTCTCTGGCCATGACATAGCCTGGTAGCTCACCTATGCATCTTAGCAGAACTTTTAGGGCTACAGACTTCTTTGGCTTGGGCTCAGTCCACTGTTTTTTTGCTGGGATGGTTGAAATATAAAAACTTAAACACTACACTTGGTGCCCCTATGCTGGCAGAAAACTCAGAATGAGAGAATGGTGCTTAGATGATAAAAAACTTGTGGTTTGTAAGACATGGCCTAACGTTGGTAGAACTCCTTCCAGGACTTACTCCAGGCAAGAACTAGGGATCCTGCCAATACTTACATTGCCATGGTAGTAGTGATTCTTTAGGAAGCACAAGGCTTTAGGTCAGTTGTTTTTTTTTTAAGAAATAGTCAGAAGCTTTAAGAGTATTCTGAAGGTAAAAAAACTGGGATTTCTCTCCTGGAAAATGAAGCTAGGAAGGAAATGCAAGTAACTCTGCAAGTTACATTTTAGCATACTGTTTGGTTTCCTTTTGTGAGAATCAATGAAAACCAGCAAAAAGCAGATTGTGAGCTCCTCATGCCAGTTTATCTTACTGACCAAGAAACAAACTTCATCCGGGTGTTTAATTTCAGACAGTTATGCCTGCAAAATATATTTGGTGCTACAGTTATGATCAGATTGAAGCAGAAGCCTGAATAATAGCTAAAATTGGCCTGAGTCAAAGCAGGAGGCAAGGTCAGGGGCTGTAAAGTCTTTTGTCACTGATGAAACATGCTAGCTATAGAAATACTGCATGAGTTTTGAAGAGCCATTTAGCATTGATCTTGCTCACCCCCGTAGAAGATAGCTAAGCCTGAGTGTCCTGGGAGACGGGGCAACAAGGAAAGCAGTTTTGGGGAATACACTGCACAAAAGAAAAAAATGGCCTTCATGTAGGATTGAAGTGCGAGCGCATGATACAGTTACCTGCAGCGGAAAAGGTATATTTGTTGTGTTAAAATACTCAAGAACATTTTGAGAATAGTCAGCAGTGTTCTGTGACTGGCAAACCAAGGTCTTGCTGTTTATCCTTGCAAGACTGATTAATTAACTTGTGTTGGGAAGAGGAGAAAATCCAGTCCCCTTCCAATCTGTTTAGGTCATAGAAGAGAGAGAAAAACTGAAGAATGAACGAGAAGCACGGCAGAAAAAGCTTTACTATCTCAAGACTGAACTGGACAGGCTTCGTAAACAGCAAGGTACAATGCATCCCTCCACCCCCTGCTTTTTATTTTCCACTGGAGTGTGTCACTGGTTCTAGTACCTGCTAGGAGAAGTGAAGACCATAATAATAATAAACTGTAGTTTAAAACTAATATTTTCATACTTCAGGCAATGTAGAGGTCTTGAGAAAGCAGTGACCTAATTACTATATTTAAATTATTAAATAAAAATTTGGCTGTTACACTGGATCAAACAGTTGCTCTTAAATCTTCTTCGGTAGCTTGGTAAGTTAAATAAAATGCACTTTGTGTGTTATAGTGCTTCTTTAGAAGAACTGAGAAATAGTAACTGAATACATGTCATCATGCTTTTCAAATTTTTTGTGAATCTTATCTGGAGAGGGAAAAATCCTCTCTAGACCAAGCTAATGGTTTATTTTTTAAACTTTTGGCTGGTCCAATAAAATGCTAGTTACCCTTGCCTTTGAAAAATGGTACTTTTAGGTTAGAAAGTGCTTGGTCACACAGGGAAATAGTGATTATTAAATTGATTCTCGAGAATTATTGTGCTTCTGTTAGGGGAGTGTGTTAAGGCAATGCTTATAGAGGTGGATCATGCAGATTTAGTGATGCTGTATCCAAGAGTCAGTTCCATCTTTACAATTTTCAGTCAAGATTTAGCTGTAATATTTTATATTAGTATTTTACATGTTGCTGGTGTAGGTATAGGTCTTAAGACAATTTTCCTGCTGTATTTCCAACTCTTCTGCTTCTTTGATTGGCTCAGGAGAGATGTTGAGGAAAAAACGTCGTGAGAAGGATGGACACAAAGACCCCTTATTGGTTGAGGTGAACAGACTACAAGAGAATATTATGAAGGAGATTTCAGAGCTGCATAAAGAATCTGATGCAGCTGACAAGAAGCAGTCTGAGCTTGACAAAGTAGCACAAATTCTGGGGATCAACATATTTGAAAAGCCCCGGAAACCATCTGTGGAAACTAAAGATTCCTCAGAAAAGAACAGCAAGTCAGAAAATGCAAAAGCTCTGGAGAAAACATCTTCCACCAACAAGGTAAAGACTTCTGGCTTGTGTGCTAATGATTTTCCAACTAAGAGAAGAGGGCACTGGGGAGACAGCTGCTCCAAAACATATACTAGAGGATCATTTGATTTAATTTTTTACCACATTTCATATGCTGGCTTTGATGGTGCATGGAGGTGAGAATAAATATATTCAGTGTTTATTTCCCAAAGGGTTTGTGTGGTTCAGTACCACTTACTGTTTTTAATCTTGGTTTTGCTAATGTGTTGGTTGGATTGAACAGTATCATGAGTGTTCATAGCTATTTGGTCTCAATGCCATGCCAGGAGGACAGACTTTGTCTATGACATTTCTGACATGCCCTGTCAAGGAGGAGTATTTGTAGCAGCAAAGCTCTCTCCAAGGTTGGAGCATGATCTTCTCACTGGGTGATGTTATTAACAAATTGCAAGACTTACATATGATTGTCCAGCTTAATATGAATATGATGCACATGCTATGTGTTCTCTCTTAATAAATGTCAGTATGCATCGGTGTGGTCTCTTTGACACGGTCTGTATTACAGAGCACTGGATATACCACAACTGGCTTATGACATTCCAGAAGATAGTTTTTACTTTGGAAGTAGCATATCATAGTAACATCTGAAAGGCATGTATTTAGAAGATTGATTATCCTGCTTTTCAGGTGTTTAATCAAATATGTAAGTGAAATAGCTGATGGGAGGTAGTAAATGCTTTTTTGGTAGACCTTACTGTATTATTTTTTCCAGAGAGGAAAAGTTAGTAGGGTAAGAGGTATTTCCTACAACGTCACTGAAACCTGTGTATTCTGTGAACTTTTCCTTGTGCTTCATCCTGCTCTGGTTCAGAGAACTCATTAGATGTCTTTCATTTATAGCATGCTTTTGTGTTTTGTTTTTGTTGTTCCTCAAAACATCACTGAAGTTTAGTATCCATTTACTTTTAAATATAATTTGCTTCAGTCACCACCTTGTAAAACTAAAGTAGGCGACAACGTCTGTTAAATATTACACTACATTGTTATATTGCTTTCTTTTCCTGAGATACAGCATGTGTGAATATATTTCTCATTATATTAAGTTTCATTGTATTGTCCAAACCCATAATGAGTTGATCCCCATTTTATAGTTTCTTATTTTAACATGGAAAATTCTGAGTTCTGGCCAGGATCATGTAATATTTCCAGATAACTGTAAGCACATAGGACATTGTCTTCAGTCTCTTAAAATTGACCATGTAATTCTGATGATTAACTTTTCTTAATGAAAAGAAAGATGGTGCAGGCCCTTTGACATAGAGATCAGTTGACTCTGCCAACCTAAGGGCAAAACCAGAAGCCTTTCTGCTTACTTGCAAGCTACCTTGTGGTCCCTTG
>NW_009952161.1:186038-203849 GCF_000747805.2 Chaetura pelagica
GCTGAACCTGTGTGTGTATTGTAGTTACATAGTCAGTGCAGAGGAGAAGGTAGCCTTGTAGTAAACGGATAGATCATCCCTTCTGGGATCTAAATAGCAGCAAACTGTAAAGGCATCTTTGAGCTGGGGTTAAGCATAAACTGGGGTTAAAAGTTGGCTGTCACCAGAGAATTATTGTCTTTTTAAAGTTTTGATTGACGTAGTGTTTTTTATAGGAGATACTGGATACGTGTTTGCAAATTACAGAAACCTTGACACTTCTCAGACATCATGATCATCCTTCTATGCACTTTCTGCAGTTTATAAGTTGATCTGCTCATTGTTTAAGAGAATGTCAGCTTTGCTATGCTCTTGCAGACAGAATATGTGCAAACATTCACTGTGTCACTTTCTACTCTACTACCAAGAACTAGATTGTATTGGGATGCAGGTATCTGAGGGGTGCATAGTGGCCTGGGTGTCTTGTCATAGTTTGATTTTCAATTAATGACGTGTGGGGTGGTGTTAATAGGACAGAATCTATACCAAAGGAATTTCAAGCAAGGCAGATATTATTTAATGACTTTGAATTTGCTTAAGTGAATTTGTTCAACACCCATAGTTGAATAACTTGGAAATCATGCAGCCAGCTCAGGTCTGCTAAGTTAACATGCTATTCTTTTCAGACTGCCATTCAGATTAGAAATGACAATATAATGAGCTTTCAGCCATTGAAAATGGCGCTCAAAACACAAAATACATCTAGTACTTTCATAATCTAAATTAGCAGGGCTCATTCATGATCTATGTCAGGGATTATTTGTTTTTCTACTTTGCAGTGTTAGTTTAGTGTTAATTTTGGCTAGAGTCCTGAAATGTCTGTGTATCGCTGTATGGCATCTTTCTGTACAAATGGATGTAAGTGCAAATATCACATGCTTAAATTGCAAGATGCTTCACCATACAAACTTAGGTAATTAACAAAACACCTTTCTATTATTTCCAAGTAAAAAGTCTTCCAGACAACTCAGGAACTCTCAAATAGTCAAATAGTCAAGCTGATTGGGTTAAGTACTTTTTAGTCAACTAATTCTTACTTGCTTTTTCATTCTGCTTTTATCCAAGCTACTTTTACACTAACTTCTGAATGCTTCTAGGGGAACCATTTTAGGTCTTCTGGGTACTGTGTGGCTAGTATGGTAAATTGGAACTATTCAGATCTTGATGTGAAACCCATCAAGTAGGAAGGGTGCATGCCATAGGGAATTTGTTCATTTGGTTCCTTGATTACCTGCAACCATACAGCCATTACATCTGGGAGCCATATTGGAAGCTCTTCACTGCGGCCACGCAGCATCTTAGTCGGCAATACCAGCTCTCTGAAACAGTGGAATTAGCCTGGGCACTGAAAATCAGGTGATATATTTTTTTTTTTCGTGTGTGTGCGGGGGTTCTGCTGGAGGCAGGTTCTGAGTTCTAGAGCATTATGTCTATCCTGCCTTATCTTAGATAAGTGTTTCCTTTTGTTCAATTTAGGAATCAAAAACTACTAATGAAAAATCCAGAGGTAGAAGTCCGAAGCCAGCAGAATCCTCTTCACAGTCCACCAAACATCCTTTCCAGTTGGCCAATATTTATGAATATTATGATGCAGGGAACCACTGGTGCAAAGACTGCAATACCATCTGCGGGACCCTGTTTGATTTTTTCACACACATGCATAATAAGAAACACAGACAGGTATGTTGCAGGCTTCCTTCACTAAATGCATTTCATATTGCTATAAATAATAACACTAAAACATACATCACAGAACTACATTTTACAAGAGAACCTGAAGTATTAATGAACCCAAGAAGTTCCGTATTGAATTATTTTTCCCTAACGTTGGACTTAAGCAGTTTGTTCAGTCACTGGTGTGTGACTAGTGTAAATGGGGCCTGTGTTCAGTTCACTCAGGAGCTAGCCTTCCATATTTGTGTTTCATGTTTGCCTGTTCTTTGCTATCATTTACATTTGACCCTTTTCACAGGTTATTTTCTCATTATAAATTGCAAAATGGGAGGGGAAAGAGAGGAGAATCTAGTTCCTGTAAATAGTTGCACGCTGATTTTAATGTTCAGTGTTCTGAAAGGATATTAAAAAGGAAAAAGACAAGTATACTTGCCTTGCTAGTGTAATATATGAGCCTGTATACCTCTGTCACTGTGCAAATAGACCCTGGATCCTTACAACAGACCTTGGGCTTCGAAGACTCAGAGTGAGACCAAACAAGACTCCATAAAACGCATCGATAAGATAACTGTTCCTGCCAAAGGTATGTTTTGTTTTTTCTTAGTGGGATATCATCTCCCTTTGTTCTCCAGCAGGTTCCAGTTGCTCAGAGAAAGGAATTTCAAAACTTCACCTTGTTCTGGGAGCACATACAGATACTGTATTATTAGGTAAAAGGCAAATTATTTAATTTATTGGTTGTCTTGTGGAAAAGGCCTCGAAGCAAGAGTGTAGGAAAACATAGCATGGTTCCTTCTTTTCTTTTTAGAGTTTAGCTTTTTTTTATTTTTAATACCAAGTGACTTTTTCTTTCTCCGGTGTAGTTCTGAAGTTATTTCTGCTAACAGAATTCAAAACATGAATTCAAAACATTAATTCAAAACAGCGTTTGGGAAGATCTTGTGCTGTACTCACTCAGCACAGTCTTGCAACAGACACTTCCTTTCGATACATTTATAGTAGGTCTCCCTGAAAAATCACTAATGAGTACTTGGTAGACTGTAGATACAGAGAGTCTGAGAAAGCCATATGGAAGGTGCTCCAAGTGATTTTAATTCTGAGACAAGATTTAAAATCTGAAAAATAAATAGCCCTGTCAGTGATCAATCTCAGTTTATTAATCTTCGACATTTCTTGCAGTGACTGCAAAAGGAGAATCTGCTGTGTGTTAGATAACTGCAGTTGGTTCTGTAGGCACAATGGTGTAATCTTCAATAAAAAGACTTGTATTCTTTTTATAAACCAGGTGTTTCGTATTTGAGCAGACCATCCCACAAAGATAAGACAACAAATTGAGTCTGTAGGAAATGATAACCTACTTCAATAGGGAATAGCATTAATATGATGGCGAACGCTAGAATAATTCTTGGAATCATAGTAATCAAGCTTCTTCACTTTACGTGTTTGCTCCTGATAATGATGTTTTCCATACTGTAAGCATAGGGAGAGCAGCATTAACTGTTCCAAAAGGAACATTGCTAGAGGTATTGCTGTTGTTCTTTCATATGTTTATGTGGCTTAGTTAAGAGCTTGGCATTTATTAAGTTTTGTTTCTCTGATAATTTTCTTCGGCCTTTTCAGGCTCTGAGTTTCTGATTCCCATCACTGGATATTATTGCCAGCTCTGTCATGAATTTTTTGGAGATCAAATCTCAGCAGAGCAGCATGTGAAAAGTCATCCCCACAATGAGAAATATAAGGTTGGTAACTGGTGTACCAGGCGTGAGTCATTCCTTGTGTTAGCTTCTTCTTGTTCTGTCTTTCTTTCCTGAAGAATGACATTTGACTCTTCAGAGTATATGTATTTGGTTATCTTCACTACATTCTACTGAACTAAATAAGCAGAACTTCCCACTGCATAGACTAGTCTTTCATCAGCATGATGTTGAAACAGTGTTTAAGTCTCAGTGTTGATTTTCAGATGCGACAGAACTGCTGCAAGCCACCATTGAATTCACATAAACTTACAGAATATGGAGTTTGTAGCTTCTCATTTTCTTGGTAGGAATAAGTTCTGTGCTCTCTTAGTGTTGAGATGACACTTAGTCCAGAAGTCAAAACAGTTACAGAGGCTGGATATATGTATTTATGTATTTATTGTGGAAGCAGTGGTTAAAATTGTGGCGTTTATTTCCACAGAAATACATAGATGAAAACCCACTCTACGAAGAGAGGAGAAATCTAGACCGCCAGGCTGGATTGGCTGTTGTTCTGGAAACAGAGCGCAGGCGGCAGAGCGAGCTGAAACGGAAACTAGTTGAGAAAGAGAAAGAAGAGAAGGATGAGAAGAAACAAAAAATAGTGAAGAAAGAGGAAGCAAAAAGCATCCCAGAGCTTGGAGAAGGGACTAGTGAAACTCAAGGCAAAATTGATTCTTCTGGGCGAAAAATGGGTATCAAGCTTAAGCTGAAGAAGGAAGATAAGGAGGAGAAAAAAGAAGAAAAGAAAGAGGAATCTAAAAAGGAATCACCAAGCCAGACTTCCTTTGGGAAATTCAGCTGGAAAAAGTCTGAGAGAGAGGATAAAACCCCAGGAGGAGCTATTCCAAAGGAGGAGAACACAGAAGGAATCAAGGAAGAGAATAAGTGTCAGTCTGCAAAACCCCATGTCAAGCCTATTGAAATCAAGCTGTCTGGGAAAACTGTTATTCCACACACTAGCCCGTGGACACCAGTCGTAGCCACACCAACACCAGCAAAAATTCTACCCAATCTGCCAGTCCCCACCATGATTTTCAGGAAGTCTACTACTGCAACAGTTAGCAAACCAGCACCTTTGAACACCTTTTTGTCCATAAAATCATCTGGAGCTACCACTAAACCACTGCCTGTGGTAAAAGAAACAGGTGCAGATCTTCTACTGCCTCCAGATATCATCTCAAAAGCTTTTGGAGGAGAAGAAGTAATTTTAAAAGGGGCAGAGGAGGATTTGAAAGCAGCAGAGAAAAGTAAGTCTTCTCAGACTTCTGATATACCTCCTCCACCAGCAGTCCAACAGGCAGCTGTCATCCCTGCAGATGAAGTAGCTCCAGGTGTGTCTGAAAGTGAACAGACAATGCTGGCAATGCTTGTGAGACCACCACCACCACCACCTTCAACTGCTTTCAGTGAACAAGCAAAAAAGGTAGAGAAACGCAACTCTTGCTTGGCCACAGCCAATGCTAAAGATCTGTATGGTATTTTCTACAGTAGTGGTGGAAGGGGTTCAGCTGACAGCAAGCTTGCAAATCCTGCACTTCCAAATGGAGAAAACTCTAACCTAACAAAACCTGCAGAGTTACCCGCAAACCCTAAAACAAGTAATAACTCATCCTCCTTGAAAGAGGATTCTCAGAATGCAGCTGCTGAAGTTAGCCAAGTCCACTCAGCTGTGAAAACTTCAGAAATGGAGAAAGCTGATACTCAGGAGACTCTGAAACTTCATACTGACATGAGCTCTGACACTGAAAATGGTATTCAGAAAGACATAGGTAAAAAAATTCACACTCCTCTTTCAACAGATGTTTGGACTAAATTGAAAAAAAATTCCTCGCAGTGTAATAATAATCAAGTAACAGAGACTTGGGTTCTTGGTCAGAATCAGGCTGAAATGAACAAGAAACCAGTTCAGCCTCAGTTGTTGGAAATGTCTGTCACAAAATTGTCAGAAACAAAAACTACTTCTGGTATCCAGATGCCTGCAAAAATTGGACTTGTGGATATAGGAGACAGAGAGCAGGGAGGCAAAACAGAGGTCCAAGAGAAAGTTGGACAGGAAGATGCAAATAAAACTGTGGTTACTAACACAAATGGTCCTGGTACCTTGGAGAAAGATGCAGAGATGCAGAAAGACAGGGACGTAAAAGTGGTAGAGCCTGAGCTTACCTTACACCCAAAGACTTTGTTACATGAAACACAGAATGAAAATAAAAATTTGGGAAAATCCCAAATGTTAAGTGATAACTGTAGAAGTCACACAGAAACTGATAGTCTGGAATTGGTCTGTGATTCTCAAAACACTTCAAAAGAAAAAGCTTTGGTAGCAGTAATGACTGAGCAGAATTCTGTTGATGCCTCCTTAAAAGATGTAAAACTGAAAAGTGTAGCTTTGGAAGTATCTCAGCCAGGAGACCTTGGTGAAGCTCCTCGACTTTCAAAATTGACAGGGAGCCCTGGTGAATGGGACACTTCCAGAACTAGTAATGGAGAAGAACAGGTTATCACAGCCCATTCTTGTTCTGAAAGTGGTTCAGATCTACCAAAAACTGCAAATGTAGAAATAAAAACTGGTTCTAATGAAGTTAGTGCTTCATTATTGACAGAGGTACGGCCAGGCACATGTCTTGCCAACGCAGAAACTAGTAGTAGCATATTGGAAGCTCAGGAAAAAGTTCGACCTGAACCTTCAGGCTGTGCAGTTTTAGTTAACCAAACCCCAAAGCAGGAAGTTGCATGGTTAGTCAACACCTGCTCAGCAAACATTGTTGAACTCAGATCCAGTGTAGAATTAGTAGTTGAAGTTGAAAAAAAATCATTAAGATGCACTGGATCTTATGCAACATTAGATAATGTTTTTATCAAGAGAGATGCAAAAGAATTAGGGACTGGAGGCTTTTCTAGGGCTTGCTCTGATCTTGTCCAAGAATCAGTCCTTACTTTATCATCAGATTTCCATAGGGAGCATCTTTCAGAAGAAGCTGTCCACTCCCCAGAGACAAAGCATGAGGTCCTAAGAACCTCAGAAGTCAATGACTTTCTTCTGAATACCACTCACTCAGGAATGAACACCGAGCAATCTGAAAGTGTCTCTGCAAATGTTTGTATGGATGTCAAGAAAGTTTCTTTGACATCAGAAGGTGTGAAGCACAATGAGACTCCTTCCCAGAAAACAGAGCTCGAGTTCAAAAGCACTGATTGCAGTTTGGGAAATACTAAGGTAAAACATGGATGCCACAGGATCCTTCCAGCCGGACTTTTAAATGACAATACAGAAGAAATCTCAAACCTAGAAACTATTACATCCATTAGGCTGAAGTCTAGTAAAGTTAAGAAGCTGGGCACTGAAAAAATAGTGGATGAAACAGAGACGAATGATCTTGCTACATTGACTTCTGGAAGCCGGGAAGATAAATTTTGCACACAGATTTCTCAAACAGCTGTGCCGCAATCCTCAAATAGTAACACTACAGAAGTGGTCATGCCAGCTCTAGAAATGCAGGGCATTTCTTCCAAGGCTGAGATCCTTCTGCAAGTGGAAGAGAGCAAAAGCGGAACTGTTGAAGTGCTATCACTGAGTTGTGATGGAGGCAGCACAGAAAGTCAGGCTTCTACCTGTGTGGAAACTTTCCTTCCTGGGCTCAAAGAAACAGACAGAAAGGAGGGTGGCTTAGGAGGCAAGGGAGTATGCACCATCCAGAGCAAGAAGACTGAGCAAAGAGAAACTGCTGACAGTAGTTTGGAAGCTACAACAAATTCAGGAATTGCTGAAAGCTTAGCAGAAAGCCCAGTGGGTTGAAGTGATCCCAGCCAGTCCCAATATTTGAGGAGCCAGAGCTGGGATTATGTATATGTTTTATGTTTTGTTTTTTTTTTCTTTTGTTCCAGTGGAGGGATTTGGGTGTATTTTGCATCCTGTAGCACGACTTTACTAAAGTGAAGTCTTCAGAAACCAGACACATACTTTATTCTGTACATAATTAATTGTGTAAAATGTTTTTTCATGTGAATTTTTTTGCCAATTTCTTTTCTACACTCTGCTATTAAAATGGAATCTCTCGTTTATAATGCGTGCGTCTTTGTTGTTTATTTTTGGGGCTTTTATTCTTGGATGATTTCCAGCTCACCCTGTGTGTGTGTCAGTAGCACCGTGAGTAGCCCAGCCACTGGGACAAGCTCAAGAACAGCAATTTAGAACTTGAGGAAATGGAGACTTGCAGAAGAGCTAAAACTGAAAATTTCTTTAAACTGTAATGCATGGTTTTGTTTACTTTCATTGTCTGAGATGCAAAAATGTGTTTAGAATTAATTTTTTGTTTATCCGTCTCTGTGGTTTGTAATCACTGTTGTATGACATCTGTACTTAAGCTGTTTAATTGTATTGTATAAGCACATGTATGGATGCCACGTCACTAAGCAAGGGGAAGAAATCTGTCCGACTGGCTTTTGGAGAAGAAGACTAATCGGTAAGGCTCTGTGGCCTGACACCTGGACCAGACATATTGAGGTCACTTACATTATTTGAAATGGGCTTTCTTTCATTGTATTGTGATCCAGTAACTATTTGTGTTAAATCATTTAGCAGCTGTCCAGCTCTGAAGAAGCAGAAGATCAGAACCCTGGTGTCAGGAATTGGACTCGCTTCATGTGATACAGACACATGCATGCCTACCCTGAATGGCCCTTGAGCTATCAAAAGCTCTAGAGTGATGGTTCTCATTTGTATAGCTTGTTAAAGACTCAAGTATTAAATGTGTTTGCTTGGAAAAAGATAACATTTTTATTTGTAAATTGTTTTAAAAATAAACATATGGTGTTCAACAAGACTTTCTTTTTGATTTATTTTTTTTTGGTTGTTTTACTTAAGTGTTTTATTTCAATTAGTTTCAAGCTCTTGTAGTAGCAGCTCATAAAATTGGGAAACTGTAGAAGATGAAGATACTCAACAATTAGCCTGTTTGGTAAAAACTGGTTTATTCCCAGCACAAGTCAATGGACTACTGTCAACATCATCAGTGGAAGTTTGTTTGAAGACCTGAGTCCTATGTAAAGCTCAAGGTGGGAGGTCTGGGGCAGAACCCAAGCAAAGTTTATATTTCTGTAATTACTACCAGCATGTGGACCTCCAGAGGGGGGAAAGTCACAATTTTTCTTCCATTTCCATGACTGTGTGTGAAGAAGGTATGAAACATTTTTCAGAGTCATTATGATGGTTTTCATATTAGAAATGCATGAACTATCTAAGCCAAATTTGGAAATCTAGTATAAATGGTCAAATCAACAAAAAAGGTGTTTAAGAAGGGAAGAGGGTTTTGGTAAGGGCTCTTTGAGCTGTTTTGATGATGTTAAGCAGTTACTACATTGAATATAAGACGTCTTTGTTAGTATCATTGCCCTACTTTCTTCAAATAACCATTTGCTGTCAAAACCAAAGAAGGGTTTGACATGCTTTGATACTTTAAAAATGGAGTTGGGTAATGAGTAGAGATTGCTGGTTTATTAAAAAGTCCTTAGTAGCTGTTTCTCACTTTTCTTTTGTAAATGTTTTTTTTTGTTATGTATCTGAGTTTATTTGTTTAAATTTGACAGCTACATTTTGCCCCCCCCATTTTCTCTCCAATATCTTCAGTGTAGTGCCTGATCCCTTGTAAATCCACAGATAAAGAGGAGAACTGATTATCTTACCTGAGGGATATCAGTGCAGGAAAGGGCGATATTATCTAGTTCATTATATAGATATTCTTATTATAGATACTTGTTTTGCAGAGTGGTTTTCATGAAGGTCTTAGTGCATGCAATGGCAAACAGAACCATTTGGACTATCATATTCAGTCAATCTTATTCAGTGTTATGTTACCTGTGTAGCACATACTCTTCTTCAGTTTTATTTGGGGGGAAAGGCCGTCAACATAAATCCAGTATCCTTGTTGTTACCTTTCCTACAGTTGCTTCTACAAGTGGTGGTGTTCAGTGCAGAACCTGGTGGGCCATGAATGGAGAGCAGCTAGCATCAAGGGAATACAAGAGTTTTGCAAGTGAGAAACTGGGAAATGTTACTTCATATTTTTTTTCAGCTCTCTAGAAGCTGAACCTCCTATGGGACAAATTAAATAGTACTTCTCTTTGTGCACTTTTGTCAAATAGGGTTTTTTTCTGTCCCTGAGTGGGGTAGGGCTTTCTGTTCCACACTGGAAGAAAGATTAATTTGGTACTCCTGGAACAGCTGGAAGGGAGAACAAAACAGATGGTATAGATGATGACATCTAGGCAGATAGGCAGACAGAGGCTTTAACACTGTCTTGCAATTTCATGAAATGGCATATGTTTCTATTTATATTTTTCCTTTTTTTTTTTTTTTTTTTTGCTATGGTTTCCAGAAGCAGTAAATGATTTATCCACTGTACTGGTCCCCTCTGCTGACAGAGCCGTAGCATAGTGCACTGACTGAGAAGCCTTAAGTTCTAGTGTGGCCTTGGACTCTTGACTCCAGATCCTCAGGAGAAGGGGTGAGTTAATAGAGGGGATTTACTTCTGTTTTTGAATGGTGCAATACGTTACCTCTCCTTTCTGACCTAGTTCTCTAAAAGCTACATAAAAAGTTACCTTTGCTGATTTTTAGAAAGCTACTGATAGGGAGGAAATAAACCTGGTTTAAATGTTTCTTTCTCTACACTACTTTAAACCAGACACAAATAACTAGCAAATTCAAAGGAGAATGGTTTAACTAAGCTTTCATTTGATGCTGCAACCTTTAGCTTGCTGTGATGGAGGCTGGCAGAAAGGCCTTTCTCCTGTATCAAGTGTTGCAAAACCAAGTTTTATTGTGGAAGAAGAGCCAGAGGAAGGCTTCTGGCATTCTGTTAAGTTTATTGTAACTCCGGGTGTTGTGGTTTTTTCTAATACTCCTTTCAGTTTCTTTTGACATCTGTGGCTGTATTTGGAAAGAAGAAGCAGCCTTTGAATGTTTACAACTGGCAGAAAACTTTAAAAGCAAAAGTAATGTTTTAGACAAAATACAGCAATTTTATTATTTTTTTCCTGGGGTAGTCTCTTGAGGTGGTAAATCTTGCTTCTAGCTTCCTGGAATGTTGTCTCTAAGTTTTAACTAATCCACAAAAAACTTTTGAGGGGATTGTTTGCCTGTTTGTTTTAGACTTTTAAATGGCATGCGAACAGGGAAGAAATGCATCAACAACTGTTCTGTTACAGGTTTTTTTATTTTCCAAATGCATTTGTGTCTTAGTGGTAAAAAATACAAGTAATAGATGAAGATATAAGGTCTCTGCCTTTTCTTAATTCTTTCCAAAGGTGGAGATAAATGTCCACTTCTTAGCTAAGGGAAGCTGCACAAAGATTTTAAATTTTGCCCATGAAAACAGATAGTAGGAAATGTAGGTGAAGACAGATTATTTTTTTAGCCTGGTAAACCCCAAACTGTTTCCAGAAATAGGGCTGTTCTCCACAAATAGCAAGTGAAAGTAAGTGAAGATTACAGAAGTCTCTTGAAAAAACAAACCCACAACCATCCACCAAACTAGTACATCCCAAAGCCTGATAAAACTGTATTTCTTTAATGTAAAGCACAAGAGAAATTGCTTGAGACAGGTTTTTATGTGACACTTGATGTCATACAGTCTTGGTTTATTTTTGTCTCAGAACATCCCAGCAAAGTAAAGGGAGCAAAATAATTCTGAAACTCTCTGCCTGCTGCACACAATAAGTCCAAACAGCCTCTGTTCCACCAGTGTGGGAGTATCGAATAGCCATAAAATTGATTTTACTTGACTCCTCTGCCCCTATCTAGCTTGAAGGAGAGAGAGATGCACGTTATGGTTGCTAGACCATCCTTTCTCATAGCTAGTTTCAGCCAATATGGATGTATTCCTGGCTATAACCAACTTAGACAAAATAATGCAGCAGCAGACTGTTATATTCCACTTTAGAGCAGAAACCCAAGCCTCCATATTTAGTATTAGTTCCTGGGTTTTGTTTCATGATCCAAACTCCACCTCTCACTGGGCTGTCTTGTTGCTTGCAGTGAGAAGGCTGACCATGTGTGTGATCATTGATTCGCTGTTCTAGGCTCTGGTGAAAGGAGTCAGGCTGCTGTGATCATTTCCATGAAGCTGGACAGTGGCTGGGGGTGCAGGTAGCAGAGCCTTCAGAATTGCTCTGGCTGGTGGTGGAGAACAGTTGAGTAGCTGCAGCAGATAAAACCTGTATCAGACCTGCTTTGAGGAAAGTGATACTGCCTTTTACCGTAGGCTCACTGAAGGATTTTCAGTTTACAGACAGAAAAGCACACACAAAAGGTAAGGTTTTCAATTCTTAATCAAATTATTTATTTTTTTCCAAGAAACTGCTTTTGTGAGGGAGCTTTAGCCAGAACCTAAGAAACACTGAAGTTAGTATCAATCACTTGGGATACCACCATGTCTGATTTGTTTACAAATATTTGTTGAATGTAGAAACAAAATAACACTTCAGGAGCCGTAGTAGCTTTGAAGAATATGAATAGCCCCGTAACAGCTTTCTGGAAAAGAAATGGTTGGGATGATCCATGCTCACTTAAGCGGTGTTCCTCTCCTGCCAAAGATGAAGAAAAACAACCAGAAGTTAAAGGTAAATGGCAAATAATTAGATGAGAGAAGGACTCATGTAGCTATGCACCTGAAAATGGGTAGTATTAGTGGAGGAAAAAAAGGAACAAAGTCCATTAGCAAAGGAGTATCAGTCACTAGGAGTCACTGCTTTTTCTCATAATAACTGAAGGCTTAATGGAATTAAACCCTTTTAATATGGTGCTTTCCAGTTACTGTTTAAACTTCATGTCCTCTGCCACTTAGTTTGACAGATTATATTGTGTTACCAAGTGTAGGAGAGCAGTTCAAAGCCAGTTTATTTTGATTGTGTCTCCAGCCATATTGTCAAAGATAGGATTACAAAAGTAATTTGTACTTGTATTTAACGCATTCAATCCAATGATTTAATGCAATGGATTCAGTTTGCCTGGTGGGGGGAGGGGGTAGGAATATATCTGTATTTGCTACAGTACTTCATAGTTCATATTTGAGCTTTCTGGCATTTGATGTAAGATACAGCATGGACAGCCTGCTTCAAGGTGGCTATGATGTCTACAGAAGAGATATAATCCAAGATACTAAATGACACGTAATTATTCCTCTGAGAGTTGAATTTGTATTTCGGAACCCAAAAGGGGCTTACCAATTGAAAGCTGATTTCAGATTTGTAGGATGAAACTCTCTGCTTTATAAAGTTAGCATTCTAGACCAAAGCATCAAATATGTGCCTTTTAGTTATCCTACAAATCTCTGTTCCTAGTGCACTACCTACATTCACTCTATATTCAACTACAGCTGTTTTCATTCTGTATTAAGCTTGTCAGATTTCTTCCAGACTACATTAAAAGCTTTTTGGTGTGGAAAGTTTTTATTGCAGAGGGAAAAACAATTAAAAGGGCCTCAGATTTGGGACTGTAACAGTTAAATCCACGCAGATGGTCAGCAAGCAGGACTTTAGGGTGAGCATCAGGTTTGCTATAACAAGCTGATTGGCTTTGCTGGCTTTTGGTTAATTTCCACAGGAGCTAAGAAAATGTTACTTGGAACTGCTGGACTTCTGGATCCTGTTCTGAGAAGGTGGGTGCAGATTTGCATGACTGGAATGGTATCTCTTTGGTATGAAGGGTCATTCTTTTCATCATTAATGTGGTTAATCAGAGAGGCTTTTTCTATATTCTTAATGGTTAGACTTTCTATTTATGGGTATGTCTGTAATTTAAGTTCTCTCACCACCACCCAAGAAGAGGGTGTATATGTGGGTTCTTCTTTACTCTTGATTAAACAGTATTATTTTAAAAACAAACATTAAACTTTTTTGAAATAACACTGGATCCTGAGTGTTCTTTGTTTAAAAATTATTCTCTAAAGAGGATTTTAAAAGTGCAGGCTACTGCAGGATATTAATAGTGGCAAGAGCAGGCACCAGGTTCTGAAGCTTCTTGAGTCATAGGGCCTTTATGGCCCTACACTAACATAATTTCTGTATCTCCTGGAAGAGCTGCTTAAAGCAGGGAAAAGGGCTTTTTAAAACTCCTGCCTATATACTTAATCTGGAATCTTCAAGCTATTTTTAAACTCAGCTGCCATGTTAAATTATTCATCCAAACTTTTTTGTCATATGTTCACAGAAATCCCTTGTAAATTCTTTTTGCAGTTATTTCACCTGAGGGAGATGGTGTTGTGTTTCACCATGAAAAATCTCCTGACAGCACCTACCAAGCATCTAAAAGAATAAATACAAACAACAGGCAGCCTACTTTTTTGCACAGATTTGTCATTGCTGTTGATTATTGTAGAAAATAATGTGTAAGAGTTTGCTTTACAGTGTGTAGGTAGGCTCATCCTGCTTTATTTGTGATGAAGAAACACAAACTGGTCTTGCTGCTGATCGGGGAAGAAGAGCACTTTAGAAATCTTTCATTTCCCCACACAAGCTCCACACAATGCTAACACATTTCCTAGCAGCAGTGCCTGGTAAGTCTTACCCATCTGTATAATTTTAAGTATGAAATTGTCAGCTCCTAGTTTTTTGTTGTGTTACAGATGAACTTTCCCTTTCTTCATCCTTAATTTGCTACTGCAGAGATTGGCTAGTAAACTAATTACTGTAGCACTGACATCCTTTATCTAATTGAGTTGCAATCCAGGGATGGATTCAAACACTCTTGTTTAGAAGAGACTACCTGTACTTTCATCCCTTTCTTCAGTAACCAAAGCAGCAGAGTAGCAGAGATGCAGCTACTCTAGGAAAAAAAATAAACATGTATTTCTGCTGATAAGGTATTCAGGAATATGGTACAGTGAAAAATAGTAACTGCCACACGAAAATTGCATTTTAACCTTGTTCTTTTGGAAAGAAACCTCCTGACTGCCACAGGAGGGAAGTGTTTGTTGGAGCTGCTCAACTGGTAGGCTGGCAGAGTTGAAGCTGCCTGCAGCTCCAGCTCCCTGGGTCCAGCCAGTAGCAAGGCCGAGTGTGTGCTCCCAGTAGGCACACACCTACAAACATGTATGTGTATACACCTGCCCAGCCACACAGAACAAAAAAAAAAAAAAATCAACATAAAAAACCAGAAAACAGCACTTCTGCAAACAGGAATAGGACCAACAGCAAGGGCCTTAGTGGAACACACAGGCACATATACACAACACTGATCCCTCCAGTCACAGGCATTAGATGTTCATTTATCTGGTAGCTGGCCTTGGATCCTTGTTCTCTGCTGCTACAGATACCTGGTCTTACAAGCCCCTGAGGCCCACTGGCCCCACTCAGGCTGCTGGTACTCGGACCCCTTTGCATCCACAAATACAGGTACCCACAGACTGCAGACCCTTCAGCAACTGGCCTTAGGCAGTCCACCCTGTTGCTGGTCCTGGTGCCCTCTCATCACTAACAGTCTCTGGCAGAACTTGATGGCACAGCAGTAATGACTGAAGAAAATCTGGAGAGTTTAAAGTAGTCAGAGGCTAGAAAAGTATTAGGGGAAATGTTGTACGTGCCTGTCCTGCTCTTGATCTTCCCATGGTGTCTGGTTTTAATTAATATGACCAACAGGCTGCTTGGCTAACCAGAGCATGGGCTGAGCCAGAACTGACAGTCCCAGATATATGGTAAATACAGCTGCATGTCTGGCAGCCAGTGGGATTTCATCTGCAACACAGTGGCTGGATTCTGCTACCTCCAGACACTCTGGAAAAGCTGGAGTATCCCCAGAGAAATTAGTAAAATATTGGCTTTTGATTAAAAACTTATTAGCAGCACTCTAACATCTACAGTCTGCACCTTGTAACAGGTGAAACAAAGTGTTTCATGCTGTTCCGCAAGTATATGTAGTGGGGATTTTTGACAACCACAGAGCAAACAGACAAGACTGGGGGTGGTGTAAACACTGGAAGCAATCTGGATGTACTGAAACAATGCCTACTCTGAGGTTGTCATCTTCAGCCACATTTCCCATGGAACTGAGGTTTAGACTCTGGGGGTGTGTATCTTCAGATGTGTGACCCATTTCAGGCAAGTTTAACAAGCCTCCTCTGCACTGGTGGCAGGTTCTTCTGGTGCAGAGCTGAAGGAGGGGCTGCAATGTCAGTTCACACTTTGTTAGATATAAGAAAAATTAATCAGGAGGAAGCCCTTTATCTTCTGTCAGAGCTCACATCATCCTGAACACCAAACCAAATCAATCACAAAAGGCAAATACACAGGAAGCCAGTTGTCTTTCTTAAAATGACAGCTGGCATCAGAGCAGTGGAGCACCTCCTATCTCTCAATATTTCATGCCACTGTGCAGCCTCAAGGTGTGCAAAGGCTGCCAGCTTCCTTCACCTACATGTCACAGAGCACCTGACCAAGATCCACCACACACATCCACATCCCTCCAAGATTAGGTGGGGCAGAAGGTGTGTACAGGGACCCTGGACAGGAGAGCAGCCTGGGCTGGTTTGGTTCTTCCTGTAGGGGAAAATGGTATTCCATGCCTTTTCCAGTGATGGCATAGCATAGGGATTCATGTTTGGCTTCAACCATACATTCTGCAGTGAAGCTGCCTAAGGACCCCAGGGACTCCCAGCTTCCTGTGAGTGAGGGTGAGGAGAGAAGGAAGCAACAAAGCCAGCCAAGGAGAGACCAAACACGAGGGGAGCTGAGCTCAGTTCTGCAGCTTGAAAAGCCTTCTGCAGAACTTTTGGTAGCCCGTGGAAATCAGCTGCCCCAGTTACAGCCTTGGTGTGAGGTGACAGCCTGAGTGGCTGCTACTCCCAGAAGTATCTGTTCTGCAGAGCCATGGATCTCATTGTGCAACAGGAAACTGCTTGGGACGAGGTTAGTTTGAGAAGCAGTTGTGTGCAAAAAACTTAACTGTACAGTGTCCAGTGAATTTCTTCTAGAGGGGCCAGGATGCAGCACAGTTGCCATTCATACCTCCTGTGCCTCCAAAATTTCAGTGGTGAAAAACCCTGCAGAGTTAAGGGAAAAAAAAAAAAAAGGCAAACGGAACTGACAAGAGACAGGTTGACAAAGCAGTGCTCTTCCTTGTCCTCAGATGAAATTTTAACTATCTGCTCCAGGTTAGCATCACACCTCCAACTGTTCTCCCCCAGCTGTGAGATCCACTATGTTTTTCTAGGAACAGCTGGTTCCCACAGCACAGAAAGGAAGATGAGGTAGTTGTGGAGCTGAGTGATCCAGCCTGGAGAGGATGCCTTCTGCCTTGTCCTTACCCTCCAGTATTGCCACAACTGATTCAAATAAGGAAATAAATGAAAGGCAGGTGTTGTTAGCCAAGCACTGAGATGAATACAACCCACCTGTGCTTATCTGAATCATCTGGATAATGTCAACATAGAGTTTACCTGCAGTAAACATAAGAGATGACAGCGTTTCCAGGAAATTAGCACAAAATTCTTTCTTCTTGGCACGTGCAGATTCATGCGTTGACACAGAAACAGCTTCTGTGTGAGAAAATGAATTGTTTAATTTACTTCTTGCTCCTGTGAACGCTTTCAAACTCTGTGTTTAGTCTTTGCCCTTGGGCAAGAGAAAAAGCAGGAAGTTCAGAAAAAAGGGTTAAACATTATCTCGATGAGAAGCAGCAGCAACTGAGGACCAGGGGCAGACCGCAGACATACCGTCCTGCTCGGTACCTTTCCAGCGGTGAAAGCGAGCTGAGCACCACCCTTACATCAGAAAAGTGTCACAAACCTTCAGCTACACTGTTGAATCTGGGAGGAAAAACCCCAATCCCTCAACCCCCTGGCTTCGATGACCCGCAGCTCCCCGGCGCAGCCCCTGAGATGCTGGGAGTAAATCCGAAACGGGCGGACTACAGGAAAAGCAAGAAGCTCTTGCAGCCAAGGTTGGCTTTACCAGCAGTGATAAGGCAGCTTGCCAGGGGCACTAACCTGTCTGGTTTTTAAAAAGCTGCAGTAGCCTGCGGCTCCTCTTCACCAACCACTACACAACTGAAAGCACAAAGGGACAGCAAGGCCCCTGGTGTCACACTAAGGAAACAGGAGCGCCCGTGCTGGGCTTTCAGTCTTCAGGAGGCCGCTTCCCCCTGAAGGTGTAAACTGACCCGGCTGTGACAGCAGCACCCAGGGCTGAGCTGCACGTTCGTAGCATTTCCCTCCTCCTACCCCTTGCAGGGGCAGCTTCTTTGCGCTCCCACCCCCCTGGGGCTACAAGACCCTCCTCTCCCTGTGCGTGCCCGCCCGTGGCGCCATCCGGGGCGGGCCCGCGCCCCAAGGCATGCTGGGATCTGTAGTCCTCCCGGCCAGAGGGGCAC
>NW_009952161.1:208868-240534 GCF_000747805.2 Chaetura pelagica
CTGAGCTCCAGCCCTCCCTCCTCTGCCAACGTTCTGCTGATCTCCCTGGTTCTCGTGGTGCCGCCTCGTTGGTGACCCCTCCCCTCTACAGCGCGGCCCCAGCTTTGGGGGGAGGAGGGCAATAAGCCTTCTGAGAGGAGCCAGGGGAGAGGAAACCTCTCCCGCTTCAAGTCGGGTGAAAAGTAATACCGAAAAAGTTGTAAATGGCACAGCGTTTTTTCTTCCCCTGTGCTTAAAAAAAAATGTAGTATAGCGCAGGAAGCTTTTGGTTTTTAAACCAGCTGTTCTGTGAAAATCAGTAAAAGTGAGATATCAAAGGGAGAGCAAGGAGAACATGCCCTGATGTAAGGTTGCATGTCTGAACTGTTGAGGGTTCACACAAGAAGCACTTTTACTGCTGCTGGCTCTATGCAAACAGCTGTATTTACTCACACTGGCCACATTCCCGTAAATCACTCTGTGGCTGGAGTCATTATTCTCCAGCAAAGATTGTGTTTCAGGGCGGAGCTGGTGATGAGAGTTCAAAAGCGTGACAAATAAGCTTCTATTTTGGCAAGGATTTATCCAGCTGAAACTTGAAAAGGGCTCGGCCATGATGCACATACTGTGATCTGCTCCTTTTTTTTTTTTTCTGCCAGATGTTTAAAAGGATATTACTGGCTTGAAGGAGTTGTGATTTGTGCTCCTTGTCTGTGTAATTAGACAGGAAAGTCTGGCTGTTGATTTTTTATGGTCTTAAATAAAGCAATGGAAGCAGCTTAAAAATTCATATTGATCAAGATTGGCAACAGTGATTCAAAAGAAAATGTGGAGGGTGAAAGACAGTATTGGTATTCAACAGTACTGGTTACAACTGGGAAAACTTCTGCATGTGACTAAAGGACTTCTGCTTCTTTGGAAAGACACAAGGTTTAAGGTTTTAAGCTGTGGCAGTAGCTCCGTGATACATCCCAGTTTGACTTACTTTTTTCTAAGCAGATACTGAAGACATTTCTAATCTGTTATTAGATTTATTTATTTTTTTAATAGCATGGCACATCAAAGACTCATTTGTTTCTTTTGGATTTGTGATCAAGGTGTTCAAAAGTGGCCTTCTCCCTTGTAAGTCAGTTTGTTTAGCTATTGAGAAAGCAAACAAACCAGACAGCACAGTTCTACCAAGAGAGGAGTGTAGCTCTAGAACATGGAAGGGAAAGGTTCGTTCCAGTCAGGGATCTGCAGCTGGATTACTGGTGAAGTAGATGTATAGCTGAAGTCATTGGAGATAACAAAGTCAAGATGTCGTATTTGTTAAAGAAAAATTCCAGCAAAGAAGCCTTAAATCCAGACCCTGCCAAAGCAAATGGATTGTCATCACTTCACTTTTACTTTGATCTATAACTGGATGTTTCTATTTTGAGTCCCATGTGTCCTTATAGACGTGTAGGTCTGACATGTCTGTGGGATGAGATTTATACTTGCTGTACTTAAGCCTGTTGGAGTTGTCTGGCCCACTGTGGTAATGCAGTAGGGATGTTCTACACCAGATTACAGCTTCTCATCAGCTGCTAGTGAATTAACTCTGTGTCTCTAATTGAGCTGCCCTGTGGGGTAAAAGTTGCTTTGGACTGTGGCTTCTTAATTTTGGTTGGATGAAGTAACAAGCTGTTACAGTGAAGACCAAACTATTTATGTGGGATGTTAAGCACAAGACCAAAGTGTGGAGAACCACATTTTAATTTGCTCTTCTGAGATTTGCCAGGAGTTGACTGGATTCACTGGGTTGCTGTGACATAGTGGGTGACTTTACCTGAAAGTTGAAAAAGAGGGTTTTCAGTTGTTTATGCTCACTTTTGGATGTCTGCTTTGGGTGCTGTATATCAAAATAATATGATGTGCTTTTTCTTAAATAATGTGGTAAGTTCTGACTTTGTGCTTCTACCTGGTTAGTAAGGCAGTCTTCTCCCTACTCTTCCTCCTCCCCCCCGACAGAGTATCAGTACAAAGATGTCCTGAAGATGACGTCTTCTAACACCCAATCTGTAGACTCGTTCTTTCTTACACTAGGCCTGATTTTGGCTTATTTTGTTTATGTAAAAAGCTAAGTCTATTTATTTCATTTATGCCCATTTAAGAAAGTATTGTTTTTAAAAAGAGAGTATTATTCACTTTTGTAGCATTTGTACTGAAGGCTTTGTTTTGCATGGCAACCCTTTAATGCATTGAGGGGAAAGGATAGAAAAAATGCACTAGTTCAGCAGTAATTATCCAGCATCCTGTAAAGCAGTGTTCAAGAATGATACTTTAGAACTGCAGTTGCCCTAGGTAGGTGTATTGTAAGTAACATCTTCAAGAGATAAAGGCAGAGAACTCGCAGCTGTATGTGATAACATTCTCCAGGGTCAAACTGTTGATGGTGATATTTTGTGACAGTCTCTTTGGCAGCAAGCTACTATGCATGGAAATACTGGGTTTACTTGGATGTTTTCAATGTGCTTTTTCTTACAGCGCAGTGCAAGAATCTTTCCAGTTTAGATGTTCAGCACTGCAGATGTGATGAAGATGTAGCTCTCAATATGTGTGCAGCATAAAATAACTTTATCGCAGGACATCAGTCATTGCAAACTAATAAATTGTGCTTTTGTTTTACTTGTCAGTTACAAAGGTCCATTGTTAGATGAAGGAGCGTTGGCTCAGGCAGTCTCTCATGGAGCCAGTTCCCCAGAATTCACCAAACTCTGTGCTTGGTTGGTATCTGAGTTACGGCTGTTCTGTAAACTAGAAGAAAATGTGCAGGCAACTAACAGTAAGTAGCCATAACTCTAGCACAAACGTGCACTTAACGTGTTCTTGCATGCCATAAAGATTTGGGCTTGCAACTGATAAATCTGTTGTACTCGGGAGAACTGTCTGCACGCTGTCAGGTTACAGATATTTTCCACCTCAAACTTGCCTAATGAACAGTCAGTAGAGGTAATAAGTGAGGATCTGACAGTCTTTCTTCTGAAATAAGCTTTTCCTTTTAATTGTTCAACCACAGAGTTGGAAAAAAAAAAGTTACTGGATGGATTTAAGGAAACATGATCTAACTACAAAAACCCATTTATGAGAACACTTTTATTTCAACACTTGTTTGCAGTTTTGATGTAAAGAAAGACCTACTGTTCAAGGAAGAATTCTCATTATTACGATAACCATATTTCCTTTTTATTGTTGGTTATCTGAACTCTGTGCTTACTGTGTATTTTTCCCTCTCTATGAAACCTTGTGAGGAGTTTGAAAATGTTTGTTTATTATTTTGGTGAAGGAAGCAATCCTTAGTTTCCCAAAACTATTATTTTCTGTCAACTAGTCATAACATTCCATAGATTAAATTGTTAAATTGGTATGACTACCTGTAGTTCAGAATATCTAGTGTATTAACTCATAAGGCCTTTATGAGCTTAGCTTTCAATCTACTCAGTGGCCGAAGATTGCTGCCTTTCACCTCAAAATCTGTTCTTTTCCTTTTTATCTCTTTTTTTTTTTTCTTTTTTTTTTTTCCTTTTTTTTTTTTGATGTGTCCATCCTTTCTTCTTCGAGTGAATTTGACTCCCTTTCTCTTCAACAACACACAACACAGCATCTCACATCTGGTAGTGTAAGGTTCCTACTGTATGTTTTGTGTAAAAATACATTCTAACACCTCTTAAATTCTCTAAATATAGGGATAGAAGGATTTCAACTGTAGTACCATCAACTTCTGCCTTCATTTGGTGTGACTTGAGTTTATAAATAACAGACATTTGGGCTTGCAGTCCTTTTTCAAAAGAAGACAAACTGTTACCTCTCATTTATCACTATTTTTTTCATAACTTAATAAATTCAGACTAGTTTCACTAGTTTCTGACACTGATACCAGTGTCAGCTTTGGCCTACATGACCTCATTGTTCTTGATGATTATTGGTACAAAATAAGATTAATTGAGAAATAGGAGCTTACAAGGTGAAGTAAAACCATGAGAGCTCATCAACCTTATTATTAATGACTTTATCGAAATTATCTAATTAGGGGTTGGATTCTGTGATCTTCAGAGGTCCCTTCCAACCCCTGTGATTCTATGATCTAATATATTTGCAGTGGGAACAGTTAGTTGATACTTAAAATACACTTGTAAAATTTGCAATGCTTTTCATGTCAGTTTTCAGTGGAAAAATTGCCATTGACTGTTAAAGCTGGGAAAACTTGCCAGTGAAGTGTAGTTTGACAGTAAAGAAGAATATCAAGGCCCCAAGCAGGTTGTGCTGTTGTCTTCGAGAAAGCTGAAGAACATGTTTGACTTCCGTTAGAAGCAGCATTTTAATCTTACATTAGCATTGTTTATTTATTATTTTGAAAAGAGCTAACTAATTCTAATCATAGCTAGAGATGCATATGTTAGCTGTAAACAGTTAATTCTTTTCCTTCTAAGGTCCAAATGAAGCAGAAGAATTTCAACTTGAAATGAGTGGGTTGCTGGCTGAAATGAACTGTCCGTATACGTCGTTAACATCGGGAGATGTGACAAAACGCCTTCATAATCAAAAGAACTGTCTCTTGCTGCTTAGTAAGTTAAAAGGGTGCTTGCAAGCACATCAAGTTTTGTGCAAGAATCAATGTTATTGCTTACATTTAATGAGATACTGTTTTGTTTACCACAGTGTATAAAAAGTTACCCAAAATTATGAATTATTTTCCCTTGTAATTTACAGTGTGAGAATGTGGTAGTTTGGGATCTCATAAACTTACCAGTCGCTCTGTGGCCAGTGTATGATGAGAAATATTCTGAGTATTAACCTTTTTCACATTCACTGGAAAAAGCCTGTCCTATTACTTCTCAAAAATAATTTGAAGACTTCTGTCAGGATTTAGCCACTCATCTTTGTCTAGAAGTGTTGTAAAAGTGATGACTAACATCAGGTACTTTATCATTTTGGAGTCCCCACCTTGCTGACTTGCAAGGTGCAATAAGACTTGCATTTTCATACCCTCTGACAACAACTGGAATTGTTGTGAAGAAGATAAAATCTTTTAGCCCAACTCTTAGTTCTTCTGATCATCTCCCTTAGTAAATAACTTCAGTGTTGCTTTATGCTCATTGAAAAGAAACTAGCAGTAGCAACAGTGATGCCTTCTCTTTCCTTTTCCACCCAGAAGGTTTCAATACCTAAACTGTCTTTATTTTTGCTCAGGAAACGTTAGAGGATTAAAAAATAGTACTTAAATTTGGAACAAGTGTGTGATGTTGATTTGCATTTAAAAAAATATAATTTTCACAAGTGTCAGTTAGACATTATAGTAGTAATTTTAATCTGATCTTAATTTCAACAGATGTGTGTGTTTCATTTGCTTTCTTAGTTGCTGCTGATTCTTTAACTTCTCCAAACAGAAATTTAGTTTTGCCCTTAGCTGAGAGGCAAGAAATTAATTGCAGAGCAGGCTCCTGTGTTACAGAGTCAGTCTGTGATGTACGTTTTGGTAATATAAGGCCATGTTCAGAAGCTGAACTCTGGTATCCCATCTGGCAGGAGTACTATGTTTACTGTCAAATTTAAGTGGATGCCAGACTCCTTTTTTGTGTACCAGGATAGTTGCAACAGCTTTCTTTACCTACATTAAGCTAACTTATTAGGTGTCCTGTTATATGTGAGCCATAAAAACATGTTTTTCAGGAAAAACAGAATAACCCTCTTTAATGGAATGCCAGGGTATTTTCCATTTTGATAAAATGCAGCACAGTTTGTCAATTGCATTGCTGGGAGAGGAAAGCACCAAATAAACTTTAATTAGGATTATCTTGGTCTGCAGCAGCACTAGAATAGAATATTAAGTACTGGCATCTGCAAAAATAGAAAGTACAAGAGTTTCAGGTTGGTTCAGAAAAGGTCTGCAAAAAAGAATTGTTATCTGGAGAGTGTGTGTGTCTTAACAGTGATAGACTTTGAAATTTCAGTCTTTGTCTGACTTTGTCAGAGGAGGTTGAAGGTAGTTTGAAAAAAAATTACAATAATTTTATAATGTATAAAGTGTACTGTGTCTTCAGCAGAAGGCATTTTGGAGATGTAGAAGAAATTCTAGAGTTCATTAAAATGCTTTGTTTTTTAAATCTTTTCATGTCTTGATTTCTATAGGTTGTAAACTGCCTTGCTATAGCCATGGATTTACACCCCTGCTTACAAGTCTTTTTTTTAATCAGTGCATTATGTTTTTTCAATCTTTATAAGTAATAATTTATGGTACTGTTATAGTCACTTGATATGATTAGTGGTAAAATTATTGTTAAACCTTTGAATTTTTTCAGTTCAAACTTGAAACTCTGCCAATTACAAGCAAAGGCCATGTGTGCTAAATTTATATCACTGTAGCCTACACCCAATGCTGAAATTTTGGGTGTAGACCATGTTCAGAAATGATGTGATTTTAATATTTTTTTTGTTTGTTTGCTAAAGGACTTAACAATGGTAGGCTTTTCCACTTCTCATATTGAAGAGCACTGCAGGCATTCTAGCTTCAGTTTCATCATTTAGTGCCTTCCTTTCTGGAATGATTATAAACCTGAAGTCTTAAAAGTACTTTAAAAAGTGCGCTTGTTTTTCCACTCACAAAGTAGAGGAGATTCATCCAAGATTTCACTTCTCTCTACTCATTTCCTTGCTTTATGGCCTAGAGCTTCAAGGAGTGCTTGCTTGTCTAGCTTAAAGTGCATGTCCCAGTCCCTCATCCTGCTTACTTCCATGTTCCTAGTCTCCTGTCTTTGCTGGGCAAAGCCTGAAGGAAAAGAGCTATGCTCTCTTGAACTCTGTGATTTAATACCTGCCAGAATCATAGGGATTTTTTCCAGGCTTTAATTAGTTGTACTAAACCTTTCCCCTGTTTGTTGTGTTTCTACTGTTGGGGCAACTGATTATTAGACTCACGAGCGTTCTGTGGATGCCAAAATTATAGCCCCCATTCTTTCTAAAAGAGTCCATTTGCACATTTGTTTATTGTAAGCACTTGAGTTCTCAGTGGTTCTAAAATAATTTAACTCGGCTATATCTGATGCTGAAATCTAATTTTTCTTACCCCAGCATACCTCATCTCAGAACTGGAAGCTGCCAGAATGCTGTGTGTGAACGCCCCTCCTAAAAAAGCACAGGAAGGAGGTGGCAGTGAAGTCTTTCAGGAACTAAAAGGCATATGTATTGCTTTAGGCATGTCCAAGCCTCCAGCCAACATAACGATGTTCCAGTTCTTCAGTGGAATTGAAAAAAAAGTAAGATCCAAAGGAACAAAACTAGAATATTGATGATGTTGCTGTTTTGATGGAAAATCGTTTTGCTGCCAGGGAGAGATTTGCCTCTTGTGAAACTCCAGTGTTTGAGTTATGAAGGAGAGTTAACATGGTCAACTGGGTATGCCAAGAGTCAGGATTTTGAAAATGAATGTCGAGGCTTTTTCCACGCCAAGGCATGAGGTCAGGGACTACTGCTGTCATTGTCTTCTGGGGTGAGGTATTTCTTACTCTGCTCTAGGTTTTAGTGTTGTCACCTGTTGCAGAAGACATGGAATATGCTGAGCGTAGGCCTCAGAAAGAATGTTGGAGAGACATCTATTCCAGTAAACACACCTAAATAATTTTTTCAGAAACCTACTGTTATAAAAATATTTAGGTTTAAAGGTATTTTAACTAAAGTTAAGTTTACACCTTTTCCCTAAGGCTTCATCAATTCTTGTGATTTCACTTATTTTTGTTCCTTTACACATATATATGTTCTTCAGGCTGTTGTAGTTTGGTTTTTGTTTTGTTTTGTTTTTAAATAAGAAATTTACTTAATCTTTGAGTAGTTTTTATAAAGCAGAGAAATGAAGTGGAATGGACCACACACTGCATATGCCAAAGGTAGGGGGACAAAGTTTTTAAGTTACATGAAGTAACTTAACTTGCAGCATGGGGAGAGCAGAACAGCAGAAGAGAGCCTTTAGGAACTTGAAAAAATACAGAAGACTACAAAACTTCCCCAAATGCATTCAGAGAAGTTTTTTTTTTACTAACCTTTTAGTTGCATTGTACTTAAACAAGTACAAGCAACTGAAAATAGTGCTTCATTTCTTTGCAAGAAATCAATTTGGATTGACCTGTTTAAGAAGAGGAGGATAGTTTTCTGGTGGAAATTCAAGGTGTAGATGGAAGCAGCTGATTTTCTTGGTTTTGGTGTTGTCATGGACATTAAATAGTTAGATACATAAGAAAACTGTCCTTCCATTTTCTATAAAAGGTAGAAAATATTCATAACAATGAACAACGCTAGCAAGTTTTGCTGCTGAAAGAGACTCTAAAAATACAGAATACAAAGTAGATAAAAATCTTTTTAATCTAGAAATTTTGTTGTGTTTTACTAATTGAATTTTTTACATTCCAAGGTTAAATAAATGTTATCTCAATTATTTATATTCATAGTTGGTTATACTGAAAAAAACATTAACTGTCCCGATAGCTTAATAAAATGCTGCAGGCTTTTCTAACCTGCAGATTTTTTTAGAAATCATATATAGCTATGGTGCTTACAGCCTGAACACTTCAGATGTTTGTAGTATTTGAGGAGCAGAAAGGAAAGCTGACTAATAACTGAAAAGTCCATTTCACTTTGTAAATGAAAACGCATCACAAAGTTGAACAAAATGGGAAAACTTAAATAACATGGAGTTAAAATTTTATTCCTGACTGTAAAAAGATAGTTCAAGTTTTTTTGTTTTTAAAATAGTGAGTCTTGAAATAACAATATTCTGATCTAGCATGTGAAAATCAAGTTACCTTTTTCCTTTACCTACACATAAGTAGTTCAGTTTGGAGTAGGATCTTTGTATAACTGACTCTTTTTGTTAATGGTACAAACCACATCAAATAAAGGAAGTGCTGGTACTTGAATGAACTGCTACCTCTGCTATTCTGAACGTGCTTGGTTTTAAAAACTTGAAGTTAAAACATACTGGGCTCAACACCTTTGGAAAACCAGGTCACTGGATGCATTACATCAGCTGCTGGAATGAGCAGCCAAGGAAGTAGAAAAATACAGTTTGCAACAGTGGAAAAGTGAAATTTCATAACTCCAAACTGCTTTGATCTCCGCTTTTTGTCACTGCTGCTCTGTTTCTTTCCCTTGAAGTCTTAAGAGATTTTGAGATGGGAAAGATAATGTAAATTATGCCCAAACTTTAAAAATGCAAGGTAGATTTAAATTTTCATATTGAAGATTTTCTCCTTTTGACTGTAAAGAAAGGGCCCTTCTTTAGGTTGTGTTACATTTCACAGTCTTAATGCAACCTTTTTGATACAAGACTGTTTCGTTATTTTTTAATTAAATAGATGATGTGTAGAATAATTCCTCTGTCTTCAAGGGGACCTGTACCTCATGGAATCTTTCTGTGTTAACTGTAGTTCTACTCTATAGTCATTTCTCTTAATTTTTAAGTCTTTATAGCTGAGACTACCAGAAATATAGAACTAGTTGCTTTCTAAAAGTGTGCTTGGTTCTCTGTCCCAGAGAAGACAACTCAATATCGGATATTGCTCTGTCAATGCCTATGACTGTCCAAGAGTCCTTGCCTATAATGTGAATCTTGAAAAGCTAGTTTTTTTATCCAATGCTTATATTTTTGTCTCCTAACAGCTGAAAGAAACCCTAGCAAAGGTTCCACCTAATCACGTTGGAAAGCCTTTATTGAAGAAACAACTGGGACCAGCTCACTGGGTAAGTAGTTGCACGTTTTAGAGATGATTTCCCTTTTTCAGGTATATAAAGTGTTGATCTTGCGTCTATGGGTAATGCTGCAAAATTATTTTTCTTACGTCTTTCTTAAAATGAGAGGACAATATCTTGCAGTATTTTATGTATTTATCGCTACAACTAAAGTTCAGGAACTCAAGAGATCTTAGTCAAGAATCTGTATGTGTAGACACAGCGAAAATTTTCCACAATGAAGGACTTGTACAGTGGTGTTGTTGGCCTGTGTGCTTGTGCAGTAGCTTAAGCCTTCCTCTCCTGCCCCTTGCCAGCGCTGTGTGACCTAGGCTCAATGAGATGGTGTCACATCCCTTTCTGTAGCTTCTTTCCAGCTAACCTGAGGGTCTTCCCATAGTTTCTTCCCCTCCTTCTGTCCTGTTGAAGTAGTCTGCTTCCTTCATAGCCCCTTCTCCAAGAAGCAGCGAGTGTGTAGATGGAAGCTGGGAGAGGTTGTGCAGCCAGGCGGCAGAGCCACAATCATCTCCATCTGGGTTTTGTCACCTGCAGTTCTAAAAGGATGGTGCCTGGGTTAGATACTCCTGCTGCACCACACAAAGCTGTGGCTACTGCTGCAAGACTTCAGGTCTCTCTTGCTGAAGTTTGAAGCCCATCTGTTCCCAACAGTCTGCCCCACCGCCCCCTTCCAGCCAAGCTTTAATCAATACATAAATTTTCCTTAATGGTGCACATCTCAACTATTGTTCTGACTGGGCCACTGTATGCTACCAGGTGTGTTTCTAGTAATGGCTTTTCCCTGTAGGGCACTTTGTTGTCTTGTCTGCATGCAGATTATGCTTTAATCAAGATCTTCTTATAGTACTCTACTTCCTTTTAGTCCTCTGTCTTTGTTTTATCTTTGTCCTTAAGCTTTACAACTTCGCAAGAAGGCAAGGGCACCCTCGTCCCTGCGTTATGTCCTCACATTTCCCTCAGCTTATTGCATGTAGTGTTTTCTCACTTTTGCTTCTCTGTCCTGGTGGGTGTTGAGAAATGCCTTGGCAGTGTGTGCAGGTTTTACGTCCCTTCTGAAAAACAGCTGTGCTGTTAGAAATGGTAGGAAGCTGAATGTGAGGATAACTGAACCTTTGAAGCCTTCGGGAAAATAGTGTCAGCAGGCAGAGCTTTCTGTGAGCCTGTTTGACAAGGCAAATAATTGCAGGCTTAAGCCCTGCTTAGTATTGCTCTCTTCCATCCACATAGTTTATTATCTTAAGTAGAAACATTTTATCTATAATCAATAGATTGTGTTTGCAAATTTCTGTTTCAGGAAAAAATTGAAGCAATTAATCAAGCCATAGTCAATGAATACGAAGTCCGAAGAAAACTGTTAGTCAAACGTTTGGATGTTACTGTGCAGTCCTTTGGCTGGTCAGATAGAGCTAAGGTACAAACAATTTGCTGTGAAGTCCTGGTTGATGGTAATGCTTTATTATAAGTATCTCTTCATTGTTTCATCCTTCATGAGTAAGAAATAACCACAGGAGTTGTTTTGGTTTGAGCTTCTGAAGAAGCTTCTGACAAAGTAAGATGACTAAAAAAATTATACTTAAAACTGATTTGTTGGATTTTAAAGCAGTATATAGAATGAGAAAATAGACTGTGTGTAACTACACCAAAGCCAAAGCACACAGTTACACAGGCTTCTGGAAAACAGCAGTAAGAGGAGATTACTGATCCAGCGCTTTGCATTTTTTAGTTAATATTTGCATATTTGAGTTAAAAGACTGAATTCAAACAGCACTTGAGAGCTTGAGTTCTGCAAGTACCTCCTGATGACTTGCCTTTGACTGGAATTACAAGTGTGAAAAAGTTAACACTGCCTTTTTCTGCAGAGACGGTGTTGGTGATACAAGTGTGGGTCAGGGTGCAGATGCAGAAGGAGGTCTGGGGGCTGGACAAAGTCGTTATTCACTTTCAGTATCTTTTAGACATTACCAGTAATTCATGTAACCATATGACATGCAGGCCAGGTTGGATGGGGCAGTAAGCAACCTGATCTAGTGGGGAGCTGTCCCTGCCCATGCAGGGGGGTTGAATCTAGATGATCTTTAAGGTCCCTTCCAACCCTGACCTTTCTACGATTCTGTTCTGTGTTTGACTGCCCAAAAGTAATAGGGTCTGTGTTGTGTGTTAATCTTAAAATTGTTGAAGGATGTCTGGTCAGTTTAGTCAGAGTAGTGTTTCCTATATTACTTAAGAAATTAATTTGAGAAATGCTAGGTTTGTTGCAGTGATTCTTAGTTACAAAGTGGTTATCACTGTTCTTATATTAACTTTTGTTCTATTTGCATTTGTGTCTTGATTCTTCAGTGTTGGTTTGATTCTTTTGATGAGGTGTCCTATTGCTTTCCTATTACTTAGCTCACTAGGTTTTGGTTTTCTTCAATCCAACAGAGTCAAACAGAAAAACTGGCTAAAGTTTACCAGCCAAAACGTGCCCTCCTATCTACTAAGTGCACTGTTTCCGTGGCAAATCTCTTGGCAGCACGGCAGGACCTGTCAAAGATTATGAGAACAAGCAGTGGGTCCATCCGAGAGAAGACTGCATGTGCCATCAATAAGGTACCTTTGGTGACAAACGGCTGGTTCTGCTATGAATTATTTAAATACTTTGAATGTAGTAATTGTAGGATTGCAAGTGTAATTTGGAAATGAAGTATGAGAAACTTTGATGTACTCCGGATTATGTATCAGTGCATTATGTGTAGGTTCAGAGTGCCCCTTCTTAGGGGTGGTAAAAAAATGCTGAAATATTTTTGATTGCTTTCAGTGGGAGTAGGCCTTCTCTGTCTTACCAGAATAACTGATGTCATTATGCAGCTGCTGCTGAATTCTGTCACAATATCTAAAATAACATAGATAGGAACTGTTTCTGGTGTATGTAAAATAGAATATATTAAGATCACAAAGGAAGGATCTCGCAGGATAGATTCCAATGTGTACACAAACAACAGAGATTTTAGTCAAGTGTGTGATTTTACTCGTGACATAGTAGGAATATGATTTAGACTAAGCAATGTATCTTGTTTCAAAAACTAGGATTTTACAGAAGTAATAGGCTCACAAGAGTGCATGTGCTGAGCTTGAAGTTCAGTAGCTGGGTACATCAGTGTACTTGGTACTTTAAAATTTGTGGGTGTACATGCATGCTTTTCTGCCTTCTGGGTGCCAGCTATGTTTCAGGTGAAGTTCTAATTAATTTAGGATAGAATGGTGCTGTGCTGATTTGACCACACCCCTTCCACCCTAAAGAAATTTTGCACCTCTTTTTAGGGTAGTTGGAGTGGAATGTAAGAAAATAAGTGGAAAGACAGGTGTGACCATCATCAGACTGTGTGTATGTTTTACTAGGAATGCAGTGCTGCCCTGCTGCTGATTCATCCTCTGTCAATTCCATTATAAATATGAAAAGTTTTCCAAGCCAGTAACATAACAAAGTAACCTGCTTCCACAGAAACTTCTATATTATATAATTTTACAACTTGAAGCAATGCACATGTCCCATTTTATGTCTCACTAATTTTGTAGCATCACAGCATCCTTAGACAGGTAAAGGCCTCTAAAGCCTTGCTCAGCTCTGATCAGTGCTGTCTGACCTCTCTTTGTTGTTGTGTTAGGTTTTTGTTTGTCCTTCCTGAAAAATAAAAATCTTTGCACTTGGTTCACCAAGTCAATGGCTTCAGCAACTCAGAGCACTAGTTAGGGGAGAGTTTGTGTTACGCTGAACTTGTGGGTGTTTGTGATAAGCAGTCTGCACTCATGAACAGTTTAGTGAAAGACTGTGTTGATGCTGCCTCTACTGGTGTGCCTACTGTTCGAACAAAAAACAAGTCTCCTGACTTGTTAGCAGTGCTCAGAGTAGTAGATAATCCCTGTCTTAATTTTTCTTAATTGGAGACAAAGGTCTGTCGTGTTCAAAGAGGCAAAAGTTTGCCTTGATGAAATCCTCTGAATGTGAGAACCCTTGAGCAGCTGCTGTTTGTGGTATGTATCAGGAAATGTGACTTCCGCGAGGTGTTAGAGCTTCCCATGTCAGTTCTCCCTTTCCCTTTGCAGGTGCTAATGGGCAGAGTGCCTGACAGAGGAGGAAGGCCCAACGAAATTGAACCGCCGCCTCCTGAGATGCCACCGTGGCAGAAAAGACCAGAGGCTGGTCCGCAACAGGGCGGCGGCAGAGGAGGAAGGGGAGGCTACGAATCCTCCTATGGTGGGCGAGGAGGTTATGACCATGGGGGTCACGACCGAGGAGGAAGAGGAGGCTATGACTCATCATATGGAGGGCGAGGAGGTCACGAACGAGGAGGTCATGAACAAGGAAGCCATGATCGAGGGGGACGAGGAGGACGTGGTAGTTACGATCACGGTGGCAGAGGAGGCGGCAGAGGAAACAAGCTTCAAGGAGGTTGGACAGATGGTGGAGGTGGTGGCTACCAGGATGGTGGCTACAGGGAGAGCAACTACAGAGATGCAGGTTTTCAGACGGGTGGCTACCACGGTGGTGGCGGTGGTGGCTACCAAGGAGGAGGCTATGGTGGCTACCAGTCGTCGTCCTATTCAGGAAGTGGCTACCAAGGGGGTGGTGGTGGTGGCTACCAGCAAGACAACAGATACCAAGATGGTGGGTCCCACAGTGACCGAGGGGGTGGGCGTGGAGGAGGGAGAGGTGGCCGTGGTGGTCGTGGGCGTGGAGGACAAGGAGGAGGCTGGGGGGGCAGAGGGGGGCAGAACTTTAATCAAGGGGGGCAGTTTGAGCAGCACTTCCAGCATGGAGGTTATCAGTATAATCAGTCTGGCTTTGGACAAGGAAGACACTTCACGAGGTCTCCGTCCTATTCAGGAAGTGGCTACCAAGGGGGTGGTGGTGGTGGCTACCAGCAAGACAACAGATACCAAGATGGTGGGTCCCACAGTGACCGAGGGGGTGGGCGTGGAGGAGGGAGAGGTGGCCGTGGTGGTCGTGGGCGTGGAGGACAAGGAGGAGGCTGGGGGGGCAGAGGGGGGCAGAACTTTAATCAAGGGGGGCAGTTTGAGCAGCACTTCCAGCATGGAGGTTATCAGTATAATCAGTCTGGCTTTGGACAAGGAAGACACTTCACGAGCTGAGGCTGCTAAAAACTTGCTTCAGCAGAGCTCATGTAATAGAAATCTGGTTTCAGAGGCCTGGCTTAATCTCTGCTTGATTTAGTACCAGTTTGTACATGGCAGGTAGAATCTCTTTGGGTGGGATCTTTTGCCTTGAGCAAAGTACAGCTTCCCGTAGACTTCTCCCTGTCACCTCCACCCCCCACCTGTCTGAATTAAATGCCTCATCACTACCCACTGCATTCTAAACATCAACTAATAACCATGCTATTTAGATGTTGGACTGGTTTCCTCTGCTGAAAACACTGTAGTTCTGAAGATACCTGCTGTGTTTGCCTTAGAGAACTATCAAGACCTGTCTGGTCAAATTTGTCTCTTACAGTACACAATAGAACTTCTGCATTTTTCCCCCTAATCGTTGTCCAATTACATGTTCTAAAACCAATTCTGAGTGTTCTTTTTTGGCTTGCTGGCCTCCCATTTTAGTCACAAAGATATTGCACACAGGTGTTCACACGCACAGTGAACTCCCTCTGACAAACAGGTTTTTTGTCTGTTATATGAGCTCTAATGTGGATGCCGTGTTGGTAGCCTTATCTCTTGCTAAACAAAGTTTTCCCACCTGCTCAAATCTGAAGACTTGACTGCCACCAAAATCTGCAAAGATCATTTAAAACTAAGCTAAATTGTGACCCGATAGTGTATGTAGGCCTGTAGTTAGGTGTAGCAATTCAAACTGACTTGCATCCATCCGAAACAAGTTGCTCCTCCTCCAAACCTATTTTTTGCTTGAAACCCGCTAGAAGAAATGACAAACTGAAATATATTTTATTTGCAAGTTAATACCACTGGCTCAGCAAATCTAGGGCAATTTGTTTTGGGGGTTGTCTTTTTAAAGAAATGCACTACAGCCTGGGAAAATTAGTTCCTGCCTGGAGGAAGCCCTTTTATTATTGCTGCAGAAAACAAAGCCTGGCTGAGTTTGATGTTCTGATTTATTTTTTTTTTCTTTACTGAAAGTTACATAATGCTTCTTGCTGGGTTTTTTGTGTGTACATAAACATTGTCAAGCTGTGAAAGAAAATGGCTGAAGGTGTGCTGTTGTATAAAAGGTGAGCAATAAAAGTTACCTGTATGTTCCTTTTGCTTTAGGGTTGTTTTGTTTGGGGTTTTTTTCTTGTTAGTAAAAAGCAGTTGATGAAGTAGCTGGAAATTTGTGGAGATTTTTGTCTGCCTTATCTATTTTACATTTTTGTCTATTTTAGATATTGTAGTTGTCACAGCCATACTGTGCATTCTTCTTGCTGAGAAGCTGTTAGAACAGGAGCAGATGGGAGGAAGTGGTCATAGATTTCATGGCATCATTAGGATGGTTTGGGTTGGAGGGGACCTTAAAGATTGTCTAGTTCCTACCCCCCTGCATGGGCAGGGATACCTCCCAGTAGACCAGGTTGCTCAGGACCCCATCCAGCCTGACCTTGAACACTTCCAGGGATGGGGCTTCCACAATTTCCCTGGGCAACTTGTACCAGTCTCTTGCCACCCTCACACTAAAGAATTTCCTCCTAACATCTAACGTATCTTCAGTTGCTCTGAGCTTTGTTCTGTTTCTCCCTATGAACTGGTGTAGCAGCACTGTCTCTCCTGGGCATCACTGTATGAAGTTATTTTTAGTTGTGTGAGCACCTGTCTCCCAGGTTATGCTCCTGTATGCCATGTGAACATGGGCTGCTGCTTCTGGGAATTCTCCTGACCCTGTCCTGCTTTGTGGAAGGTGTGTTCCTTGCTGCTGTGCTCAGTTCTCTGTAGCAGAGGCCATGCTGGTGGCAAGATAATCTGGCTACTTGAAGTGCCCTTGGAGCCGATGCAGACAGGAGGAGTTTCTTGGAATACAGAAATAAAACGAGTGTTTGGGAGAATCTATGTAACGCTGGCGTTGCTGTAATTCAAGCTAATCACATAAATAAGCTGATGAACATTGTTTAGAATTGACTTCCCTGTGTTCCCTTCCATGATAAGCCTGAAGATATGTTTAATTTATTGCGGCCACTAGGTGCTGCTGGTGACTCGCAGGTTGGAAGTGAAGGACTTCATGAAAGGCACTTGGAAATTTGACTTGACATCTCTTCTAACTTTTTTCATGTTTCAAACCAATTTAACAAGCCTCACGAGGGAGAAGTTTTCCATATTGAATACAGGTCTCTGAGGGTCACCAATATAGATCTATCTCAGCATAATACAGTTCAGATGATGAGCATCTAAAAATGAATGTTGCTGCTTCTCAAAGGTATTGATGGTTTCTTACGTGGGATGCTCCAGAGAAGATATTTCCCTTGTGGGAGAGTTATACCTTGTCATGAGCATTAGCTGGTGAATAGCTGCATTCACGCTAAAGTAATTAGTGGGGCTTTTAAGAATTAAGATTCCTACAGCTTAGTCAGTCCTAGACTGCTAAAGGTAGGGTGACTAACAGTTAAAAAGCCTTTTTGCTTGACTGTAATATCTTCAATTTGACAGCTTTTGCCTTTTTTCCACACTGCTCCTCACTGTAAAGAGTCTGGTGTTTTCTGTCAGTGCATTAGAGGGCTGCAAGCTTGTTTCCAGCAAGAGGGAACCCAGGAAGCTTTTTGGAAAGCCTCAGGTTGAGTTGCAGCAGCACCATCAGAGACTTTGTTCTGCACTAGTGCTGCTCATCTCTCTGCAAGGCTACAAGTGTTGCTGCAGTGGATAGATAGTCTCACTTCTGCACACTGTGACATGGTGAAATGATGCTGGAGTAGGGTAGGAGCACAAGGCTTCTCCTTCCCCCCCTTATTCCAGCTAGCTTTTTCTCCTAAAAATATGTTGCTTCCCCTCCTCCCTCTCCTCTGACTTTGGGTAAGATGAGTCCCACTTCATTGCTGGTTGAGGAGGAAAGTGTTTTTTTTCTTAAAACAAAAATAGATATATCAGAAGGTGGCAAAACAGGAGGCTTTACTCTTCTAACAGGAAAGAAAACTTTGCTCCTGCCAGCTGTTGTTGTTTTTCTTTATTGTTTCCTCTGAGTGCACTGTGACTTCTTTGTTCTCCAGAGAAAACAAGCTTTGTATATGTGAAGAGAGCAGCTTTGATTAATGAAAGCAACAGCCACTGCTTTGTTTTTGTCTGTATGATGCTCTGATATTTACAGTTTTCCAAACATTATTCCTGTTGCACTGGAAAGAATCTCTTAACTGGAAACTGGGAGAGATGTGTTGTGGAGATTTTTAGGCTTGTGATGGATTGGATATATGTGCTCAGTTTCATTGTGTATCATGATGGGAAGCAGAATTCCAGCAGATTCAGAATGCAATTAAGCAAGCAAGCATTTGTACAGGAGAACAAAGTGTTCTTCCTTGTAACCACTCTTGCTTTTCCTACTCTTCTTCCACAAGCTTTAGGCATCTTGTTATGTTTTCCCATCTGCCTTTCTTTTCTTTAGCAACTTCTATTTCCTAGAGGCTTCACTTTCATTGCCCTCCCATTCCATTTATTAGGCAACCCTCTCTTGAGTGTGGCCATTGTGCAGTAAAATAACTATGGGGAGTGGGACACACACTTCTTTCCCACATCAAACACAATAGTACCTGACTTAGAATACCATGATCTGTATCATGATCACAGCTGAATTTTTCTTGCAGGTCTAAGAAATGGATAGGAATGTATTCCTTACTGTGTGCAAAACCATAGCACAACAAGGGAAAGGGCATCACTTGGCCCAGGAAGCCTTTCCGATGTAGCTTTTCCCTGACTGGTTTATCAGCCTTAGGATTGGTGTTGGCTGATAATCCCTAGTTTGCTTAATGAGATTCCTCCACTTCTCTAGTCAGACCCCTCAAGCGTGTGTCTCAAGGTGATGTGTGATGTTCCATTACAGCTGATGTCCTCCAGAGGGGCTCCTCTAGCTATGGATTAGACTTCTCAGTCAGAGCATGTGGGTAACCTGCTGTAATGTGATGAGGACTTGGACTATATGTGTCTCCATTAAAGTGCTATTTGCATCTGAATTAATTAAAGTAGCAAGTGCCTTGACCAACCTGTGGCCTAGTTACAAACTCAACACTTAGCAGTCAAATAACTAAGATAGAACTAGGAAGAAACGAGAAGCAAGATTCGTGTTAGTAGACAATTGTGAGAAGTGGCTGGAGCTTGAAAAGTCCTGTGGTTTAGAAGTATTCCCCTTAATGGGTTATGCACCTGGGAAATGAAAATTGAACTGTGCTAAGTGGAAGAGTTAAGTGGAGAACACTAGGAGTTAATTCAGCTCCCTGTTAGATTAATGAAAGCCAACACACAAAAAGCCCTTAACTGTCTGTTCATCACACATGATTTATTCTTAATTCTGTCATAATTAGGATGGCAGTAGAGAGTCTCAGTGTTGCGCTGAAGAATGTCATCCTTGTGATGCTGCTTCCTCTCCGAATTTTTCTGGGTTTCCTCAGGCAACAGGGATGCTACAGGAGCATGTATGTGTTTTTAAGCTGTTGGGCATGATTAAGCAGTCACAAAACAAGTTGGCTCATGCTAAACTGCAAGCTTGCTTTATCGGCCTCCTGGCACACCCTTAGGTTACCAGCGTTGTAATTGGAGAGCAGTACACAGGGGTGGATGTGAACTTCTTTTTCCCCTGTGTTGGCTTTCAAAATACTCAAGTGCTTGTTTGCTTCAGGTTATGCCTTTCCAAAGGGATGCAGACTGAAAAAGCAAGTGCTATTACCAGCTGTAAACATTGCCTTTTCCCCTCCTTGGCTGAAAATAAGTTGCACCTCTAATGGCTTAACAAACAAGGCTGGAAGGGAAAAATATTTTTCTCTTGTGTTTACCTTGTGCTTTTTACAGCACTGAGGGCTGTCAGTGTCATTGTTTCCCCTTTATTGTCCAGTAATTTCCCCTCTTGTCCACGTGGGTCTTTCCCACAACAGAGGAGAGAAAAACAAGTACAAAAAGTAGGAAAACACTATTGTAAAACTAAAGAAAGAGGGAGTCTGCCTGTGCTGTGGGCAGGTGGAAGGTCATAACTCGTTTTCACACATGAAGCAGAGATGAAGGTGATAAGGACTCTTGAAGCTTTCCGGCATTGGCTGAACTCATGGAAAAAGCAGACTTTTTGGCTAAATTTCATACTGCACCAGTGGTAGCCTTTTGCTGATGGCTTTTCTGGGTCCTGGGACTATACTGTCAGCAGCTGTAAACAGTGCTTTAGATTTCAGCCCACGGATTTTCCAATTAGTTTAGCCTGTTGGCTGCAGTGCTTATTTTGCAAATCCAGTTCAGGTCGGTGCTGGTAACTCAAAAAATTGCTCCAAAGTTACATCTATTTCTCCAGTGTCCCTGGGTGGACCAGCTCTGTTAAGAGTCTCCTGAGGAGTACTTGGAGCAATTTTTTGTGCTGTACAGAGGCCCATCAGTTAGCAGGCTAATGCTGAATGAAGCGAACCTTGGTTAGATTTTTTTTGGCTGCGATGATCATGAAGCAAACCCTTGTTTCTCCTGTCTCTTATGTCTCCATGAAATCTGCATTCAGATCGCCTTCTCACCTTCCCACCTTCCTGCCCTGCTTGGTCTCTCCACTGGGATCCCCTTCCATTCTTTGTGTCACATAGAGAGGGAGAGCTCTCTTAACAGGTTTCTTCCCATGCTTACTCCCCATCTGCCTGTTATTTGGGGTTTTTTGGTGGTGTTTTGGTGTTTGTTTGTTTGTTTTTTCCCCTGGGTACAGGATACTTCACATGCAGCTGCTTCCCAGACAAAAGCCTAAAGCTTCTGTAACTGGTGTCCTAGGCTGCAAGGAGCTTCCTATGGCCCCAGCCTCAGCCAAAGGCCTCCGGGCTCCCCATGAGGAAGATGCTGGGGGCTGCTTTCACTTCAGCTTCCACAGAGGAATCCCTGAGCAACAGTCCGCAGAGGTGACAGCAGCTGGTCCACTCCCTTTTTGGAAAATGTAAAATTTTAGGCAGCAGCTGCCCTTAAACTTGCTTTTTATCTTCTTTTGTATTGGAAGAAAAAGGGCTTACATTTCACAGCTGTAGAAAATCCATGCTTCAGGCTAGCTCTGGTCAGGAAGCATGTTGCTGTCATCTGTTGCCCCCACCTTCCCTCCCTCAGACTTCACCTGCGTCAGAGAAAGGCACCTTTGAGAATATAGGTTGGGTCTAGTAAAATACTGCTTTGTAGAGCTCAGATTATTAATTTAAAGCCCAAAAGACTGAATGGGCAGAGGAAGGCAAAAAGACTGCGAGGAAATCTAGAGCAGAAGATAGACCTGCAGTAGAAACCTGGCTTTGCATTTCACTCTGAAGGAGCCAAATGTCCCCTTGACTCCTTGCATAGCACTCAGGGCTACTAGGTAAAGTGATGACAAGGCTGAAGCTCCTTTATTTGCAGCAGGAGGTTTTGCACAAGCACAGAAAGTCCCAGTAAGTTTCTCTCAAGCAGCCAAATTATCTCTTACAGGGTCTATGCAAGCACTTGCATTTTTCACCTACTCTTGCTGCTTGTATTCTTTGGCATTTGTAGAAAAGGCTGAAAAGGCTTGGCATAAACCTTCCTTCTTTCCACTGCGTGCTGGTAGTGGGATTGGTGTTTTGTTTGTTTTAAAAGATCCTCAGAACTGAGAAAGGGATGAACGGATGTGGTAGAATATCCATCGTAATCTGGGATTGTATCTCACTTTAGCTACTTAATGACTGCAGTGCTGTTGTCATTGTGACACTTTCTCCTGGACACTCCTGGAATTGCTCTCTATTTCTAGCAGACAGGATTTCACTAAGACCCGCACATAGCTCAGTCAGGAACTGTGATGGCTGGTATGTTTTGCCTGTTGTTAGGTCAGAGGAAGTGCACAAGAAATTATTTGTAGATTTGCCCAGGTGGGGGAATGAAAATTGTCTTGCCCCTGTTCAGAAAAAGATGTCAACCTGAAGTAAGGTGAGAAAAAGAATTTTTAATTTCATCTATTCAGGCTTCTTCCAAGGTAAAGAGCTTGTCTTATACCAACTTAAAATGGTTGCCCACGTGGAAGTCAAAGTTCAGTATTCTGCTGCAAACAGCCTATTTAATCTTTCCTTTTATAAAAAGTTACCATATTTTATTTTTTTAAATTTTTTTTTTTGAGGATGGAGGAAGTGTGAAAAAAGGCTGGTTTTCTACCCAGTGTCTTTTTCTCAAGCTTTCTGATGGCCATGAACTCTCCCCTGCCAGCACTACACTCTCAAGAGTTCCTCTTCTTGAAATGCTTAAGGCAAAGGGTTTGCAGCTGGAGCTTGAAATTTTCACCTGAGTTCTTCTCCTTGTACTCTGTAATATCTTACTTAGAAGGATTAGTTGTGTGAGCCTGTGATCTATGCTTGATCTGCAGCTGCTGCTGAGGTAAGTACCCCACTGACCGAAGCTGCCAGGCTTTCTAGAGCTGCACTGATGACATTTCTAAAGCAGGTTGAAACGTCAGCAGTTTGCTAGTAGAATGGTCCCTCAGAAAGTGGGAGCTGATTCTGCAGAAGACATCCCTAAATGCGAGTCTATGCCTTGATGACAGTATACATGGGGAAAAAAAAGTGTCCTTGAAAAGGCCTTCCTGTGAAGAACTTGGAGTCCTACCCTTTTAACTGGTTTAGGCAAGAAGCTTGGAAGAATCTAGGGGAGTAGGTAAGTGAGAAGATAAGATCACATATGAGAAACATTCTTGTCCAACTATAAAATGAAGATGGATACAGTTTGTGGGCCTGATAGAAAATGAAAGCAGGTACGACGAGCAAGCAAAGGCCTGCAAGACATAGGCCAAGGTCAAGACTCTTAGGTGATGTTAAGAATGAAGTTGCACATGAACATTTCATTTACCAGGTGTATCTCAACAGGTCCATCAGCAGCCTTGATCATAACCAAATGTCCCTATTCAAATTCTCCACCACATAATTTTCATTGTGTGCAGCCCATGTGCTGTAACGGTAGCTGTGCAGCCAGCCTGTGGGGACCTGCCACCTGACCTACCCTAGGAAATAAATGCCACCTTTTAGTTAATGCCTGTTTTTTTGCCCACAGCAGTAAGAGTGAAGGATGCTTCTGGCCCTCATCCTAGCTTGGAATTCAGTGCTCCTTTCAGTGCTTATTTCTTCATGTTTTAAGCAGTAAAAACATGTTTGTTTGTTTTTTTTTCCTCTCCCCAGCTTTACCATCATTACTAGTCATGTTGGAAAATAAAGGAAACCTGCAGGATTCAAGACTCAAGCCTGAGCACGCACCACGTAGTCACAGTGCAGGTTACAGCCAAATCACTGCAGAGGAGTGCAGCTGTCAGTTTTGGTTAGAGAAGTCTATGGAAGTACTCGCTGCTCTTGGGGGCTTGTAACTTGGTAAAGGGTGCAATAACTTCATTTTTTGTAGGAAATCTTATTATCAGGTTGCTTTAATTCAGAGTATGTGCTCCCCATGCACACCTACTTTTGTGGGGAAATGGAGTAAGACAAATAATACATGTATGCCAGTTTGGAAGGCACACTTCAGGCTTGAACTTTGAGCTGTTTTTTTTTCTCTCTTTTTCCAGATGAGGGCTGTGCTTCTTAAGTAACTTAATGCTTCTGAGAAATGCCACTTCAGACCTCTTTCTCAGTCCATTACAGATTCAGGTGCTAATCTGGAGGTTCCTTTCCAGTACATTTAGTCCTAACATGTGCAGACTGCTAACCAGAGGAAAACATATCACATACACATACATACACACACTTAAAACTAAGGTGTTTATTACATGCTAATTTTACCATAATCAGCACTGGCAGAGAGGACCCCTCTCCATTGTGGTGTAACCAGACATATGCATAGTGTCTTGGAATTCCTTCAGTCTCAGCCATTTGCTGCCTATTTGAAGGATCCCTCCTGGGAGCTGAAATCACTGTGCTGAACACCGACAGGGTCACTGTAGCAATGTAAACACGGCCAAAATTCAAAAGCCCAGATGTGCAAAGAATTTCAGCATACAGGACTTCGTGAAAGGTTTTTTTGTTTGATATTTAATCAACATACACACCTACTTCTTTCCTTAAAAAGATCATGACGAGTCTCTGCAAAAGGAGTGTTATTGAGCAAACGTAGATGCTTGGCTTCTGTCCTTGCCATTGTTGTTGCTGGCACACGTACTGAAATGATGCCGTATATTTAAAGGAGGCCAAAGATATCCTCATCAGCATGTAGAGGAAGTTTCCACAGAAGTCATGCAAGAGAAAACACTGAGTGCAGAGATCTGTTCTGCTGTGTCCGTGCAGTGTTCATCCAAATGGCTTACTCGTGAGAAAATAAATAGTGCTTTATAACACTTTTTTCACCTAAGAAAACAAGGCAATGGTTGAATTCAGAAGGACGAGGTACAGGAAAACTTCTCGTGGCCAAATGTGGTCTGTGACAGTCCATCAATGCTTGCTGTATTATAGTTGTCATCTTCACTTTTCTGTGCTTCAGGGGGAGAGATCAGCTATCCTGTAACCAAAAGAAAACAGACACTTACAATCTAGCAAAGATGGTCAATAAAAGTATGAGGCTTTGGAAATACAAACTTTATGGGTGACAGCAGCAGCAATCAGGTCAGTATCCTGCCCTAGCCTTGACTTGTCTATTTATCAGAATGCTCATTCTTGTGACTGTAACTTGGAGTCCTGAGCTGTGCATTACAAGGCTATAACAGCACAGAATTTGGTCAGATATCCACTTTTCATGATGTTCAAAAAGGAAAGTGCTCAACTCCTAAAGGCACATATTGACACCAAGAGCCAAAGCCCCAGTTGCAGTGTTACAGTAAATGCAAACTGCCGCATAGGACATAAGGTTTCTTTGAATGATTTGGCATTCTTCTGAAAGTAACTCCTGTGCAAGAAGCAAGGGCAAATTTGAATGAGGAAGTGTTCTGAAATTAATAAAATATGAGACCTGAGCCTCTAGCAGATTTTAAGCTACCTTGGTTTCTCCTGCAACACACCTCAGATTCTTGTCTTTCTGGGAGTGTTTCTATTCCATTGTGATCCTCTGTGTGTTGTGAGGCCTCAGCTTCCAGCTCTAGATCAGCCTGCACATTGGGCTTCTCATTCTCCCATTTTGCAAAGCCTTTATTCTTCCCAGCTTTGCCATGGAACTTGGACTTCATTTTGGGGAAAGTATGGGAACCTGAGTCGTTCCAGCCTGGCTCATGCCACAGTGGTTCTGTCTGTGTGGCTTGGCTGGTGGTTGCCCTCTGCAGCCGCACTGAGATTTTCCTTGAGGAGCCGGTGACGAGGGTGATGGCTCTGCCATCGAGGTCCTGGTGTTCTGCAGCAACACTGGGGAATTCAAATACTTCATCTTGGACTGAAAAAGAGGGTGGAAATGTTTATTTTTGCATCTTCTACTTCAAGACCTTTACAAAAGGATAACTTAAGCCTGGGGTGGTATGGGGGGGAGTTAACCCCCTATATGAAGCAGTGATATCACTAGCAATACTCACATGCTGCTTGGAAACCAATTCTGGCCTCTTGTGCACACCTTTCCTTTTCCCTCCATCCCCTCCATGCTCAGGGGACAAGGCAGAGCCAGCATTGTGCCCTATGTCACCTAGCCCCTGGCCCTAAGTGGCTTAAAAGAAGTACAGTTTCCCTAATGAGAATTTTATTTCTTTTCAGCTGGGATAGGGGTGTTGGTACAGAGGATAGGGAGCCTCAGGCAGGTGACTAAGGCCGTCACTGCAGAAAGGGATGTTGTAATTCAACCACTGACCACAAGACACTGTGCGCTGGAAAGTACATCTGCTGCTCTGTGCTTTGATACAAAGGAAAAATTAAAAAATGGCAGCAAGGACACTGGCAATTACAGAGAATTCCAGAATTTTCTTTTAAAATAGGAACAAAAGTGCTCTTACCTGGAGGCAGACATGGACTGCTAGGCAGAGAGCCATGGTTGCTGCCTACTGAGGTTCCTCTGGAAAATTTCCTGCATGCCAGCACAAGCAGGTCTCTGCATTGCTTATGACAGTTGGCACCACAATCTGTAAAGAAAGGAATTGTCGAGTCACCAAATGGAAATTCACAGCTACCTGCTAATCCCTTAGGGCTATTAGCAGACAAGATATCATGAGGGACTTTGAAGGAACAAAAGCTTTGACAGAAGGTGTGAAGGGAATTACAGAAATGGATCATTTGCTGTGAAGGGCATGACAAAAAAATTGATCATTTCCGTGGCAGCCATTAATAGAAATCTGGCAGCCGACAGGAAGAGGGGGGATGATATTTTCATCAGAAACTAGTTTCAAGGAAGAGACCTGGAATTACTAATATGTTCCTGTGCATGCCATGTATAAAGCTTCTGCTCCCACTGTAAGAGGTTCCAAAAAAAGTTGTGTGGTTTGTTGTGTTGGGTTTTTTTTTTTGTTATTTGACCCAGCAGGGCCCGTTACAGTAAACACACTTGGTCCCTACTCTGAAGGACTCTGGAAGGACAGCTGGAGGTTAGTGTAGACCACTGTAGGTTAAAACTAGTGTAAGTAGCTCAGCAAGCAACATCAGCACTGAGTGAGCTCTGTGGAGGTGTCCCATCCACCTGTATAAAACTGGTAGAGTGCCTGCACACCAAGCCTCTGCTGACCTTTACATCTCACTGCAGGTAGACTCACCATCAGGTACATTCATCTGAAGTACTGACTGCAGCAAGAATCTTATCAGAAGACCTGAACAGATTAATTCCCTCCCTCCCCCTGCTAGCACAGTGTCAGAGGTTCAAAACAGAAGATGATGGCTCTGTCAGGGGCAGGACTCATCCATAATGGGTGCAGCACACTAGTGATGCTGGCATATGGAGCAGCTGGTGCAACAAAGGGCAGGCACTAATTGCACTTGTTGACCATTTTAAGATCTGAGCAAGCAGCTCTGCTCCTTTACTCTCATGGTCCATTGCCTATCGTTTTGACTCTGAAGAACCATTTTGGCTCTCTCCCCACTGGGACACTGTTACAAGCAATGATGCAGGACAGAGCTCAGCTTTCAGATCTCAAATTGAGTTTACAGGGCTGCTGTGATGAAACCTTATCTCCCTTCCCCCGTCATACCAGTAAAAGTATAGACCCCAACTAGCCCTTTCATAGCTGCTCAGATGACAATAATGAGGAATAGCTGAATTACACACATTGATTTAGGCAACTACAACTGCAAAAATCAACAATCCCCTTCAGCTGGGCTGCTTGTGACATAGAAAGGCCCAGCATTTTAAAGACAGTGAGGACCACTACAATGTCATTCTTGGCCTGACCTGCTCTATCTGGTGCAAATACTGTGTAAGAAAAGGAATATTTATGAAAACAACAGAGAAGGCTGTAAAAGCTCCAGGATTTTATTTTTAGTTGCATGTCTGCAGAAGATGTTGCAATATAATCTGCTGGGCAGTCTAGGAATTAAGTGTTTCTCTATTTCTAGCTCAGCCACGATTAGGCTTCACTACAGGCATGCAAATGAACAGGACAGACGGAACTGCCAGCAAACCTTTTCCTGACCCCAAGTCTTAGGAGATACATTTCAGGATGTCTCGGTGTTAGGACAAGGAAACTTGTTTTTCCAAGATGCAAAGTCTTTCCTGGTAGAAACTGACACCTCATGGAGTCAGTGGCTGCTTTGGACCTTTAGCTCACAAAACCTGTGTGTCCAGCTGGGTGCTGTGTCCCCTAGTGCAGTCAGACTTCATAGCATACCACCAGTTCACAGACAGTACGAAGTGCATAAGCAAAATTTGGACAAACAGGTGTCACTCTAGTAAAAAAATACAGTTGACCTACTTGTTCTAAAACCCACCACCTATAGCTTGAAAAACCCATGCAATATTTATTTACCTTTGCATTTGTAGCCTTGTTTGATTATACCCCAGAGCTGCAAAGAAAGACAAAAGAACATCAAGGAATCAGAAAAGAAAGCTGGAAGGAAAACAAGGTCACAATGAGGAAGTACCAATGGCTACAAAAGCACAAACAGGATACCACTGCTCTTAACACCCTTCCTGTTAGGCAGAGTTCCCCCTCTAATTGTGATAAGACTTGTGTGGCTTCCCCCTGATTTTGACTTCTTACAGTGGGACCACGAGAAAAGGAGAGACATGGATGACATTTGTTCCCAGAAGTGGGTGAAAAATTGCCGTTATATCAAGCTTATTGAAACCAGCAGAGCACATTCTGCTTGTAGGCCCACTTAAAGTTATCTGCAAGAGTTTCCAGAGTACATCCATTCTCCAGATACCTGGATGGCCAACGTCAGTCAAACACTGCAGAAGAAAACACCACTGGAGATAAAAATTCAGTTCTTGTTTCCCATACTGGTTCTCAGTACACCCAGCCATAACAATCAGATTTGTTCACCTGACTTTTTCTGTTAAAAAATAGGTTGAAGATTGAAACAGACAGAAAAGCCCTAAACTCTATCTTTGCCTCCTCCCAGAAGTTGTCTGTGTTGATGTACATAACAACCAAATGCCAAACTTCCAGGAGACAGTGTGTGCGGTCCCACTTCTGGGAAACTTTCACTGCCACATGAGCAGGATTGCTTGGAAGTAGGAAAAATTTGTAGCAAATGGATATTTATACAACCAGAAGTGCTATGTCTACAGCCGTGGCATTAGGAAAACAAGCATGTTCACTATAAGAGGCAGAGAGAGAGGAAGAGGCAGTTTTTCTAGCCTTAGCATTATAGGAAAGGGATCAGGCACTGCAGTGTTTACTTATCCTGACTTCATTCAAAACATTACCAGGGAGGATGAGCACATCCAGGCAGCTGGAAATGCACGAGGCTCCTCATCATATTATAAGAACCTGCACAGTGTGCAGAGGGTGAATATGGTCAGTAAAGAAATGTTCAAACGGAAGAGCTGCAGTACATTCAAAATACGAAAGAGAGAGTAAAATAATCAGAATAGTAAGATTCTGGGGGGAAAAGAAAAATCTCATGCTCTGCAAAAAAAGAATTTACAAGGAAAAATGAGGGCTTGGAGAATGCAAAATTGATTAGACAAGGAGGAAGAAAGGTGAATTAAAGAACAAAAGGGACAACAGTCAAAGAAGGGTCCCCTGAATGCCTATTGCTTGCTTTTTTCCTGCTCATGCTGACTATATGCACAGTGAATACAGTCACGGTGGACAGGCAGGGACATTGGAGCCTCCCAGCCCCCTTTTGGAAGAGCAGCAGCATTAGGAAGAGCTGGGCTGTTACTGTTCAGCTTTTCATTATTTTTTCCAGCTTGCTTTGCCAGGGTCACCGTAAGAGACAGGGACTGTAGTTTCTTTAATTGCAGCTCTAGTTTATTCCCACAGAAGAGTTTTCTCCTCATCACCTTCTTAGGTCTGTACCTTTTGCCTACTCAACTTCAGCATCACTGCTGTGGTTACACAGAGCAGTGAAGCTCAGCTGTACTATCATGTCATGAATTCTGACATAAAGCTTTGCATCCCTCTGACAGTGCTGCTGCAAAGTTGGCTTCAGCCAGCTCCAAGGTAAGAGGATATGTGCAAATTTGTATTACAAAACCCGTCAGGATGGCTGGTCACCTACCCTGCATGGTGCAACTCAAGCTGTGGGACGGAACTGTGGCCGGCACAGGCAGATCCATTTCACACTGATTAATGGAATTAGGTTTCAGCTTGACCTTTAAAGTTCATATTATTTTAATAATAGATATTTTATTGGATATTGTGTGCATTGAACTGTCATGTCAATTCATCCTGCTGCACTCTCAGTGCGTATTATTTTGACCGTGAATCAGTGTATCCGTTTGAAATTAGGTTTTCACCCTTGGATGGGCAGCACTGACGTGCAGAACAAATAGGCAGCAGATTTTGTAGCTGGTTCCTGTCCTGTCGGCCCAACTCATCCACAGGACAAAGTCAATGACTTCAGTGAGTTGACAGGAAAAATGCCCTTATTTCCATTTCCTGTACAACCCCTTACTCATTTACATTCCTGCACTGGATGTAATCAGGGAGATGTGAAAAATCTAACAATGGCCAATTAGTAAGTTGATGCAGAAGAAAAATATCTGGTGGAGAGGACATTGCAGGGCAGTCCTCAGACCTTGCTTCACTACAGAAGCCTTCCAGACATGAACCCAGTGTCATGAGCACAGTGACATCTCATCACAGCTGCAGGCAGCCTGAAACAATAGCCTCAGGCCAGTGACTTCCCCTGCCCCATCAACCTGCTGGAGCTGTGGGCTCAAGAGCCCACCAGCATGCTCCTGAATCAGCACTGACTGTGCCACCTCTGGGGTTTTTGCAGTTCCAGTGGAAACAGGTGAAATTCCTGTTTCCCTGTGGCTTTGATCAGCAGTTGCCACAGGGAGCATGAGCATCTGACCAAGATCACGCATCGCACAAGAAGCGAGTGGAAGAGAGGAGATGGGCAAGAGCAGGAACACCAGGGCTGGTCTGAAGGGAGGCACGTCTCTGCACTTAGAGGTGCTGTGATTGTTACTTTCAATCACAAAGAAACATTAGTTAGTGGGAAAGTTCATGTAGTACAAGGTGGAGATGTTGCCAATAGCACAGGCAGATCTGCACTGACGAGCAGGGACCATCTTCTGGGTTTACACCCTGTATGTGGGCCACATGAAGGCAGAGGACATGGGCCTTTTTCCTTATCACTTAAGCTGTCTAAATGTGGACACTTGATTTCAGCAGGGTGTGCACACTAATACAACTTCTAAATAATTCTCTTTACTGTACTTGGTTTGAAGTGGAAGTTGGAGGAGGTCTACAAGCAACACATATGGTGATAAATCAAGTAATTCCCCAGCTGTGTAGAGATTCTTATTGTACAGAACTGCTGGGAGCACTTCTGATTTCTTGACCAAATTAGAATATCTGTTAATTCAACAGAGAAAGGATTAAGGCTGTTATGGCCATTCAGAGAATTATGAACATGACTGTGTTGCCATGTGCCATTTCCTGAGAAAGAACGGCTTTTGCTTCATCTACATCCTCTGTTCCAGACACCCATTTTCCCTTGACTTTGTTTACATGGGAAATCAAGCTAAATTAAAGAACTTAAGTTAAACCAAGTAAAGCCATTCATATAGTCTCTAATATCCTTTAGCTAACAGAATTTTATCCCACCCCCTCCAACAGTAAATGCCAGTATTCAGGAACCACTACAACAAAACTGGGTAGCAGAGCTGCAACATGAGTAAATGTTTTTTGCTTCTAAATGCAATGAAGTATTTGTCCAAGCAACTTCAGAAACACATGGAGCCATTTTCACCCTGTCTACATTAAAGGGTAAACAATTGTGCTTAAGATACACCATTATTAAAAACATACTTACAAATCCTGCACAGTGCTCACAGAAAGTTGGTTTAAGATAGGTCATCTCTTGAAAGTTATGAATGAAGCCTGGTCCCATTTTACACTGGAACTGTGATTTAGCTCTCAGAAAGTAAGCCATCATTTCTTCTTTGCTTATAAGACCATCTCTGTTAGGGGAAAAAGAAGTAGATCTGTCACTGCTCACAGCACTGAAGAATTCAAGATTTTCTCATTGCAAAAAGCAAGCAGCACACAAATCACATTCTTTGGAAGAGCTGCAGCAGTCCTGGCAGAAAAAAAACCCAAATACCGTGGAGGCTTTGTGGTTCTTATCATTCATTAAAAAGCAAACATTGAAATTATATCATGGACCTTGGTTTCTCAGCTCTTTGTGGTATCTCTCTGCTACACACACTCATTTTCCCATACACAACTCACTTGTTTCATCAGCCTGATGCCTGGCCCAGATACAGCATCTCCACTGAAATTTGGTGGCACTGTAGGGGTTTTGACTCAGTCCCA
>NW_009952161.1:240763-274184 GCF_000747805.2 Chaetura pelagica
AGCAGGAATTCCTCATTAAGCTATTACATAAAATATTTTTAAAGCTGAACTCCAACCTGGTTATAGGCTTAGAGAACCTACTACAGCATAAGAAGTTAAATGAGAACTCAATTCAGCTTTCAGTGATCTTCAGCTCCTTAGGTCAGATGTCAGAGACAAGCAGCTTGGGAGACACTGTTTCTTCAATCTTTGGTTTTCATGAAATTTTAAATTGAGGAACAAAACCCCAAAACACAAAGAAATCTCCAAACTTACTGGTCTTTGTCCAGAACACAGAAAGAGTCCAAAAAGGGGAAGTTTGCAGCTATACTTTCAAAGTCTTCCTGAGAAATATAGCCATCGTGGTCATGGTCGTAGTTCCTAAAGACAGACTGGGGAAGAAGAAAAGAAACTACTGTCCTAATATCTAGCCTATCCTCAATCTATACCAGCATTTCAGTTGTATAATTACATGTAACTTAATGTTCGGCTTTACTATTCAGATGCTCTGCTGCCTTGTTTTATTCCTTTTATTCCTACCTGGTACTCAGTATGCCTGTTTATTGGGAAAAAAAGTGGGTAATTTTTAAAGAAAATTGACCTCAGTATTTATCTAGCTATGGCCCTCCACACCTCTTCAGACATAATCATGCTTGCTTTATTCTTCTTTATAAAAAATGTCACTGCTGCATATGACATAAACCTTTGCTTCATTAGGTATGCTTTTTAATCACAAAAAAATTAAAAAAACCAAACAACCAAACAGCAGCTTCCCTGTGAGCATTTCAGATGGTTCTGGCTTCACTTAATTAATTGGTCACCTCTGCTCTGCCACAGCAGTGTTTAATCTGATTTGTTTTCGAATACTTTTACGTTTAGATCAGGAACACTTTGTACCTAACGATCATTCCCTCCCATCAGCCCATCCCAGCTTAGCAATAAGTAAAATCAGACATGGTATCAAATGCAAAATCTTGCATATATTGATGGAAGCCCTCCTTAACTGCTAAGAAATTACTATATTGTCTTCCTGATTATGGAGATGTGCAAAGGGGCATTAAATCTGCATGTAAGGCTGATGGGGAAAACATGCAGCCCAAAGTCAACATGACATCTGAAAGACATATATTGAAGAACAAACTCTCTTGTTAGATTAAGGTTTGGTTGAGAAAGACAAGAGTTTAACATACGGAGACCTCTGAAAGGTGTTTGCATTGTTCTTATTTTAATGAGAATGTTATGAAGTCAATTTCTAAGCATCTACCAAATGATCTTTAACTGATGACTGGCAGACCTCAAGAATACATAATCAGCAAGGAACCAAAATGCAAACCCAAGCAGTACTCAAAACTTCTATTAATTAAAAAAACACCTTAAAGCACAACTCAAAACAGCTAGTATGTGACAAAGATCAGAAAAACTAAGACAGTTACACAGAGTGTTGTGAACTTCTTGGTAAGCTGTGTCCACAACAGCCCCAATTATATTTTAATCCTGTAAATCTCAAGATTGTATGTTCTGAAGCAGATTGAGATTGTGGAATGGGGGACTGTCTCTCCCCCACATCCAGAAGAAAACCCATAACCCTCCACATTCTAGATAGATTCAGGAGTTGCAACAGACATCATATTCACTACCAAAGAGAGTATTGGATCAGGAGTGATTTTTATCAACACATAGGGCACTGACAGAAGCAATACAGAACCAGCATGTGCAGTTCTGGTATCACCCATTTAGAGAAAAATGAATTTTTTTTTAAAAGATCATGCACGAGAGATACACCACAAGATTTATTTGAAGGCTGAACTATAGAACTGATGACTTTTATGGTATCTTAACAACACAACCCAGGTTAATTACCTGTAAAACAGACAAGGTCAGAATTTAGTATTTCTTCCCACTTAATTATTAATCTGTAAAAAGCAGAAGGAAGTCTTGCTTCATTACCTACAACACATTCCTGGTTCATCTGCATGCTGCTTATGTCACTAAAAGTCCCTTACACACCAACACAACAGGGCTCAGTCTCTTCAAAGAAGCCTGGTAGTGTTTGGTTTTGTTTGCATTACCTAACGTGTCACTTTCAAACTGAAGTTGGAAGATCCCAGCTGTAATTCTTCATTACTTCATTCCCATATTTTTAAAGCAATACCAAGGCAGTGCTTTCCTTACCATACGTAGTATACTCTGGACTGTCAAATGACAGCAAGTTCAAAACCAGAAATAGGGTTTCCAGAAACCTTATCTGGACCTATTAATGCAGGAGTCCTTGTTTCTGAATATTTTTGTTTCCAGCTGCTACCAGACATGAGCTGGGTGCCCAGAGCTGCAAAAACTCAGCTTTGCCCTCTGAATTCATATTTGCTAATCAAACCTATTGACCAGCAGCCAACTGCTGGATGCTCCTTAAAATTCGCTCCTGTGTATCCAGAAACCTGCTTACTAATCCCATCACTGTTTACAGGCATAAAAAAACCCCTATTTCTGAAAGTATCAGTAAAAGTTCAGATTTGTTATCAGATACCTGAAATTCACCCCAACCACAACAATCTATTGAAAAACTTGAAATTATCAATATCTATTATCAAAGCTATTGTTCTCTTTGAGCAGTATATTCCTGCAAATACTTACATCCACCAGCTTTCGTATGTGCTTGTTAATGATGGTAGGGTCAGGTTTTGGTACTACTCCAGAAGCCCACTCCAGTGGCACTACTGGCTTGTTAGGGGTCGTTGGGGAGGTAGGCTGCTGAGAGATGGATGAGAAGATGAAGATTTTAATATTGAATTACCAAGTTGAATTTCCTGCTAAAAGCAGCTCCATATGGCAGATCTACAACCACAAACAACTGGAGTCCCGGCGCTGTAAAAACGTGCTCAGCGCAACATCAGGCAAGAAGTTGCAATGAGACTCAGAGGAAGAGGGAAGGAAGGAGGGTCTCTGGACATGGTAGGCATCAGAAACAGGCAAACCCAACCCCCTGCTTTTCTCTTTCCTTATACAGTCCTTAAAGAACTCACCGCCAAAATGTTGCCTGGCCCCAGCTCCCTACCAGAGGGACAGTGCCCAGGAGCCATGAGAGGGACTCCAATGGCCTGAGTAAGCTAGCACCCCTGCTCTGTGGCAGCACCAAGCAGAGAGCATGATGCAGAAGCACTGGCAGAATTGTGCTCAGCAAACCCACACATTTCCAGCTGAGACATGCCAGGATGCACAGCTTAATTCATCTAGGCAGCCTGAGCAGAAGGGCTAACCTTTGACTTGCTCTGCAGATAACACCAGCCAGACTCTTTCATTCTGAAAACAGCTTGGTCCTGACAAAATGGTAGCTGACAACTCACTTGATGCACAGAGCAAGCAGCTCAACTCCTTTCACACCACTACAGGGGAAAACTCTGGCATGCAGGTCAGCTTGTTCAAGTAGAAAATACAGGAAAAATCTGAACACAGCTTCAGGTTAGGCTTTGAAAATCACCAGTTAGCACCAAAAATGCTGCATGGCATACTAGCCTCTCCTGCCCCTGCCACCATCCTGCATCTCCTGCCATCTAGCAGGAGAACCAGTGTCAAGCAGAAAAAATTCAGCATGTTTTCAATCAGAAAGAAGATGGCCCACAGCCTCCTATGGCCCCATATTAGCTGATGAGGAGGAAATCTGGGTCTCATCTGCCTCCCTTTAAATTGCTGTGAGGTGAGAGGGAGATAATTAAGCCACGTAAAAATGCTAGTTGTTATTGTGTAAAACAAAGCTATTGTAGAATTTGGTATTCAGATGAAAAATGATGACGAGATCACACTCTGCTGTCGTTGGTGAGGAAAAAAAAGAAGGAACTGTTAGTGGGTTGCTTTATTAATTTGGCTTCTCCTTATTTCTTTGTCAGAACAACTTTTGCCAGCTCCTCAATGGCTCTTGACTCATCACACAAACCTGCACAAGTAAGTTTGGGAAATTAAAATCCCTATATCCACAGAATTTAATGTGAACAAAAAAAAAAGAGTGAATTTGGAGATCCAGCTCCACCTAGCTCCACGTTTTAATCCTAGAATTAATGTCATCAAACATGCTGGCAAGAGTTTTTGCTCTAAAAATAGGCAGAAATGCAGCAGTCTGATAAAGATGACATGTTACATGGTATCATATAACATGCCAGAATTGTGATATTCCTACAGGTATGGTCAGAGAAAGAATTTGAAATGTGCCTTCTCTTAAAAAAACCCTAGACTAAAGGGTCTCAAAGCATCTGTATCAAAGTATCAGAGTGGTGCTAGACTACCAAATCCTCACAGGGAGCTTTTAATTCCTGCTTGTCCAACTGCACAATGACATGAAAGGGACTTAAGCCACTGGAGCATTCCTCTTTCTTCTGGGCTATTTCAATTGAAGCCTCATTAAATTTTTGAGTTTTTTTGACAAGCTGCAATGAAAACTTCATGTCAGTGCCCACTAGCCAAAGGAAAATGCTGGTTCCCCCTATTTCGTTCAGAGACTCATATGAACAACCACAATTTTATTTATGTATTTGAAATGCCTGCTAGGAGGAAATGTACTAAGCAGTGTCCAGAGACTAACTAGCTGAATTTATTGAATGCTCAGAAATACTGTATCTAGTCATACTGTTTGTGATTCAGTCTGGATCTCCTGTCTGCTTCATCAGCACATGGATTATGCTGTCACAGACTGAAAAAACATTTTCAGATGGAAGCAAACACCTGCATATATTTTGGCATTGAAATAAATTCTACTCAGAAGCAAAAAATCCATGTAAACATCTTCAATGGCATAGCTATGCCAGGCAGAGTTGTGTTCTAGCCAACTGCTGTACTAGTAAAAAAACCCCAATGAGCAGATAACTAATACACAGGGAAAAGCAGGACAGTGTGACAAACAGATGCTATACTACAACTGGCGGTTGGTTCTCAGTATTTTTTTAGGCTGCTACATTAACTAAAGATTCTCTTCCCAGTTTAGCAGAATGAAAGCCTTGCTAAGGTCCCCACTGAAAGCAGGCTCATGTGCTTGTGGGTCATCTCCACTTTTGCCTTGAAAAAGACTGCAGCAGCCTAAGGCACTTCCTCTGCCGTGCACCTGCCTGGGAGGGGTACCCATACAACAATAAATCAAGGAGCAGTTGGAATGATAAAACTACGCTGTCACGTTGCCTTTAACATTTTTTTCCACAAACAAAAGCTCTACGCATTCTTTCCCCTCTAAAATATCTTGTGTGCTTTGGCACTCCATCAAAGAGAAGTATGCTTCAAATAGTCCTGCTTCTGTCAATTCAGCTGCAGTTTCTGCCCATCAGGGTGCTGCAGCAGCTCAATGTCACTGGTTATTCATTGATCATCATGCAGAAGTCTCCTACAATTTCTGGGCACTGTTGAAGTTCACAACACTGTTTATATTGCTTTTGTAATTTCTAAAGCACAGGCTGGAGATCAAAGCAGCAATGTGATAGTTTTCTTCATTTACAGTAGTGGCCCATTTGCCCTTCCACAACTTAAATCTGTAACAGTTCAATTTTTGCTGGCAATAATGGAAGCACGAGGCAGCCAGAATGACTGTGATAAACTGGAACTGTTGTGGTCAAATCATATCCAATCAGGACTGGAGACTCAGTAATGAAATTCCAGGTGTTCAAATTGAGTCAGTGTTGACTATGGAAATATTCAATAACTTCCTTACTATTGCTCATCATCCCCCATAGAATGCATACATACATAGTCCTCAAACTGGTCTCCAAGACCAATAAACTATCTTAAAACCCAGAGAAGCCCTATACTTGGAAATGAAGGGGGATTTCTTCTTTAGTTACTTTTAAGAATACCCCAAATGCATAAAAAACTGTGCAACAAATCACCTCAGACCGCTGGACTCTCCTTTCACATGTTGCTAAGCATTTACAGCTGCCCCTAGCTTCTGCTGGTGTCAGACCTGAGATGGATCAGCCTGACAGCATCAGGTGCTCGATATGGTAAGAAAGAAGGATGTTAATGCACTGAGGAAATGCTGAGAGGCCAGAGGAGTCCTTAAACTTTGGCAACAGAAGAGATAGTAATACTTTAAATGAAAAGTCATCTATGAATTAGGAGATTTATCTGTACCCTCATACTTGCAAAGCATAATAAAAAAAAAAGCATCAATGCAGCATTATCTTTAGTTGCACATTAAAAAAAAAAAAAGAAAGAAAGAAAAAAAAAAAAGATTCTGAGGTGTTTAAATATGGCTTCAGAGCCCAAGATGCTGTCAGTGCTGCATAAGCAAACAGTTTATTAAATAGTAAGGCTCATGCTAAGCCTTACCTAAAACAAATCTTTGGACTCACTGTTGTTTTATATAACTGCACCAGCATCCAGAAAATGAAGTAATGGTCACACAATAAATAACTGATACAAACTTACAAAAGTTGTCTTCACATAAAGCTGACCTATATTTTCCAGGACTTTAAAAATAATTAATAACAAAGTCTGGCTTGTTTCACTATTTACTTCTCCCAGTATGCACTAGAACCTATAAATAGTGACTGTATCCAAGCATACACACTAAAAGGCTTTACATGAATATAAATGAGAAAACTCATTAACTGTCATTTAAAATTTTAATCAATTACATGCAGACAAAATAAGTGATATGTGAAAACGCAATAAAAGATGACATACAGATTTGGAGTTCCTTGGTTCCAGCACCAGTGAGAGCTTGTAGATATCATCCTCAGTGTGATAGAGGTCCAGGGACAGCTATGTGTAAGAAAGAGAGAAAATCAGTAATATTGTTTAGACTGGGTTTGGTTCACAGGCTTTTAATCAGAGATATGCCTCCCACTGAAGCTAAACAAGAAGTTGTGCTACTTGGAGCTCAGGATACATGTCAAAGCTGTTTGCAGCTGCTGGGAAAGCAGCTTTTCACAGCACTAAGGTAACCCACGCAGGTGAGCACACGTTGCTGTTCATGGCCTCACTGAGCCGAGCGAGCGCTGCTCTCGAGGGCCATCACAACCTCCATCCCAACATGTCATCTGAGAGGGGCTGTGTGCTCTTCTCCAAAGAGGCACTTCAGCACCAAAGAACCCAAGACCACTCTCACACAAAACACTCTCTTCCAGCAGTTCAATAGTCATGGCAGATCTCAGAGAAATAAACACATGAATATAAAAACTGGAGGAAAGAAGTTGTAAGGGAGAGAGGCTACAAGTACTTCCGATTGTGTTCTGTTTTAATTTTTAACCTGAAGAAAGGTCAGAGTACTGCAGCTTTTCTACAGAGATCAGCCCATGCAGCAAAAGCCTCTCTAGAAAGCCCTAGGCAGAAGGTGACCACTAACACAGGCCCAGGAGAGGCAAGCCATGTTTGGCACTGCTGTTGATGCAGCAGGTGCTCAATGAACAGCAATCCCAGCTAATTTAGCCCAGTTTGGCCTCTTCCCAATCCTCTCTCAGTGAGTAAGGCAAATTCCCTTTCAGTTTCTCTTTTAGATAAATGGAAGATTTTTATTCCATGTACTCGTTGTTTGCCCTGGAGGCTTTATTGAGAGAAAAGGAGGGACATAAATACAGTCAAAGTAAGACAAATGGTCTTGGGTTAGTGCAGGTCTGCAGTACATTTTCTCTTCTCTTGGGGTGATAAAGGAACAAAATAATCAACACTGTGGATAATGTTTTCCAATGAGAGCAAATGAACATTGCATGTTTCCTGTGATCATGTCCCCACATTAATTGGCTTTGGGAGCAATTGACATGATTTGAAGTTATCATCTACCTTTTCAAATCCCCAATTAAGCTAAGGTTGAGGTAAAATGATATTTCCCAGCAGGCAGAGAGAATTAGTACTGACTAAATAATGTTGTTTTTAGAGAACCTGAAGTGCCAAGTTAGTAACAAGCACCAGCAACTCTGTACTGGAGAACCACCTGTAGGAACCACTTCCTTGTAGGCAGAATTTTGTGCAATAAGTAAGACAGGACTCATGCCCTTTCCCAGGACAGGTGCACATCCCCGAGTGAATACATGGCTTTAGAGATGTCTGGATTTTTCATGATTTACTTTATCTAGCTGAAATACTACACTGATTTTTTGTGCATTGTGTCAGTTGTGGGCACCAGTGAAATCTGGAGCATCCTGCAGGTTTGTTCACCCAGCTGGCAAGCTGCTGTCACAGGGGAATGCAAGGACCTGTCCTAAAGACAAAGTAGATCCAGTAACTGCTTTAGCAAATATTGCTCATGCACTTAGTTATTCAATGACTGTATTCTTAGGCTTCTTGGTGGCATAAAAAACGCAGAACTCAGCAAATGATATTGATAGGTCAGGCTGGGACTTACAGCAGAATTGTTAGTTCAAAAGACTTTGCTGTTTTCCTAATAAAGAGCACAGTGTTCTCAGCAAGCCAGATGAGTGGGGTGTAGATTTGGGGATGGACATGCCTTAGTATTTACTGAGCAAGTTTGTATCTCCCCCTCCCTGAATTACCTGAGCTTCTCATAAGCTGCAGTTATAACTTCATTAGGCACAATGTGTAAACACACAGTGGACAAAATATTGTTTAGTACAGAATTTTCAAATGCTAGCAAAAAATTTTACAAGCACGATGGCTATACAGTTATATAAGCTTTCATTTTATATTTAGTTTACAGTTTTGCTTTGACAGATAAAGTATAATCAGAGTTTACCCAGGACAACGGTTACAGCTGGTAGCAGTTTCCATTCTGATTTGACTTCCATTGCTGTCCTGTTTTTCCAAGCAACTTAAGAGGGGAGTGAGGAGGATATAAGAGGGGTCAGAAAGGCACAGCTTATTTTTTTTTTGTAAGTGGAACTTCTTGAACACAAGTTAGGGAGGGTGACTTTCAATTTGATTGTTTGATATTTCTCGTTCCCTTCACTAGACTGTACAAATGACTGGGACTTTCCAGTCATTTGCATATAGTCTCAGAAAAAGATAAGATAAATAGCTCTTGCAACCTAAAAATAGTGGGGGGAAAATGGTGGCACCAAAAAGGTTCTAATACAGTTAGTATAAATACATTGTAGACTAGTTGAGAGACTGAGATCTTTCAATCCACAGAAAGTGATGAAACATTTACCCACAGGCTTTTATTCATGCTGTGAAATAAAAACAATGTGAAAATACTACACAGCAGGTAAGGAAATCCCTTAAGCATCCTTACCAAATGTTTTCTAATGATGAAGATGTCATTAGACCTATTAGTCCTCTCTAGTGCACTTCTAAGCTCATGTTCATGTCCTCTTCTACTACTTCTAAACTCTAGGTTTCAGATGCCAAGGACCAGTACAGAACTGGGTATTGAATCAGTGGAGATGGAGTGAATGTGACCAAGAAGGCAGAAAAGGAGGAAGAACCACACAGATTAAAAGAAAACGTTCACTAAAATGTGAGTCCATCTTCATGTAACATGCTTTGGCTGAGCAGTAGCTGAGTTATGGCACCTTTACTTCTCTTGCCTCAGACTCGCTTACACATACCTGACCAAGTGAGGACTCGCATCACTAAAGCTCCCCCTCAATTTTTGCTGTCTCCTATGCCAGTAAGCCTGGCAATCCTCATACTGCTCTCCATACAACAAACCTTTGCCTTATCTGTGGCATTTTAAATTACATGCAAAATATTGGCTTCTTTATTTCAGCTGCTGCTTCAAAGCTAAAATTTCGTGGGCTAGAGGCTGATTTTTTATGCTGACAAGAAGATACAAGAGTGGAAGCAGATTTCTAAGGTTGTGTGCAGATACCTAAATCAAGAGAGAGCCCTAACTTTCCAAAATCATCATTCAGCAGCTACCACTGAAACCACAGATTTAAGCTTTCCTGTTCCGCATTCACCCTTTAGGTGTACACACGAAATAGCATCTGGAAAATGCCCTTGAGACCCTTGACTAGGTGGCCTGTTGCCTCAGCTTTTAAGCCAAGCTCCCATTTCATGGCTCTTAAAACACTCTCCCCAGTTGTCACCATTTCCAAGCCACTTGAAAGGTATCAGCTCTCTTACAGCTGATGGGCCTCCACAACTGAGGAAAAGAAAGACCGGGGCAAATTCCCACATGCTCATGAAGTACCCTTTTTATCTTTTTGTGCAAGCTGTTTCACTAGCAAACCAGCACCCAGTGATTTACTTGTCAAGCAAGCACATGCCAGGCTGTTAGTCCTTGCTAAGTGTGGTATAAAAGGCAGAGCTGCAAGGGAGGGAGGCCAGGCAAGAGATTTACACGCTGCTTATCAGGACAAAACACCTACTAAAAGCCTGCCTGGATAGAAGCAGCTTAATGGGAAAAGAGCAGAACTGAACAAATAGTTGGGTCAGCTGTTTCACAACCCAATGAAAAGCACTCTACATGTTTATGCTCATTTACTAGTTTTGAAATGGTGTTTCTCTAAGTAAGTAAAAAGTGCGAAAAATGTTTACAGTTTACATTGGAGAGGGAAGACCTAGCAATAAATAGGAAAGTTATTTCTTCAGGCTCTGAAAACTGAGGGTGACTTTGGCAGAAAAGGAGGCTGAGACTGCTAAAAGACCATTTGTACATAGCAAGGTCATCTATTTTTAGTCAGTTCTTGTCAGCTTTGGGCCACAATTGTAGCCTTCTTCTCTTTCTCTGACCCCAGCCTATAAACTAAAACTTTCTTATTAACAAAGAGATTGACAAAAACATTTCACCTACTATGTCAGTTCATTACTACTGCTTAAGAGACAACTATATTAAAAAAGTATTGCAAGGTATTCATATGTACAAATGAGAGCAAAACCGACATACCGGAAAACAGTGAGAATACTCATAATGTTATGATGTACCAAAATTCTGGTCCAGCAACCTTTGGTAGAAGTTTGTTTTTATCCTTTCCAGGAGCTACTATCTTAAATAAAAATTTGCACACTATCAAACCTGCCTGACTCACAACTGCACTTGTAGTGACTTCTATGAAGACAAAATTACCCTTGAAAGGTTTTAGGAAACCTACAGCTGCCATCCTAGGATAGTTGTGGCTGTCTCCATCATTACTGAAATGTACCACCATGGAATTATGCTGACATTAAAAAAGCAGTAAAAAGCAGTACAAGTTAATTTTAACCCATGATCCAGTCTGAAATCAACATTGCAGCTTGCAGGTTCATTCCTTTACAATCAGATTGGCTCAACTGTAACCAAATCAACACAATTAATACATTATAGCACGGTAAGCAAAAAAGTACTTGTCATGTTCTCAGTTACTTGTCCTGGTAAATGAAATATACTGAATTAAAGATTATGTAGATATAAATAAAATAAGTTTTATTTTGCTAAAACCAAACAAAACAAGAAAAATATTTTTTAAAATAGAAAAACAGATCAAATACAGAAACTGAGGTTGATAAAAATGAAACTGCAAGGTCTCAGAAAAATCTGAAGCTTTCTGCTCCTTTTAGAAAGCAGGCTGTCACCCAAAAGAGAAGAACAGCTAATGAAAATGTCAGGAGTAGTTCAGCTTCCATTTCTCACTTCACATTGTCTGATTTCTGCCCTTGGGGCTCTGTTTCTTATTGCTGAGTTCTCTAAAACTTGAGGCTACACTTCCCTCTACTCACAGCCAAGCTGTAAGAAAGTATGAACTTTCAGAAACGAGCAGTAAGGAAAAGAATGGCACAAGATAAGAAAGTAACTCTCAATCTCTACTAAGAAAAAACAAGGTAATAAATACCTGCCTTTATAATCTAGTATTTTAATTAGGAGGGTGTTCCACTAATCATGATTAGGACTTGTTCCCAGATGCTCCATACAAAGTGTAGTAGTTGGAGATTTTCCTATCTTCCCCAGTCCTCACTACAATCAAGGCACAGGTATATCCAAACCATCTGGGCTGTCTCAAACTCAGGCTCTTATTTTTCAGCCTCTGTAGTGTAAACTCCTGTACCTGATCAATCCCAGCATAAATCCACAATCTCTGCTTAATTTCCAGATACACCCATTTTTGAGCATTTCAAGGTAAAGCATAAAAGGAAAATTTCCAAAGCTCCCACCCAACAGTCATCCAGTTAAGGCATTTCCCTAGAACAAGATAGGTAATGAGAATCACCTCAAGTCTGAGACCTGACTGAGGGAAAGCTGGAATTTGCTTCCCATCTCTCCAGGAAGTAAATTCTGAGGAGTTAATGCTATCCAACCAAATAAACACTGGAAAAAACAGGAAATCGGTCCTAGTTACACACAGACCTTGCTCACTTGTAAGCTTATTTTTAAAATAATTTGATTGATTTAAGGAGATCAAGGAGATTCTCTTTTAGTCCACATTAGAGATCTGAAAGAGACAAAGTTAAATAACAAAGAACAGAAAGAGCATAAAATTATTAGAATTGTTTTGGTTGGAAAAGACCTTTAAGATCATCAAGTCCAACACCATTAACTTAGCACTGCCAAGTCCACCACTAAACCATGTCCCAGAGCACCACATCTACAAGTCTTTTAAATACCTCCATGGTTGGTGACTTCATTATTTCCCTGGGCAGCCTCTTCCAGTGCCTGACAACCGCTTCAGTAAAGAAATTTTTCCTAATATCGAATCTAACCCTCCCATGGCACAACTTGAGGCCATTTCCTCTTGTTATATTGCTTGTTACCTGGGAGAAGAGACCAGCTCCCATCTCGCTCCAACCACCTTTCAGGTAGTTGAAGAGAGAGATAAGGTCTCCCCTCAGCTTTCTTTTCTCATAAGAATTGTTCTCCAGACTCTTCACATATTAAGAGATTCCTTTACCTAAAGAGATATATTTCAGACTACACTCGGATGAGCAGGAAGCTTTTATTTTTTTTTATAACAAACAACTGGTTTAAAATAAACAACATTCCTTTTTTTTTTTTTTTTTTTTTTAAGTTTAACAAGTTCTATCTTTAATACCCAGGCACAGTTTTTTGCCCATGTCCTGAACAAACTGTGGTGCTGGGCCAAACACTGCTGCAATTAAGACAATGTTAAAATGACTAAATGACAATAGAGTTTGGCCTGACGGTTCAGGCTCCACACTTCAGTATTTTAAAAAGCATAGTATTTACTAAAATAACAGTTATTGTCTACATATCAAAAAGGGGACTGAAAATTAATTCCTTTTAGCATTGTCAGTTGCAGCTTTTTTTTTTCTTTCTTCTTTTTTTTCTTTTTTAATATTTTATTCAGTCTTTTTGAAATCTTTCATTCCTATGGTTTGAAATGGGACATTTAAATTCTTACCTGCAATTTGTGTGTGCAAGTTTCAAACCTCCCTCAGTAGCCACTGCCAAGAGGGGAAGGGGAGGGGCAGAGGTTGCAGGGGCTCTTTAACACCATTCAAGATAATTTTTATTTACTGGACAGAAGAGTTCTGCATTGCACACAAAGCACAGGGGAGCAAGAACAGAGGGACAGCCAGGCCAGAATTTCACTTGTGTGTCCATGTCTACACATCAACCAATCTTTGTACAAGAGACATAAGCCTCAATTCTAAGCAGTCAGAACTTATTTTTTGATTCTCCTAACACAAATACAGCCCTCTTGTCATCCTTGAAATAATTAATTGATAATTATATTTTTTTTCTGCTTCCAACCATCACATACTACAGTAATGAAACTCTCTTGGGCTTTATTCATACCTCATGTGAACTTATTTCTGTTTTGTACTCTCTCCCTTTTGTTTTATGAAACTGGGATAACAATGTGCACTTTTCTCTGTAGATATTAGTACTGACATGCAATATCTGGATAACAGAAGTGAGCTGAAACTTGGTCAATACTTACAGTTAGCAGGTTAATTAAATCCATATTGGGCTCCAAATGATGAGAGGCAGTTTGGAGGGAAACCAGTTCACTCAAGGTGATGGAGAGCTGCTGCATTTTCACTATATTTACTTTGTTCTCATCTATCCAGTCAGGAAAAATGACATGGACAGCAATTAAGTCTTTCAAATGAACTCCTAAAATAGGAATTTTGAAGTCCACACAGTCAGCAAAAGCCTTGCGGTAGTTGCAGTAGTTTCCATTGGAAGAGACCAGCTCTGTCATTTCATTCCAGTCCTACAAATAGCCAGAGAAACAAGTCTCTGAGAAAGCATTCATAGCATTCTGCAGTCTGCTTTAAATGAGCACAACTCCTGTCAGGGTGTTGACAGTGTTAATTTCTTGTCTGGCACAGGCAATCAGGCAGAGGATCTCTGTTAGCTGATCCTTCTTCACCAAGAGGAAAGCAACCAAAGTGCTTTTTAGGATGCTCTGCCATGATCCAAGTGTTGTGCTGGTGAGACATCTGCACTGCAGAACCCATTAGAACTCAAAGGTGTGATGTTCTACTCACTATGTCTATATTCTGGAGTCTACCATACCTTTGTGACTTCTGAAGACAGATGTGAATGAGTTTCTTTCAAGCGAGAAATAGAACTGTGACTCAGACCTCCCACAACTGCCATGAGTGTATTGAAGTTCTGGAGGTGAAGGAGCTTCTGCAGGACAGATTGATCATGTATAGTTAAAAATCAGGGAAATACGTGTCAGCCGTCCAATGTCACACATGACAAGTGAAAGGAGACAAACCTACCATGGCCAAAGCAGAAATCAATAAACCAGGGGACATAACTGAATGGCTCAGCATATTGTTTTGGTTAGCTTAGCTCCACAAGAAGCACATATTAGTGACAGTTGCCAACCAAAACACAACAACAATTTTTTTTTTACTTATGTCTACTAGTTGAAAACTGCAGACATACCACACCTAAACAAAGAACCTGCAGTGATGTCAAATAGGGCATTCACTGAGGAAACAGCAGGAAGAACATCCAGTTCACTTGTTTACTGCAGTCTCTATTTGTATCACTGCTTTATAATGGAGGAAAAAGACTCATATGCAAAACTTACCTGTGCAACATTGATAAACTTCGTGATGACTTCTGCCCTTTGCTGGGGTGTTGGCTTGCTGAGAACCATGAGCTGGACCCATTTAGAGATACCATTAAATAAAGCAATAGATCTCTCCAAAGTAGGATTGTTATCCAAGCAGCCATGGATCACGTAGCTTTGGTAGTCTGTGAACTAACAGGAAAAAGGCATTTTCAGTAAAATGGTGGACAACTTAAGACACTAATTGAAGCTTTGATAATTTTTTCCTTTTAAATCTCCTCTTGTTTAGAAAGTGACCAGACTCAGGGTCAGGACACCCTGCTGCACATCAGTTCCTTCTTAAAATTTTGTTGCTTGGGTTGCTTTTTAAAATTACTTAAATGTCATCTAAAAACTTTTGTGTTTGTGTGTCAGAGTTCCAAGAATTAGATTCCTGTAACGGTTTGGAAAAGGTTTTTCAGCTGTCCTCTTAAGGCAGATTTTAAGAAGCTTATGACATAACTTTAACTTTTCCTGGGAGCTGATAGCATGCCAGTCAACATGGGTTTCTTGGTCCTGCCTGATCAAAAAACGTCTGCTAGAAGACTGACATTCTGAACAGTTTACAGCAAATCATTGACATCTCCAATGTCATTGTTTCTCTGTAGCAGTTCTCAATTACTCTTTAAATTAGGTTAGTGATACTGGGCTTGGTTTTCAACCTCCATGTTTTGAGCTGTGCCCTTCACTTTGTTTCCTGGAAATGTACCATTCTTACAACTTTTTTGGTTGCCAGTCTCATATGAACTAGCAACACAACTTTCAAACCTCTTCATTGCTTTACAGGATAGTATGACATTAATTAACTGATTGCAAAGAAACATATGAGATAGCAAATTTCAAGCTGAAGAATTAAAAGACATATTAGAAACAGCAAAGAAAAAAGAAAATTCCTGGCAGGTCCAAGTTTTATTTCTGAAGTTCTCTCAAGGGAATTTAAAGATATACTCAGTCTAATTAGAAATCCATCCTTTTTTTCTTGTCCCTCCCTCCTCCTTTGAGGCTAGTATTGCACAGATCATGGTGGGGTGTTTTCCCACAATTTGAAGTCTAGCCTAATAAACCTTTGAACATTATTCAATTCTGTCAAAAGCAATTCTATTGAGACTGGTCTCAGCTCTCATTTTTCCTTCCTCTCTTCTTTCTCTTTTTTCTCTTTTTCTCTTTTTTCCTTCCTCTCTGGACATGAACAACAACAAATGAATATGTTTTTCTTAGTTTTGGAATTTGACTTATTTCATGCTCCTAAACACTGTAAAAAAAGGATCCCATCTTTTGCTGTAGAGAACTAGTCATCTTCAGAATTCATTCTTCCATTTGCCAACAGATACAGGGGCATCACGTGACCTTTTCACATGGATATTTGCCAGCAGAAATCAGCATTTCTTTTGGCATTTGAGCTCAAGGAAGATCAGGGAAGTTCTGGTGCAACCATGGCTATATACACCATTTGAAGGATTGTAAAGATTTACTACACTGAAATGTCAAGGGGAAAAAATAATAAATAAAAAATGTTAAAACATGTGAACACTCGTTAAGGACAGGCTCCTAGTTGCAAGTGACAAAGTTGCAGGCTTCTTACAGAAATTCTCCTAAAAGATTTATGCTCCAAAAAAGTGAGATGTTCAGCTAGCTCAATGGGCTCCAGATGGTCAAAAAGAAGGCAGGCTTTTCCTTTCTTGGAAATCCTCTTCCTCTGTGTAACTCTTCTCATCCAGTCATAAGAAGGGCTGTAGCAGAAAAGAGGTACAATTCTCATTTCTGTTTGGGTACGTGTGAATTTGGCCCATAGTTGGCACACATAATATAAAATTACCAAGACACTGATAATTTTTCAGATCAGTTTTCTGATCTGTAACATCCAGTACATAACAAAATAAGAGTAAGACCCATTCAGGTGTATAACAGAAGAGTTTCAGAGGTGCTACTACAAGTGGTAAACAACAGCAAGTTTCTATCAGAAAAGGACAATGATACAGGAAACCATAACTGGGAATACAAGAACAGATCACATCTAATTCTAATACAGAATTAAAAAATATTTCAATAATATCAAGGATTATTTTTTTACTCTGCAAGACCATAGGTCCATGACATAATGGAACAGCAGAAACAGTCAATTAAACAGCTAACAAAACAGTAAGAAGTGGGTGGACATAAAGTCAAATAATTTGCTTGCAAGCAACAGAGCAATTCCTACCCAGACACAGTAAAAGCACCTCAGAAAGCAGAAAGAGGTTGCTAACAATACTTTAAAATTAAGATTTAAGAGACAATATTAATTTGATTTTACGGATACTGTTCTTGCAGGAAGTCTTTTTAAAAGAAAATCTACAATATCAGGTGAGATTCAAGAACTTGTCTGGTGACTTTTAGAAGGTAGTTTTCATTTCAACGTGTCAAGGAAATTGTACTGTAATCATCTCGATGCAATAAAAACTACAAATGTGAATGTGAAGTTAAATCATAGAAAAAAAGTACACAGAAAGCAATTAGAAAAAATTAACAGGTTACTGATGAGAGGACAAAAAAGCTCCCCTGAGAAAATGCAAGATTTACACAACATGCCCGTCACTGCATTGCTTGTCACTCTGTATGAAAAATTATAGGAAAAAAAAATCATATTAATCATTTAAGTGGCACTAGCTTTGTCATGAAAATTATTCCTTTCCCGTTTATATTAAAAACTTACATACAGAATACATACATGTATTCTCTTTACTGTGACACTACCACTAGAATTTCAATTTCTAGTGACTTCAAATTTAGAAGACAATTTAATCTTTTTGTAGCTGCATTTTTGCTCTCAAGAACAAGATGGCACTTAATACTTTCACATTTCACACAGAACTAGCATTCTGCTCTTAAAGAGACAAAGAGAAATATGTTGAAGCTCATAACATCCTTACATGCTGGAAATATCAATGAGAGGGATGTGCTCCTCATATCCGAGCTGGCTGGCTACTTCTTGAAACTCTTCAGTCAAACGAATCAGCCCAAGATCCAAGTTAAACTCCGCAGGAAATTCCAAAATCCAGTATCTGAAATCCACAAACAGCAGTTCAAAGATGCCCAAGGATTCAGGTGTAACATTTAGTGGTGGCATATACATTTTATTCAATGGGACTTACAAATATTTCAGACCCAACGGCTTTTGGGCAGAGAGGATGGACTACCTGAAGCTGTTGCTGCTGCAATTACCTGTGATACTGAAGTAGCAAAAGCCACTTTATTGCATAATTTCCTTTGCTTAACTCCCTGCAACACATCACAGCAGCATTCTACTGAAACGTGAAATTGAAGTGGTGCCTTGGGTGAGACACAGAAGAGGTACACACGTGTCCTGACTCATCCTGCCAGGACATGAAAATGATGCTTGTACTTATTCCTTGTCTAAGTGAGACACTTTATCTGCTCTGAAACGATTTTTCAATGAAATAGTGAATTTGAGTGGCATGATAACAATGTAAACAAGATGTATCCTCTGCTGTTTAAGGGGTTATGGAAAGGTTTTATCAGTCCTGCTTGCAATACCTGTCTCCCTTTCTTGACAGTGGTATATAACTTAGTTCAGAGGCAGAAAGAAAAGCACTTATTTGAGGGAAGCAGGTTATATAATGTTTGCTTAAAATCCATGCTTTCTCTTTTACAGAGAGATGTTCTTACAGAAGCACAGCCTAACACATGAAAATTTCGTATTTCCATGGTTAATTTTAATTTTTAAAAAAATAAATCACATGGACAGTATTCACGGAAGCATACAACCAAAATGCTGGAGAACCAGAAGCATGCTTACCTCATGAAATAGCAGATTTTTAATCTGAATTCATTGCAATTCTCTCCATTGGCATCTCTATATGTAGGCTAGTTAAAGAAAGCTTTGTAAGCCTTGATTCAGTAATGATCTTCTTATCCATATAAGACTCTGACACTAGATCAGCTGAGTAAAAATCAGCATTAAACTTTTCTTCTGGAGATAACTATAGTTATCTCTAGATAGCTCTGATATTTCATTCACTATCATACCATTTTAGGGGACACAGACCATTTCCTGGCTGCCACTTTGTTTTTCTTATCCCTAGCAAAAATGTTTCTATTATAATATTCTGAATATTCTACTGAATGGTTTCTTGCCAGCTCTGGATGGCAAAATACGATAATATTTCTGGTTAATGGAGTCTTTAAGAGGCATAAATGACATGTAAGTACTTAGCTACCACTGAAATTTCGTGCTAGTCCAAGATCAGTCAGCCATTACATGTTTGAAAAATTACCTTAGCAATATATTTCCACTTACCCGAAGTTTAATTAAAGTATCCTTCAGCAAACTTTTACATATGGAAAAAGTTCACAACCAATAGCAGAAAGAAGTGCCCAAGACTCCATCTTTTAGGCTGAAAAAAAAATCTTACCTCTAAACCTTGTTTGTCACGAAATAATTGACACATTTCTACATAAGATCACAGAAACAATCTGCTTTTGACATTATAACATCATTTTGCAAGTCTTCCTGAAAGGATATGTGGAGAGAAGCTTGCCAGCCAGCTCTGTGGAAGGCAGGTACCACCGGTGCATTAAAAGAAAAGTTCGTGGCAAATGGCTGGAGCACTGATTTCCTTTGTCATCTGCAAAAGAGAAACAAGTGAGCTAACCACATTAGTCACAAACAGAGAGGAGCTTATAATTCTTCAGATGGAGTCAGAGATAAAGGATCAAGAGTAGAAATGCTGGAAAAAAAGTGGAAATTCCTACCAAATAGGTAGGAAACAAAACCAAAGAACACAAAAGCTCCTTTAATGATAACTACTGCTATATTTAGTGACAGGTAAAAAAAATTACCAGTGTAGATAACAGGACACAGCTAGAAAAACAGGGTAAGGACTGCACTGTTCTCATCATTATCCAAAGAGACTGCCAGTAATCCAAAGAAAAAATCCAAAATTAGTCCATCCAGGCAAGGAGATTATTATTGACAATATTTATTTTGTTGCTGCTTTATAGCTTTATGCTAACAATCACAAGGAATTGTATTTCAAAGTGACACCTCACATCAGTACCCAGGGTCCCACTCCAGCTACTGTACAGATCCTTGTGACTTTGCAGCTTAGCCACTGTAGCTTCAGAAAGGGTTATTCCCCAGCATGCTGGCTGGCCATCAGTGTTCCTCAACATCTGCCATCTTAGATTATTTTCTGTCTGTCATGCTTTTAAAGGACAGTAGTTGATGCACATGTGTGAAATGGGAACTACACATGGACTACACTTGTCAAGAGAGTGTGTATACAAGGAAGAGAGGCAGGATTTCCAACAGACAATAAGTATGTGGGCTCTGCTACTTCTCATTAGGTATTTTGAACAACAGGTTTGATGGTGGTCTACAAACATGGATACATGGGGATGTACTATACTCAGTACCAAGAACTGCACCTCGATTATTTAATCTCTCTCACCTTAAGATACTTCTCTCCACAAGGAGAAAAAAAAAAATCAATACCTCATTGCAATCACAAGCTGTCCTGCATTTCAAGAGAATCTAAACATAGTTTTGTGAATTAAAGCCCCATTTCAAAGCACTTCAGCCCATCCATGAACTCATCTGACTGCAATGTAACATACGTAATGATGAATGGTGTTATGGATCAAAGTCTATTTCATCACTTCTTTCCCTCAAACCTGATATATCACATTTTAATAAGACAAAAAAAGATTACATGAACCTTAAGTTATATTCTTGCCAACTATTGCATGATGATTCAGAAAACCTTTCAAAAAAATGAGTGGTCAGAAATGCAGCTGTGTAACCACCCAAGAAAAAGACGAATGCCAGAAATAACTCCTTAAATAATTCAACTAAATGCTTTTCTTGCTGAAGGCCAGCATTTTAAAAACCCACTGTTGTGCATTATCTGTATTAAGAAAATTTAATACAGTATGCCTGCAATTAAAATTCAGGCCCATGTGATTCTGGGCCAAAATAAAATAAGGAAAATTTTACAGAACAGAAATGTTGTTTGCCAAGGGAAAGACTGGCTAAATCAAGGAACAGTAGGGGTTATATTATAAGATGAATTTCAAAACCAGCCAAGTAGAACATTGAAAAAGCTTACCAAACATTTCAATACAAGCGTTCAAAAGCTCATCTAATGTTGCAGCCTTTCCAAGTGTGTTTGACCCCATTGTCCTTTAATTGTTGTCAAAAAATAAGAGGCATTTTCACCAAGCAGAAGGATGCTTCTTCAATTGCACAGCTTTTTCACTTTATTGTTGGTTGCATTCTCAGTTGGGCTTCAAGGAATATCTAAAGAAAGTAAAAGAAACCATAATTATATGACCATCACGATGCAATGTTTACAATTCAACCCATCTTTTGTATAAACTGTTTTTTCCCCACATGATACAGAGCACGTGAAAGACTGCCATGAGCTCTCCCTGCATTCCAGCTTCTGTTTTTAAGTGTTGTCCAATTGTTTGTCCACTAGCACAGAATAAATCCATAGCAAGGGTCATAAAACAGAAACCAGATGGTGAATGAGAACATGCATGTACAGTGACGTACATTTTGTTCAGATCATTTTATTTACACTTGATAAGTCACTTTTTGTTAATGACTCTGCTTTTATGTTTTTAAGCATGACCATTTTTTTTCCCCTAAAGTTATCAGTTCTTGGTAATGCTAATGGTCTTAATTGGCACAGACCACATAAAATGTTTAATGAAGTTCACAGCAAACATTAAAATAGGAGGTGACTTTTCAAAGAACCTTAAGATCAGTCCCTACAGCTTTTTAAAATAAATCTTCCCACAGTAACTGAATGCTCACAAAAAGCTGAACATATACAGAAACTTCTAAATTGCATCACACCCCTATTATATATTTCATAATCAAATATCTATTTACCTAAAAGATACACAGAATACTCTGTTACAAGTTTTCAGAAATAATTTTACAGGTTATATTTAAAGAAGAGAAGAAATCAGTATTTTATTACTTATCTGCGACTAAGCCCCACTACTGCCTGACCATAACAAACAATAGTAAAGTATATCCAGTAACATTTTTAGACCAAAAAAAGTCAAGAGTAGCGCTACAACAGTCTTGAAGAGAAACAATAGAGGAATCTGGGAAATTTATTTTCAGAAGTCATTGCATGTAACATAACTTTTTGGTATTGTTCACACAAAGAACTGAGGAGATTTAGATTAGATATTAGGAGGAAATTATTTACTATGAGGGTGGTAAGGCACTGGAACAGGTTGCCCAGGGAGATCATGGAAGTCCCATCCCTGGCAGTATTCAAGGCCAGGTTGCATGGGGCTCTAAACAACCTAATCTACCGGTAGGTGTTCCTGCCCGCACAGGGGCATTGGATCTAGATGATCTTAAGGGTGCCTTCCAACCCTAACCTTGCTACATATGTGCTTTAATTCACCCACCATTTCCAAGTTTTTCAAACCTACTGTATCACAGACCTTGTACAGTAAATTCAGTCCCTGTAGGATGGGCATCCATCACCGTTTTTACTAACCTGCCCTGATACCCTCTCAAATGCCACTGCTGCAACAAGCGAGAGCGCTCTAACCTAAGTCCCTGTGAGCTTGCAGCCTTGCAGACATCACCGTGGTCCAGCCACCCCAGGGGCACCAGGCAGTGGCCCTGCTGGTCCTATTGGTGCCACCTCAGCCAGCCAGCTCATACCCACAGCATGGGCAGGTCAATACATTCTGACACAACTCCTGTTCACCACAAAGAGGAGCAAATACTGCCCATTCAGGTTAGGTCTGCACTGACAAGCTGATCATGCTCAGACCAGCTCCCAGTAGTGGCTGAGCAGTACGGTTGGTCCGTAGCTACGGCAGTGAAGTCTCCCAGTTTCCCAGAGCTGGCACGTGCAAACTGCCCAATGCTGGCCTATGCTAACTCCCACGTGCACCTGAGATCCACTTAGGAGACCACTAAAGTGGTCAAAGACCCTCTAGCAGCACAGCACAGCACATTGCATCCCAGCACCTGGAAAACTGTCCCACACTGAACAATTCTGTATAGGTCTAGCTTACCTGTAACCTACTGGCCAGGCCACATATGAGCCCCACTTGTTTATGTATTTGTGTATTTAAAGGGAAAAACAACAAAGGAGACTATTTGATTGGTTTACTTGCTTTGAGAGCTAGCCAGCAGTTGAATAGTGTTTTTTAAGATCACGACTTCGTACTGTGGCACCTAACTTTTGCTAGAATCCCACTCTGGGTATTTTTATCCTTTTGACAATTCCCAAAGCCTTCTCTATGTGCTTAAATTACTGGCTTGACTTTTTCCAGAACCAGGTATCTATCTCTTCAAGCTTTAGCTGACTTAGGTTTGGTTTTTTTCTTATAGGAGAAACATAAAATAAAATTTACATTTCCTATTTAAAATATTTTTAGTCAGCTCTTTGAAAACAGAACTGAGAAAAGCTATTGCATTTTCTGCCTGTCCCTTGAAAACTGCTGAACATGACATGTAGGAGAGGGAGAGAGTTGATTTGTCTTTTCAGTTTTGTATTAACATCCTCTGTAATATACAGCATAGGAGAGTATCACTCATATCTTCTATTGGCAAGAGTATTGAGGCAAACACATAGTAAACAACAAGTAATTAATACACCATTTAAAATAGTGAGGGTTTTTTAAATTACAGGAAAAATTCTTAACCAGCAGATACCTAGATCCTCATGTTGCAGTTCTGTGCCCACAAACAGCCTTCTGCCCACTAAATGTTTTATTCTCATAATGCTTCTAAAAGAATAAAACATTTTCACTGGAGGAATAACTGGCTGACTGGGACTAAGCCACATACCCACAGCTGTGCCAAAACCTGATATCACATCTCTTGACCGCAGACTCCAACAACCACAACCATTACATCATTATTGGTGTGATTAAGCACTGCTGTTCTACTAGAACAATAAAAGTCTTGTCTATATTATGCCACAATGGTATCCAATCACAACAAAACCTCTAGAGATGGATGAGTAAAACACAACAGTAAATTTAATCTACATAAATTATATAAATTATATTTTGATACTCAATGGCTCAACATATGAAAAGCATTAAAAAATAATGTGTAATAATACATAACACATGTATAACAATGTGTATGTACAAAAATTTATTATATATATATAATACATATACATAATACATGTAAATAATTAAAAATTTTGAAGTAAGTGGTTCCTATAAAAGAATTATTGCCAAAGGTGCAGATGAATTTCCAAATAAAGACAAAGTAGAGCATCTCTGCCCCCCCGGTGCTTCCTAACGTAACTCTGAGACATCTCATTGCCATCCAGCTATTTCAGGAAGATTCAGGAAACCTGGATAAGAAAACCAGAGCTCACTCAATGAGATCACATAAATAGCGAATGATTGCATACTACAATGAAAGTAAAAAAAAAGTAGCTTTTTTGTCTTATTGTGGAATTATAAATCCTGTTTGGTTTATTGTGTTTAACAGAGGCTACTGAGGATGGAGGAGATACACAGTCCTCCACACCTACCCATTTTCATTTCTTAATCAAGTTACTTGAAATTACAGACTTCACTACGAGTCTTGCTGGGAATCCACCACATGCTGGGAAGGGACTTCAGGGCAATAAATAGTGAGGAATGGGTGAAAGATCATAGGAAAATGATCAATACAAGCCTTAGTGTTCCCTCAACGCTTACAGTTTTGTCTAAAGGACAGGGTATCAAGCATGTCATGCTTTATGTCATGAAATACTGCCATGGCAGGATGTACACTTCCTACTCATGGTGAGAGCAGAAACATTTGCAGTGATGGGCCCAGAGGGCAGAAGTTTATGATGGACTGAACTGCAAGTCACAGAGTCCCTTCCAAGTCTTGCCATCATCCCAACTACTGTATGTACACAGGCAGGTACTTGGAGCAGATGGCTTTCCTCAGCATCTTGTCTTCAGCAGTTTGGAAGTCTTGAGGTGGCACTAGTGAGGACTGTCATGATAGAAGTATTCAAAACAAGCATGTAGACTGGGAGCTCTTGAGACAGATATGGTCAGGTGTAAGACATTCGTTTTTAAAAGAAACAGGATACCCTGCCAGTAAACTTGTGGTCTTATGCAAAAGCATCAAATGGTGTGAACAGAGTGGGCAGCATGCAGCCAGCCAAGTGTTAAATGTTGGGAACTGTCGTTAGTAAAATGAAAAGACAGCACTTTTACTGCTGGAGGCTACTAAGGGGAGGTCCACACCTACAAGTTACAGCAATTTAACTAATATTAAAATGTCAAGTCAGCACAAATCCCCAGGTGGGCACTTTCACATGGATTTCAAGCAAGTTATATTGATTACAGGTGCAAGCTAAACCAATAAGTTTGGTTTAAATAGGGTTAACTTTGACATAGAGAGTAATATTTGTTTAGCTATGAAATCTAATGAAATTTAAACACCTTTTTAGCCAAGCCAAAGTAAATGAACATGTAGCATTTTCCCCATTAATTAAAAGTGGGCTATTTTCCTTCTACTTAGGGACAATAAATAAAGCCACACACAAACAGTTCAACTTTGACACAGAGGCACCTCTACAGGTCTCAGCTTATCCATAAACTTGCCAGAGGCCTGCACACAGAAGATTCATATTCTTTAAGAGATGAGGACATTCTTGGGATTTAAGTAAGCCAGACCTCCTCTCATCTCCCCCTCCTCCAAGACTACACAACATATCACTGAATGCTTGCACTAAATGATTTCCACCCGGCTGCTGGAGAAAGAGTGCTAAGGGTGAGCAGCTGAACAGGGAAACTGAATCAGTAGCAGTATGCAGAAAAAAAAAAGCCAAGAAGAAATTGAGGTCCTGTGAGAAGGTTTAAAGGTTACTTCTCTTGTTACACCTTTTTCATTTATCCTTTCTTGCTCACACCCAGAGCAAGCTCTTCAGGACAGAGTTCATCTGCTACCCTGTGGATGTAGTGGAGGCTCTCACAATGAGGCAGTTTCTTGTGATTAGTCTCCACAGGTATTAGTGTAATTACCATAAGAAAAATCCCAGCTAGGCCACATAACAGTAGCACCTTTGCCTGTAGGTGAAATTGAGATGTCTGTTTGGGCTTCAGTCAACACAGGTTCTAGGTTGCCTAATGCATGGTTCCTGAAGACTTTCCCCTTCAAGCAGTTCAATATTTCTTGTAGGTGGTCAGTACCAGTTCATTCATTACAGTACACACCAGTTAGTTTCTAGAAACCTCTGAGTAAGTGACACATGGTCAGGCTTCTCTAGCATCTGTCATATGCCAAAGCAGTGCTGGGCAGGAAAGGGCGGTGATGCTGGACGGCAGCCTCATGCCACCGCTTCTGTCCCAGTCCATGACCTCAACCATCACATGCAGCTGGCTGCAGGGTGGCACATCTGGCTTACCAATGATGTTTGTCACAGGGAGCAAGGACACAGAACAAGGGAGAGATTGTGTGGGGGGTCTAAGTGTACACTACTGGTGGGTGGCTAAAGCCACACCTCATATTAACAAGAGACACTGTATGGGGAATGCTAGGGGCTCCACAGCTCTACAGACTCCACAGGATAAAGTTTCACCTACTCCACCCCATTCACCCATGCTAAACCAGTGTAATCTCTGTGGTGGGTTGGCCTCAGCTAGCAGCCTAGCACCCACACAGCCACTTACTCAATCCCCACCCACTGCAGTGCAATGAGGGAGAAAATAAGAGGAACAGGAGCAGGAAAACTCATGGGTCAAAATAAAGAAGGGGAATTCACTCACCAGTTACAGTTACAGGCAAAACAGGCTTGACTCAGGGAATTTAATTTCATTAATTTCCCATTTAATTACTGATTCAGGTGTTGGGAAACAAAAATGACAAACATTAAATCATCTTTTCTCCCACTTTTCCAGGCTTAGCTTCACTCCAGACACCTTTCTATCACCTCCTTATGGCTGCAGGTTGTATCCAGTTCCTCAGTGAGGCAACCAGCAGTGTAGAAGGTCAGGGTCAGTACACAGCAGATTTTCTCTGCTGCTCCTTCTTCTCACTCATGTCCTATGCTCCAGCATGAGTCCTCTATGGACCACAGTCCTTCCAGAGGTGTACCTGCTCCACCCTAGAGCACCTCCTAGTCCTTCGCCCTTGTTCGTCCCTCTGTTGCTCCTCACATCTCTCCATTCCCTTTTTTTCTCCATGTTCTTTCCCCCTCAATGTTTTCTGCCTTTTCTTAAACATGTTTTCACAGAGGTGCCACCAACTTGACTGACGGGCTCAGCTGTGGCCTGCAATGGGCTCCTTGCAAAGACAGCTGGAACTAGCTGTGTCTGACACAGAAGAGCTACGGGCCTTCTCTCACAGAGGCCCCACTGCTGCCAAATCCTTGCCATTTACAGCTAATATAGCCTCTAACAGATGAGAATTTGTCACCTTAGCACAAAGGTATGCAAGTTACAAATTGTCAAAATATATTTCATTATGCTTAACTCGGAAACAAGAGCCCACTGGGCTAGAAATGTACTTTTGAATTATTATAGGTCACCCAATTAACATAAAAGGGTATTATAAGTGATTTTGAGTTCTAGACATCTACTTTTCTATGGGAACAGTGGTTAAATGAACAAGACCATAAGAAAGAAACCAAGTGGATATACAGATCTACTCATATCCACTACCAAACTCTTAGTTCAGAGCCACATAATGCTTTGTAGAACTTCATAAATTGGCAGATGGGGTAAAATACATGCTGACTTAGCATAAAGGATAAGCTTATAGAAATAATGAGGAATGCTACTGGACAATCACATGATCAAATACTTTCAGTAGTCAGGAAGTCCCTTTATTAAGGCTTGAGATGCCTAGATAGCATTTGGTTCAGCATTCTTATCTCTTTATGTGAAATATAACCAAGATTATATCTGAGACAATGCAAAACCCCACAGGTTTCCTCACTTACACATACCCTAAAATAATGTACGACACCAAGGGACACAGCTCTTCTGAGAATCATTCCCCTTGAGTCATACCAGACCAGCACCACCAAAGCACAACCCATCTGGAGAGGACAGCTAACAGCAATAAGAGTTCACATACTCTTTTAATCCAATCTTTTTTTGGAAACCAATACACTGTCAATACCTCTTACGAGTTATACTATTGCCTGTAAACCCTAATTAATCTTCACAGTCTTTAATGAATAAGTGTGGTTTGTTAACCTGGTAACATAGGTCAACTCAGGGAAAAAACACCTTATTAGAACATATGCTTGACTGGTTATACCATGGCATGACTTTAATGAGACTAGATGATCCTAAGAGAAACAATTTTAAAAGTTATTTAAAAACACATATGGGGAAATAGTCAACCCTTCAATTCTGAAAGACAAAAACCCAATATATTTATTATCATATATCTGTTACAAAATATTTTAATATTTCATTATTACACATCTTAGCCGGTTATATTCTCCTACAGCCAAACTAGAAAAATCAACTTTGATTTATTATTTAGATTATTAAGAAATTCTAGGTCTTATTTATCTAGGCCTTCTGATATGTTCAGCTTGGAGATTCACATTTTCCTCCACAAAGCTTATTTTGTCTTATTTTTAACTTAGCCAAAATTCTTTTATAGGAACATAGTCCCTGGGTTGTGTCTTTTTCAAAGCTGTTGAATCTTCCAAGACTTGACAGTTTTAAGAGTCAACACTACTTTTGGTTTCACACCACCTTTCAATCAATTTTAAGACAAAGAGGAACAATAAGAGCCTCTAACTTGTATTACAATTCAGGAAGTTTGGTATAAAGTTCTTATCTGATAAACTCATGGCTTCCAAATCAATCTTCCCTTGGAACAAGCTTTTTCACTCCAAATAATTCTGTAATTTCCAGTTATTTTCCACTGTAGACTAACTGCTTGTGGCACAATATTTTCTAGGCCCATGCTAGCAGACAGCCACCTTGCAGACATCTGTGCCACACATTACAATGATGCCATAGGAATTACAGACATGTACGGAACTTCGCAAGCACGTTAAGCTTTACAGCCTTGTGCTGGTCACCCAAACAGTAGAGGTTATACCTAAGTGTCCCAGAAAACAAGATCCTAAAACACACCCCCTCTTCCCTCTCTGAGGCTCTGTTTTATCAACGGAAGAAATAATTATCTGCAGTCACAGATACCAGTAAAGGGAGACTTCAATACCTCCAACCTGCCTGCTATCATTGACAGCGTTGGTGACCACATGTGATTTCCCACTCTTTCTGGTTTCTGTCAATCCCCAAGCTGAAGAACAACTGCAGATATTTTAAACATAATAAAAGCAAGAGAATGGCCTTGTGAAAAGAGGAGGTTAAGTGCATGTTTATTTTTTCTTCTTCAGCCCTGTTTTCCCTCACATTACCTCACATCTCTCCCCGTGAATGCACAATCTATACCTAACCTAGTGAGAGGAGTAGCCTCCTCATATAGTGAGAGCAGTTTTGCTGCTGACTTTTCCTCCTGCAACTACAATCAAAACATGGGTCAGCTTCAGAAATATCTCGACCACACATTTACAGCCTGGGAATACTTATCAGTGCAGTAAATTGAAGGCAGCAACTGGCAAAACAATAAAGGCAGGAAGAGGCTTTCTGAGACATAAGTAATGGGAAGCTGGATGTCTGCAATGGAGCAAGACAGAGTTAAAAGGACTGAGGGGCAGGACAGAACTTTGGCTCCTTTTGCTCATTTGGCTGTTATGGTGCATTTCTAACGGAACCATCCTTCAACTTCGCTTTGATGAATGTAGAAAATGGTTCACATATAACTGCTATTTACCTACAGATGTGCTAATGGGTCCCAGACAAAGGAGACCAGACCAGTTGCTAATGGTCAGTAACTCTTCTCTCTCCCTTGTGGCACCTTCCACCACCATTTGAGAGCAGTCGTTCTTTAAAGAATGTAAATTAAAATAGCATGCTAGAAAACCCTGAAAGACACAAATGACAGTAGACAGACCTGCTGTGTGATCCTAAGAATGCATGCAAATTGCTGTCTACTGCACAATCACATGAATCAGGGATGCCTGCCTTGTGCTGTGCTACAGTGTTGCATCTGCAGAAGTCATCCATGACTCACAATTCACAGGCAGGCAGGCATGCAAAAAATGCCGGTAGAGTGAAAACACAGCCTGAAGGTGAGGTGACACGCAGCATCTTTTGTTGCAAAATTCAGTCATCAGATGCTGGAGATCAAAAGTACATATGCAGTTCCTTACATCTAGTTATTTTCTATGAGTTTCCCTTGGAAAGATGGGTGAAACAGAGGCAGCTTTGGATCTCTTAATGCTGCAAAGAGTCTTTTAAACACAGGCACAGTTTTTTAAAGCCAGTTCAAGGGTTTTTAAAATAGTAAACCTCCAACAGAGAAGAGCAGGGAAGAGACACAGATCAATTGCTCTTTCCAGTATGTCTGACTGGATTTTGTACTTTTTTCTTTTTTCTTTTTTTTTTTTTTCCAGAGATAACAAAGCAACCATCGTTCAGCTGACTAAACCTTGTTTCCTTACTAAGCAGCCTACTAAGATACACTAGTTAGTACAACCATAGGAAGACACAGCAAATCTCTAAAACTGTTTACAACACAAGCAGAAGTCTACAGAGTGCAGGATACCAGAACAACCATTACAGTTGATTCCTATATCCAAGCTTTTGGAAGAGAGTGTATTTTTTATTAATAGCCATGTACCTTCCTAACAATAAGACAGTTTGCAGCCAACAAGTTAAATGTCTTCCCTAAAAAGACAGTAACGGCAACACAGAAATTTCTCATCAAAAGACTTGGAACACAAACACAAGCTCATCTGAAGAAGGTGCTATATACAAAAATACAGCAAGACAATTAGAAAAAGGGGAAGGAGTAGTGTTAAAAAAATTATCTCAAATTAAAAAAGAGGAAAAACATTTTACAACTCTGTCTTAATAGGTAATACATTAAACAAGTAACTTTGATCTTCAGTTTACTAGTATTATTTTGGCAGTTAAATATTTATTGTATGAAAGAATATTTAACCCAGAATTGCAGCTACACGAATACCCCACTTCTGCAACCACAGAACACTTTGGTACAACAGGACTTTAGAGGAACAAACCTTAATAAAACCCCTTGATTAAGTTTGCAATGCTCATGTCTTTAAATACAACATTGTAATTTGCTAAAGCTCATATATTTGTAGTGCAACCTGTATTTTCTGCCTTAAGGAGTAAGATCTATAGGAAATCCCAAATTTCATTCTTTGTGGAGATGTTATCCCAAAGATTCAGGATTATTTGAAAAGCAACAAGAGCAGTTGCTCCAGCTCTAACTGTTGGTTGTGTGGATAAAAAAATCTTCAGTTCATTGCAATGGTGGGCTCAGGCCATCCCAAATACCTGGTGCCCTCACAAGTAAACTGAAAGACACTTAATAAATTAATCCAAGCCTGTCTGCTTTATGTTCACAGAGGAAATTCATCACTGTTTCCCTCTTAGCATATATTTATCAAATTTAAGGAGCTTATCAGAATTTCTTGAAAGGTCTGCTGAATGCCAGTAATGATTAAAAAATAAAATTCTGTGGCTATGTGGTAAATAATATGAAGGGAAAAAAGTAATCAAGAAAGCAGAGGAAATTAAATGGCAGGAGGTGTTAGGAAGATCTTGATTTAGAAGCTGAGATAGAGGCTTAGGGATTTGTTTTCCCTCCTCCAGTATTCAGCATTGAAAGAATGACTGCTGTTGCAGTCAGGTTTTCAAAAGAGCTCAGAGTGACTCCTTTTCAAGCTTACTTACAGGAATAAATTATATTTCCGTAAGCACTAGTATGCTAGATAACTGTGCCCAAGTCAGAATTTGCACCAATTTCTTAATCAATATAGTTAAATCAGTGCAAGAATTCCAAAAGGAGCAGATTTTGAAGCACAGGCATGCAGGAAATTGCAGAAGTGCCTTTACTTAAGATATATCAACTGAAACCCACCTCTCTTATTTTGGTTCTGCAATGTGAGCTGAGAACTGGATCCAAGAAAAGGATTAAGTGCCCAAATCCTGTCTCCCTTTCACTTCCAGGGCCTGACTTCAGCAGTGTGATTCTCAGTCTGGTCTCTCACTTCTCACCTCAGAATGTGATTGCCTAGAGCTTTTAGCCTCTTCCTACATTTTCAATATTAAAGTCCCCAAATACCCAAGAAGCCTATCAGAGTCAGCAACACCAAGCAGGTCCCTGCTTGGGTCACTTCTAAATCCTTTTGGGATCTGTATGCCAGAAACTCTTCTGCCTTGCAGGAGCTAAAGCATTCTCTCGTGACACCTAGCACATCACTCCCATACTAAGATAGGTGCTGCTGCTCTGATGCCAAAGCTCTTTACCCAAGAACTCTGAACACTGCTTAAAGCTGTGAGAGATACAGGTTCAAGTCGTACCACTAGTGGAAGGGTTGTAAGTCTCCCACTGTCTTGGCTGAGACTAGAGAATAGATTTACCAGCCCCAGAACATCAATGAAATTCCATATTAAATAACATAATGGAGTTTCTTTGGGCTGCAGGGAGAAAGCAGGTGAGATCATGACTCTATAATTTAAGGTGGAGAGCACTCATTCAGGAGGAGGGGAAAAAAATAAAGGGAATACTAGTTCCCGCCCCAATGCTTAGTTAAGATAAAAATATACTGACAGTCATTAGGGCAGGGCCTGAAAACCAAGAGTTTTAGGAAGGGTGGCAGCTGTTTTAGGAAGTATGTGTTCATGAATTTGGTAAAGTAGAGCATGAGTAAGCAAGCTAAAGCAGGCAAGACATCTTTAGCAGGGTAGATTATTATTAGTCTTTTAAGGAAGCTGTTTCATGAACAGTGTGATAAGGCTGGAGTATCATGGCTGTTGTGACTCGGGTAACAAAAATCCCTATATATCCAAACTGTAAATTGACTCAAGCTCTAGTTCAGCAGAGACGTTCTGATGTAATTTGCCCCACTGGTAGTCAATTACACATTTGCATAAACTGCTTTTTTTACTTCCCACTAGCAACACCAGAAATTTCCAAACAAGCTCTGGCTTCAAACACTGGGTCACTGCAAACCAAACAGAACTCACCAATGCATGTCATATGAACCAGCACCAAGATTATGGATTGGGTGGACCTAAATGAATTACTGGTTATTAATGGATGCCTAGCAGTAATAATTCTATTTCAGACTAAGAAAATCCAATTTGGTGAGACCAGAGTTTAAGCTGGAAAAATGTTACGTCTTTATAAAGAATATGAAAAAATTTATAACATCATGACAAAGAATATATGCAACCTTGGGTCATGTGTCAAAAGGCAGCCTCATCAATATGTTTAGCAAGCATGCAAATATACTCAATTTAAGTCACATTCAATCCATTCGGCCATATCATGTATGACTTAAATACTAGCCTTTAAGACTACTGTATACTTCTACATTGAAAAACCCATCAACCTGCTTCAGGCATGAGGAGCAAAATATACATGAAAAGGAATGGAAACTACTTGTTTATCTTGGAGATCCTGATCCTGCACACGCTTTCCACACTCC
>NW_009952161.1:274613-302334 GCF_000747805.2 Chaetura pelagica
ACTCTTTCCACACTCCAGCCTCCCTTGTACAAGCCTGCTGCTGCCGAGTGGGACATCTTTTTCCATAATAGGGGTTGAAAAGAGGCAGTTTTAACAGGAGATAAAGGAGCTGCACATGGAAATGCATTCATATACGTAACACATAATAGCAATATGTATTAGCTACTAGTGTATTAAGCTTGGTATGGCTTTTGTGGTAGTTCAAAGCAGACATGCTGCTGAATCACTAATATTAAATTTGCGCTAATTTAAGATGATGCGGTTATTTTATGTCTGCGGGAACTCAGTATATGAAGCATTTGAACAAGAACAGCTCAGGTTTCACTGATTTTGCACACATTATAATGCCTGGCAGGTTCTTGAGATGTTGAAACCTTCTCCTCTAGCCTGAGAAACTCCAGATCATTAGTAAAGAGCATATGCATAAATCACAGGTGGCAGAGTACAGTGCAGAGAGAGTCAAACCATTTCACCTATTTGAATGTGGTCAGAAGACACTACAGTAAGGGGAGCAGTTATTCGGAGAAGGGAAACAGCAGATGGCCACCAAAACAACCAATCTAATTCTCAGGGGTAACCATATTTTCTGCTGAGTTGTAAACATCAGTCGTGTGGGTATTTCCACACGCTCACACTTTAATCCTGACCCCATACACACTTAGATGTAAGCTGAACTTTCTGAAAGGACTCAGCTCACAGTCGTCCTATGCATTTACAGGGTTAGTCTTTGTATCTGAACTGGACTCACCAAGTCTGTTCTGTTGATATTGCCAGTGCTTGTAGCTGATACTCTTTTACAAGATGGAAGTTCTCCCACTTTCTGATGCTTCTAATCTGGTTGTCAGGTGTTTTTTTAGATATGTAATACCAATAACCAAATCTACTAATGAAAAAGTACTGCTGCACTGGCTATTCAAAGTGGGTATTAAAAATGCAGAGAAGAACAATGAACAGCACAAATCAGAAGACCTGAGAAATTCTTTCAGCCTTTTTTAAATTCAAATCCTCAAGTACAAGACATTGCCTTTCCTGACTTAGAAGAGAGATCCAATGTGAAAACATGTCTATCTAATTTAACAGTGAAAAGTGATTATCACAAATATCTTAATGGAAAACATTCTGTGCAAGTTGTTTAGTGTACCTGTACAAATGTAGCCTGTAGCCAGGCCCAGACAGCCTAGGAGAGAAAGAAAACCACACAAGTACCCCTTCAGTATTTTTAAAAGTAGTTTCCTTTCTTTATTCAGGAACATCCTGGGAGTGGCTCCTCCATATAATTGAATTTTCAAGTAGAGAAAGGGGCTGGCAAGACTGAAGTAACTCTTCAGCTAAATGTTTTGCTATGGAGCAGAAATATGCCCAACTCAGAGAATTGTAAGGCTGTCCTGATCGTTTCCTCAGAGTAAAGTAGAAGTATTTAACAGGAACTGACAAGGGTCTCAGTGATATAAATATGCTCTGGGCTTCTGCAGAGGGACAGCAATGGCCACTCTTACCACATGTATGTAATGAAAAAAATTCCAGGATGAACAAGTTCTGTTACATACCGGACCTTCTGGGAAATGAAAGGGCTGCGCACTTCCCCAAACAAAGGATTCTTGAAATTTAACTATTTTACTTCATGCCTATGCAGACCTGCCTTGACTTACACGGACACAATGGGGGGTAAATTCAGAAAGCTGAGCATGTGTTTCTGAGAGATCAGGATATTATAAGATAATATGAAAGAGTGGTGGTACAGAAGTTGTGTCTTCTGCTCCAACACAAAATCAGTGTGTCCCCTAATGGTGTCCGATGATCAGTGCTACAGTAACAGATATTGCAGTTGGAAATAATTGAAAAAGCCTTACAGTGAGGAGAGCCTGAAGACTGAAATGCCCTGGTTTCCCAAAGTACAGTCTACATTTAACAGTAAGTATTGCTACCAAATGGGTTAGTGATAAGGACTGAAACAACTGCACTTCTGAGAATCTTGCAATGCTGATTGATTTTTCTCTTTTTTTTTAAGGGCAGAGAATTTAACAGTCTAGGCATGAGTCTTGAATTCCATTCAAAATAAGGCATAGTAATGAAACCTGGGAGTTGTAACTAAAGCAGGGTCATTTACCTTAAATTTTGCATATCCAAATGATGAATTATTCTCCTTTTATTGTAAATTACCTTAACAAACAATAGTATAGAGGCACAAAACTGAGATCTCTCATCACACTTTTTGGAGACAATTCAGTGACTGCTGTGACAATGTGTTTTCAGACATATATTGCCTGAAGGAGAACTCAGCAGTACAGTTATCTAATTTTTACTATGCAATAATCACTAGTTTCCTTTTATACTACACTTAATACAAGGGATGCTTGATAATAAAATCAGGTGCACAAGAGGCACATATAGTGGGCTCACAATCCAGCTGAAGCAGAATCATATTGCTTTACATCAATCTTCTGCACCAACCCTGGCACAGTAGTTGTGCCAGAGATAGAGAAGAAGATGGTACAACAGAAACAGTCTGAGCTCTTATTTTCTGGTGGATTCAGGGTTTAACTTAGGTTCAAAGCATGGTCCTTTTCGTCTGATTGGGCAGCTTGGTCAGTAGAGAACATTCATCACAAACATATAATACATCTGGAATTGAGCACAACATGGCATAGTCTCAACCCAAATGAAGAACTCCTACAATTCTGAAAAAAAGAGTTATGATGGGATCAGAATAACAAAGCAAGAGCAGACCAGTTATTCTCCCTGCCCTACATGAGACGGAGACCCAGATAGACCTTCGAGGACCTTGTAGCCAAGATTCCTGGGGGACTGGGCACTCCAGAGGACAAAGCCAGACACTTCGTGGCCCCGCAGACCTGCTGCATTCACAGTGCCACCTGCGTGGGAGGGCTGCAGTGTAACCGCAGCCTGACACTCTTGCTTCAAAGGGAGTCTACCCTGGGAGATGCAAACAGGGAGGAAGCCAGGCAGACTTCTGTGTTTACGAACAATTGAAACTGATTGACACTTTCCCATAAAATTTCCAGTTAACTGGCAGAGCTATAAACTATGATTTAAAAGAAAAACACAAATCTTCAGGAATAAAGAAATAAAGTTTCTCTTTCGCATGAGAAGTCATTATTCTTCCCATCTTTAAAGGAGGGACCATATGATTCACTAAATCTGCCAGTGTCTACCCTGTTTGTAAACTATGGACTTTTTTTTTTTACTTGCTTTACACCTTCCTCAACTGTACCCCACTGATCTCTACCTCTGCCCCTCTTTATTCCTTCCCAAAGCACCTGGCATCCTTCAGTACCATCACATATCAGGCTTCCTCGCCTGTTCATTTGTTCCCATTCCTCCTATGTCTTCCTTCAAAAAAACAAATTCCTCTCTAAACCAATCAACAGTTTCCAATTCTTGAGGTTTAACGCAAAACTTCAGACTGTAACAATAAAATACTATCCAATTGGGAAACCAATCATTCATGAAGAAAAAACATCAAATATGCAAGTATTTGAAACCAAACTGAAATAAAAACCTGGAGATATTTAGGAGGCTTGCTCCCTGTTTTTAGGAAGGAATTTTTCACTCGTCACAATCTAATTACGATTATACAGAATTACTCAATTATATCTTAATCAGTGCACCTTCACTGTCTTCCTATATTTCTCTGCTTCCACCTTTCTTTTTCCAAAAAATCTCTTCATTCACCCCTAAAAAGAAACCAGTCACAAGCAACTTTTTTTCAGATGGATCACACTATTTTGAGGGGGCACCTCTATCAATTCTTTACATGAGTACTTTTAAGCCAAATACTGAAATTGCTCTATACTCAAGTTGCATCATTACCTATTGACTAGCTCTACAGAGAAAGGAAAAGATGTTCATTATAAACAACTTCTTCACATCATCATCTCAATAAATAAGCACCATTTTCCCTCCCCAGCTAGCACGAGGACAAAACATCGTACCTGTCTTGTTCCCCGCAAGAGCAAAACCAGCACTATTGTTAATCACAAGTCAGAAAAATACAGACATTCTGAGCATGAATGACTGCTTACCAATGAAGTGACAAAAATATGCCTCATCCTGAAGTGTTTTTACAAAAGATCTAGGATGAAAATAGGGAAGCAGTGGTGGCTGAGGAAAAAAACAACAAAAAACACCCCAAAAAACCAAACAAAACCAAAACCAGGGAAAATCACTTACTGTACTTGGTTCTGCAGAGATATTCAACACAAACATCACCCTTCCTTGTCCAGCTGCCAAGTGCTAAAGCATGAAATGAGCAGCTGTTTCCTTCAAGCTGTGGCTGTGTGTCTTAACTAGTCACATGCCCCTCCTGATAAATCTCTCTGCTGTGCCAGGAGGTCAGAATCTGAAGATCATTATTCCCTTTATTAGAAAATCCTTTTCATAACAGCAGCCTTTGCTAAAGCATTTGACTGGATCGTGGTGCTATGTGCTCCATAACTACTTTTTTCTTTTGCCTTTTTTTTTTTTTTTTAATGGCTAACACCAAACAGTAGATAAGCTTTAATCAACAGTAGATAAGCCTTAATCAACAGTAGCACAAATGGAAAGTTAAACACACCCCTATCGATTGCTTCAGGTTTGTTTCTGACTTCACAATTTGCTATGTTTAAATTTAGGAATTTAAACCATCAGGAACAGGAAAATATAAACCACTGTGGCATTCAGAGCATCTGTAAGACCATACCACTCAACAGATCATGCAAAATATGTGACCAATCCCACTTTTGGGAATTAGTTGTACTTAAGGGGCAATATCACTACCTTTCATGTTTGGATAGTATAGTGATAAGTGCCTTATTAATACTGGAGATAACTTTAATTTTGGTATTTTGCATTTTTAAAGTATGGATTATGGGGCTGCACTATGCCAGCCATTGTCTAGCCAGACTGTGATAGATCTTTTGAGGTGGGAACTATTGGTCTAAACAGAGAGAGCACATTGGGAAACAAAAGCATCCTTATCCCCATGCTCCCAGATGTAGGACAAATGAAGGAGAAACACTGAAGCCAAGAAATGAGCAGACTCTGATGGAATTTCCAGGATGACATGTAGTCATATGTAACTGAGATTCAGTTGAGACTACACCTAATTCTCTTTAGCTTGGTCACGTATTTAAAGATATTTAGGTATTTAAGAAACCAGGCATACTGTCTATAGGATTTGGAGGGTGAGAAGCAAAGCATCATTTTCTGAAATGCTTAGTTCCCATCCCACTTATAGGATATACTGTGCTGAAACTCTGGTGGTACTTTAAATTGAAAAGACTGATAGAACACAGTCAGTGGCCATGTGTCAGTATAGGATGTACAGGATGTGGTAATGGCATTTTATCGTTTGGTAAGCAATACAGATCTTGCAAGATGGCAGTCTCATTTGATTATAAAGGGCATTATAGGGCATTTTTCTGACATACAACCTGTACCAATAGTTAGTACGGCAACTGAGATTTTAACAAATTCAAGGAATTGCTCAGAGGCAGCCAGGTGCCTGTTGTTAAAATTATTAAATTATAATAGCCTATCTAGCTGGCACGCTTGTCAGAAACTGATGAAAGCTTGCAAATCACTGAAGATGAGGGCTGCAGCAAAAAAGGGTAACTCAGGTTGCTCCCTTTGACCTTAGCCAGCTCTTAATATTACATAAACTCATACACGGTTACGAAATCATGCAGTCATCAGTGCTGCCAGCACAGCCTGAAGCAGGGAAGAAGCCCTTGAGCTAATTACTCATGCCTTGTGGGTCTCTTGTTTCCTCAGTACTTCAGGGAAACCACTGGGTTTTCTTGACAGGTTTTCATGGAAAAAACCTCACAAGTCACATGGACTCTCATAACCCAAGCACATATGGGTGTAACCAGCCCGTCAGAGGACTCCCTGTGAGCCTGAGAGCTGAAGGTGCACCCAGCACCTGAGGCTGGAGCCCCAGGAGGAGCCTCCTGCCCAAGCCCCTGAGATTTTGCTAGTGACGTGGCAGGGTTAGGTACCTTGTTTGTCCTCATCTGCCTCTGCGGCCACGCCCTGGTAACGTGTGTAAACAACAAACAACTGAGAAGGAACCTTTGTCATCTGAAAGTCTCTTCTGTTGATGGCTGGGGAGGCTGGCTCCTGGTTTTCCCTGGGCGGACTAGCCTGGTGTCCTTTCTCCTCTCACCAGCAGCCCTTAGGACCCTCACAGAAGGGCACCAGGATGCCCACTTGGAAGGGGCCTTTTGGCTGCACGTTTCAAAGGGCAGAAGCACATCAGCAGGGACAGGCGATGGACCAGAGCCTCCGGAGGGCAGCCAGGGCTTGGGCTCCTGGCTGAGGGCCGGGGTTGAGCAGCCCCCGGTGCCGCCGGGCCGAGGGTGCTGCGGGAGGAAGGCCCCGCGGGAGCCCCAGCCACTTGTGGTCCCCCCTGCAGCCACCTCAGACCCCTCAGCTCGCAAGGGTTTGTGCTTGAAATGCTGGAGCGCAGCATGATCGTAGAGTTATAGCACCATAGAAGGGTTTGGGTTGGAAGGGACCTTAAAGACCACCCAGTTCCAACCTCCCTGCACGGACAGGGACCCCTCCCACTGGACCAGGCTGCTCAAAGCCCCATCCAACCTGCCCTTAAGCACTTCCAGGGATGAGGCAGCCACAGCTTCCCCAGGCAACCTGTGCCAGCGTCTCACTACCCTCACACTAAAGAATTTCCTCCTAACATCTAACCCAAATCTCACTTCTTCCCTTTTCCTTTCACTACAAGCCCTTGTAAAAAGCCCCTCCCCAGCTTTCCTGTAGCCACTTCAGGTACTGGAAGGCCACTATAAGGTCTCCCCGGAGCCTGCTCTTCCCCAGGCTGAACAGCCCCAACTCCCTCAGCCTGTATGCACAGCAGAGGTACTCCAGCCCTCTGATCATCTTCGTGGCCCTCCTCTGGACTTGCTCCAACCATTCCATGTCCTTGCGCTGAGGGCTCCAGAACTGGACACAGCACTCCAGGTGGGGTCTCGTGGTGCCAGGCCTCTGTTCCACGCTGGTAACTGGGGTAAGTGAACAGCTAGTCAAACAGCTGCTGTAGATGTGCAGCACCATTTTGTCCCAGTGTGCAGTCAGGCTTGGCAAAATGTCAAGAAGCTGCTCCTCTGAGTTGCCCTGGGAGGCTGCATTGAGGAGGCCTTCCCAAGCTTCATTGGGAGAGTTAATCAGTGCTCTAAGAGTGTGTCCCGGTGCATGGGACTCTGTGACCCCAGGGCCTTCTGAGCTGCTGAGGATGCTTACAAGAGAGGTAGAGGAGATTGCCAAAACTATTAATTTAAAAATTAGAAAGAAACCCATGAGGCATGAGTTCATTTAAGTTTAGAACACTGCTGGGATCATAATTTAAAAGCAGGACTGAGAGCTGCCCCTGCAGAACTGAGTCAGAAGCTCCTGCAGACCCTGGCCATAGATGGCAGCTCACAGACCTGGGTGTAAAATCTTAAGCCTCCTCAGAGAAGGGAGAAAGCACTCACTGTGCTTTAGGGCATGGCCCATCTTTGATAAATGCCATGTGATTTCTCTTATAAAATATTTAAACAAAAAGTAACACAACTTTATATGCAGCTTAAAAATTAATCCTAAATTTATTTACAAACTTTGCTACTAAAGTATTCCCTGCTAATACTGAAGAAAACATGATTGAAATGTGTTCCACGGTAGCCAACTAGTCCACAAATGCCATTAGCATGACTTTGTCCATTTCTATGTTTATGCATTATCAGTCACACTCTTACTTTTTTCAAGACCCTCTGATATAATTGATTAAATACTGGTAGTATGTGAGCCATTTGAAATAGAGTGGTCACTCTGCACTGAATAGCTGCCTGTTTTTTATTTTTTGGTACTTATGCTCCACATAGGAACATAATTTGATGATAATGACTGAATGGCAATATTCCCCAAACAACTCGAGATACAGTCCCTGAAAAGAGAAGGAGCCTTTGTACTTTCTGAAACCAGTAGACAAATAAATTAATTTTTATGGCTCAGGAAAAAAATGCCATAAACTGATTGTGGTTTATGCAGGAAAAGGTTTATCAGTTCCTCCTGCTAGACAGACAGATTTAAATGATCATGAAACAGAATAGATAACTTGGGTATAACTCCTGAAGATAGAAGTATCAAAAATTTTGTGGAGTGTTTATTTTTGCCTGTTCTTTCTTTTTTTTTTAAGAGATACCAACATAGAAAAAAGATACGGTAGCTAATGCAGACACAGTGAATATAATGTTGTGTTCTTATATCTATCAGATGACAAAAGCTTTGCTCTTTGTTACACTACAGTATGTTACTTCTCTTTCTGTTGTGAAAATAACTCAAGACTCGATTGAAAATGGTACCTTCTTCTCTGTGGATATTGTTGCCACAAATAAAAACTAAGAACTGAATACAGATTTATCAGATACACTATAACAAATATGGAACAGGAGCAACAAAAAATGAGTACAATTAGCACTGAATTGTGATGGGGTGGATGCAGGTAAGGTTAAAATTTTAATGTCAAATAGTATGGATAGCTTTCAGAAAAGTCACAAAGAACTGAAGAATGGAACAGTTGTCCATTCTGGTTCACTCTGAGATCAGGAACTTGTTTGTTTTTATTGATGCTAGATAAGTGGATCCAGAGACTATCTTTACTGAAGAGGCTTTATTTCATGGCTTGTTTTTAACTCGTTTCTCTTCTTTTTAGACACACTTGGCTATGTCTTGCTTATGTGTAATTTAATTAACTGTAGGTGCATTAATTTATAAATTGATCACTGATGAAAAGCTTATCTCACCATCAGTGCTTTGATACTGTGCAAGATTTTGGAATATAGAGTTATTTTCTGAATATGACAATTATGGACAGCTGTTTTGTGGGTTGCCTGAAAAATGTCTTTTTTCTCTCAATGTGTTCTTCTGGAGTTTATGTAACAGGAGGTAGGACTCTTGGTGGACATAAACATCAGGTTATACTAACTTTAAGTCTGTGTTACTACAGTTGCTTCCTAAATGGTTGCACTATTATTTGACTGCAGCCTTTTAGAATATGTGGAATGCATAACTAATAACAGTGCCTGGTTTGCTGGTCTAAGTCCATGCCTCAGGTATTATATAGCCTTTGCTAGCAGCAGAGGTGAATGAAAGCAGACCAGGGAAGCCTTCCCTAGACAGGATGTTTAAAAAATACCTAAGTGCGATTAAAAAGTCTGCTGTGAATAGTCCAACAGCTCTCACACTAGGCTGCCAGCTAAAGGGCATCTGAAGGACAAAGTTTTCCTGAAAATATTGTATATGTCTCTCATCCTTACATTACATCAAATCATGTTCTTCAATATAATGCTCTAGGGGGCACAGGAGTACTGCAAATGCACTGTGTACCTACCTCACCTTTCACACCCAAGGGAACACCCAGTAGTCATGTTATGGCTAAGAAAGCCACAGCTGAGAAGATAAGGTACTATCAATGTTGGTCATGCTTAGGTATGACCCTTGAAATCAGTCCTTTCTTTTTATTAGCAATTACATGTCATAGGTGGAGCCTATAGCAATGCCTAGAGTCAAGGATGTTGGTTGTTTTCTGTTGGGAAAAATAACGTTTTAGAGTGATTTTAAGTATATGAGAATATAGTAATTTACACTGAAATTTGATATGCTGCTTACCTGACTGACATTTGGAGCTTATGAATTAAGCTAAAACCTCTGAAAATTACAGTCTCAGAAATCAGAGGTAAAAAAGAATACTTGTGCTTTGTTAAGCTTTTCTTCCAAGAATGGCATTGAGAAACAATAACACTTCAATGCTTTGAAGTACAGGCCAGCCTTTTGACAGATCGGTTGCATCACAGCAGGCAGTGGGGGATTTGTTTTTTTGTTGGCTTTGTAAACATTCAGTCCAGTTGTGAGCTTCTGATTAATGTTTTCATTCGCTCAGTAGAGATTTGGGTGTTTGCTACTGTCACTGCTGAATTCTCTTAAGCCACTTTGCCAATGGTCTATGCTCTTGGTGCATCTTATGCCATGTTCAAAAGGGGTTCCTACCCTTCCTTCTGGCCATCTTCTCACCGCTTTTGGATGGCTTTTCCCTAAGCATTTGGTTTGCAACAGTGAAAAAGCCAGAAGCAGGGTGCCTAGAATGGAGGAGACTATGGAGAAGGGGTTCCTGGAATTAGGAGAAGTGTGCTGAAGGTGCTAAGGTACAGAAGTGGATAGGAGATGAATGGAATGGCATGGAACAGAGAAATGGAATGGCATATTTCAACTGCAAGACACCTGCAGCGATTATCTAGGCCAACTGTGAAGTGCGAATGTGTAAGAGTAAAGGAGAGAGGATCCAGGAGGTAGATGGATGAGATTTGATGATGAAGGTGGATTGTGTAAGAGTGGTGGGACTAGCATAAGCAAATCACTTAAGGCAGCCTTTGCACCCATGTGCATTACTCATGGCTCCTCTCTCCTTCTCCTTCCTTCACACCCAGCTTAGAATCTGTGCTCTGATTTGTGCAAATGCTGCGCACTCACAACTGTATGTTAATGGTAATTGTGCCTAATTCATGTAATATTTTATCTGAAGAAGTACAGGGAGATACTAGATTTTAGGGATTACAAATTAGGCATGAAAAATAGGGGATAGTCTTAATTTTTCTCTACCTCTGATCCTCAAATTTAGAAAAGGGATAACAATGACTAATGGGGCGACCGAAAACCTTGAACCTACTCAAACAAAAAACAAATCCACAAAACCAACTGATCTCCTCCTCCCTTACTCCTTCCCTCCTAAAGCCCACAGTATTCACAAAGAAGCAATTCTCAGCAATTAATATTGATATATTTAAGGAACTACACGTAAGAAATTTTAATCATTAAAATTGTTACTATTGTTGTAAAACTACAGGTTTTTTTTTAAATTTTCAATTCATTTTACTTGGTTCTGTTTCACAGAGAGAGGTCATAATTCTTGGGTTTTGTATTTGTCTTGTTGCAGGACATGTTTGTCAGTGGAGCACTAACTGGCTTCTGCAGTGAAAAGGCTGTGGTGGAAAGGGAGGTTTTTTTTAAAGAAGTATTTAGACTCTCATAATACTAAGATCCTCAGTATTATTTTTTTAGGCAATGGTAGGTGAACCAATGTATTTGTCTTTTATCCAGTGCATTGTCTTCAAACATGGAATTGCATCAAAAACAACTCTTGATATTTCATCAAGATGCTTGGGTATAGCAGGATGAGGAATTTCTTATGTCTTGAAAAGCACTGAGTGACCAACCGTATGCAGCATGAAGCATCTCAGTTTCAAGTTTCTCAGTGCTTTGAGCTACTTTTTCTTGTTCAATAGATTCTTAGTTGTTTGATGACAAGATTGCACTCACTGCTTGTGAGTTTATCCATGGTGCTTCTCTATCCTTACTCCGACTTCCCTTTTTACAAAAGCAGGAGGAGTTCATAAAATAGCTGATCCAAAACAACAGACAGATGAATATGTATTTTCACAATGTCAGTTACTGAAATGGCATTTGCTTCTTTTAGGGGAAAAAAAAAAAAAGAAGTTATTTGTTTCCTTTAGAAACAAAAGACAAATTTTCTTTTGTAATCCTTGAAATACAGAGATGGACTGAGAAATGTAATTTGTTCTGCACTGTGAATGCTAAAGGCTAGTGGCATTGCCTTTGGTACGGGATAGGGTGAAAGTGTACAATGCAGTCAAAGCAAGTGATAAGGACCTCTTCTGTAGCAATAACAATATATCAATGTTTATTTTAAAAAATCCCAAACAAAACAACACAAGAAAATCTCTTCACTATTATCATCTGAAGTCATTAGTTATATTCCACAAGTTGGATGTCCTCATTTTAGAAACAGAGTTTGTAGGGTATGTTCCTGTAAGTCTAGACCTAGATGCAGTAGCACCACTAAGCACAAAACAAAAGCTATCATTTGGGGTGTTTTTTCCAATAGCAGTTTGATTGTTCTGAAGTCACAGATGTCTAAACTGTCTTGAACATTTAGAAGAGATTTGTTTTCTAGGTTTCTCCAGCCATCCTCATTGTGAATGACATGTTGAACAAGGATCACAGAATCATTTGTGTTGGAAAATAACTTTAAGATCATCAAGTCCAACTCTTAACCTAAAGTCCACCACTAAACCACATCACTAATCACCACTTCTACACATCTTTTAAATACCTCCAGGGTTGGTGACCTGACTGCTTCCCTGGGCAGCTTGGTCCAGTGCCTGACAACCCTTTTAGTAATTCCTAATATCAAATCTAACTCTCCCTGGAACAACTTGAAGCCATTTCTTCTTGTTGCATTGCTTGTTTCTCAGAAGAGACCTATCCCTATCTTACTTCAACCTCCTTTCAGGTGGTTGTAGAGACTGATAAGGTCTCCCCTCAGCCTCCTCCAGATTAAACAATGCCAGCTTCCTCAGACAATCCTCATATGAATTGTGCTCTAGACCCTTCCCCAGCTTGGTTGCCCTTCTCTGGACATGCTCCACCAACTCCATGTCCTTCTTGCAGTGAGGGGCCCAGAACTGAGCACTGGATCTGATATGTTTGAGCTGATCAGGAGTTCCTTTACCATTTAAAAGTCTTCAACAAGTGTGTTTTATTTTCCACAGTTGATACAAATGAGTACAAGTGAACAAGAGTATGACATGTCTCTTGCAGACATGAAGTGGGATGATAGACTCTAAGTTCAACTACTTTCAGCTTGCCCTGTATAAATCACCTTTGAGTGATGCTTTTCACTCAAAATGTATATCAGAGAGAATGTTATTCTGCCAATTTTGCAGAATTTTGCCTGGCTTTAAATTTTATCAGCCTGTTGAAATAATTTTGCTTGAAATCAATGGGACTACTCATATGCTTAAATTTAAGCACCTGTATAAACATTTGCATGAGTCAGGATGTTATTCAGCACGTAGTTATAATCTGGGTTTTTTTAGACATTATCAAAGACATTATTTTTTAGCACTGACATTTCTGTTTTAAGTGCTGAGCACCTGCTTCTCTTTGTAGAACTATTTTGATGCTGTCCAATATTGAACTTCGATTTCTTAATGTGTTTTAGTTAGGTTTCTTTTCATGTTCCCTCTCCCCCAGTTCTGCTTTTTGACTAAGACTACAACAGATAGGCTGTACATAAGTTCTCAAAAAATATTTTGCTTTTACTGCCCAAAACAGACACACTGGTACCTCTAAGTCTCTGCTTTTTGACTTTATTCTTTTTTCCTTTCCCCCTCTTCTCTTGTAATATTAGTGGGTTTGACTGTGACTTGGAGTACAAAGATCCCTTGTAAGAGTGTCTGGTATCTGGTATAGTGGCATAGGGATTTAGTGAGAAATTAAGATACTTACACTGAAGCTATTGCATGAGGGGTAATAAATCCTACTAAGCTTGAGCTAGCTTTGCATGAAAGCGTGGCACAGTTTGTCTGTCACCCAAAGTGCATTATTTTTAAGTCATGTGATTTTTCTTTAAGTCATTCAGCTTTCCTGGCACCAGAAACCCACACTGCCTACACAGTAGTGACAGTTGACTGAAGTATTTATGTGGCAACTGTGGACTTCTTTATATCCCATGGGAAAATAATGGCAGGGTAGAAAGCACGTGAACCTTCGCTTCCTTCTGGTATATCAAATTCTCCTTTTTAGTTTTTAGCTAGGGTTCTTAATAGTTCCAACCCTACTAGTACATGTGGAGACTCAAAAGTGTTTATATACAAAGAATCTCCTGCAGAGTAGTTAAACCCTAGCAGGTAGTAAGATTTTATAAGGTGCAGGGGTATAAATTTCATTCTAAGGCATTCTGCAATGATTGTATCCTCAGGTCAAAATTTTCTGTTTGCAAACTTTGAACTAATTAAATTGTGAATTCTTGCAGTTTCAAAACAAGTATTTTCGTGTGTGTGGTTTCTGTTTGCTTTTTTCCCCCTAAAACTGCTGGTTCTGTGATTATGTGACTATGTAAGGCAGTTTCTGTTTTTCAAACTGGGATTACCTACTCTCACAGTTACACGAAAAAGCTTGAAAACACTGGCCTTAAGTTCTCAGAGACAGAAATCCTAACTAATTTCTGATCTGGATTTTTTCCTAAGACAATCTATCTTATTTGGAAATGGCATAATATGTTTGAGCACAAGTATCTCTACTGCTGACACATTTTCCTTGATTCTGAGTTGCTTTGAGCCTGTCCTAGATGCTAAAATGGGAGAAGGGATTGAAGAAAGAGTAGGGTAGCTTGGAGCTACTGCCATGTTCCCCAGATAACATACTGTAAGAAACAGAAACTAGTTGAATAGCCAGTGGAGTAGGTTGTTCTTATATTCAGAACAAAAAAATCTGTTCTCAGAGGTGTGAGCAACTCTTTTGGCTTCAGTGGGTTTGCATCTGTGCCTCTCTTATCAGAATTTGTTATCATAATTCTTCATTAAGGATATTAATTAATTAGTAGTATCAATTAGGCAATTTCTGAGTACCATCTATAATAACTTTTCCACAGATAAATGCAAAACCACATCAGTAAATTATTTTATCTTCTCTTCCTTTATATTACATTGTAACTGGCTGATTCACAAATAATCTTCTCATAGTGAAGCAATTATCTCTCTTTTGCTATATTCTGCAGGGATATGGAGCTTTAAAATAATGTTGTGGTGAGTGTTGCAGGCTTGAATAAATCTGAATGATCCAGTGTTTGCTGCTCAGCTGTATTGCAGTAGCTGTGCAACTGATATCTCATGGAAATGATTGCATTTATTTAACAGCAGAAATCAGAATGCTTCTTTGCTTGAATGAATATTTCTCTTCAAATTTGCCTCCATTCCTTTCCTCCACTCTATGAAATTTATTACTGTAATTGAAAGCAAGGAATATTATCTGAATGAGACCATGCTATGCTAGCCACTCAAATTGCAGTCGAATAAGGTTTCTCATGCAAAGATCTCTACAGGCTTCTATTTTAACTCCCATTACTTACAGGTGTTTCATTCTTCACAAGACCAGGCTTAAAACCTTTTGGAAATGAGAATTACTGTAAATAACTGAGTACTTTGAAATCAGACAAAGAAAAGCCTTATCCTGTCTTTGAGCACTAACATCTGCTTCATTGCAATTGCTGTTTGGCACCTCCCCGGATCAGAGTTGCAGCTGAGTGCTGCTATTTACAATTGTCCTATCGCAGCTTTTCACCTACATGGATGACATCCTGCCTTGCTATCTTCACAATAACAGACTCTAAACATAATAGCATCCTATGGGGATACAGTAGAATAACAACACATCACACTTCCTTTTTACTCACCAGCAAGTTTTTCCAATAAGCCACTAATTCTAAACAACATCTGAGTAACAAATGAATAACCTGAATGGCGTATGCATGGAGGTAATGTGTGAGAATAATACAAAGGTTTTTCTTACAGATCATTCAAAAAAGATGAAAATTGCCCAATAAAATGCTAAATCTAATATTCTACAGCTTCTGCCCTCCTGCCTTCAAATCACAAGAGCATTTTCTTTGTTAGAAAGACAATGGATGTGTTGGAAATTGAAGAAATCAAACATGATCTTAAAATAACTTTTTGGTTTTTGCCTTTTAAAAGTTGGCCTTGTTGATGCTAATTCAATGTATGACCATGGTCTGAGCACTGGCATGTCTTACAATGGAGCTTTTTACACATGCAGTCATGATTGTGTAACTCTGTGTATAGTATCTGAAAATAAATAGATTAAAAATTTCCACTCACATTCTACTGTCAGTTTAAATTAGACCTCAAGAGTGGCAACTACATGGTGTGGCCATGCAAAACCGCAGTGAATAACATATCAATATCTGTACATAGTATCTATTTATGTACATGCACACATACAAATTACCTGCCATAGTATATTCTAAAACTATAGAAACCTTCAGATGTTTTAATTCTGGCTTCAAAAGTACCTCATGAGTACAAGACAAGTCTCACAAAACTACAGTTATAAATTGTACACATTTTTATATGTTTATGTATTCTAAATTAACACATCTTTTATAAATATAGATTACACATACTTCTCCTTCCTCTGTCTCTATTATATTTAGCTTAATGCAGAGTTGACTTCATTCTTTGGGGCATTACATAGTTACCACCGACGTTTCTGTAGCACTTAATAGCAGAATGCAAAATGGACACTACACAGGTGAGGAAAACAGCAAAGGTGTTTTCTTATGAACATATTGCAGAGGCTTTTTTGCTTAAGGAAAGTTCCATAGAATCCATAGGTGAATTCAGGTTTCTTTATCTAAAAATCAGACATTCTGCCAAACTTTTATCTAGAAATGACAGTTCCTTCTCCAAAGCTCATTCTGCTTCCAGTTACCAGTCTAGCCACATCAAAAAAAGACATCGAAAATGAAGCAACTAGAAATACCAAAAAGCAGACACTTACCTTAGTTTAATAGGTAGCTAACTTCCAGCACACTCCTTTTTTGCAGGACTCGAGATGCTGAGATTATTTGCTGCCCAGCAGTGTCCCGTACATGACTCCCATGCTCAGAAGCCCTGGCAAGGCCCTGGAGAGAGAAACAGGACTATTCTCTGTTCACTCCCGGCAGCCTCACTGAGGCTGGGGCTCTTTTCAGCTCAATTAGTTCTAGATTGTTTGGCTAAATGGCAGCCACACTTCCTTCTATTCTTTCCCAAGTTAGTTTTCCTGCCTCCAGTGGTGCTTTTTCCTTTCTTTGGACTATAAATAGGCCTGCCACAACACAGTCTATAGCAGTAAGGAAGGCAGGAAATGCATTTAAACAAAGGAAACATCTTAGGGCTTTTTGCCCTCCCCCAGCAATATAAGTGAAAGACACTGATAAAGATTTCTCTGCAGTCACAGTTCTCTTGTGTGAGGAAAACAGTTGCTCAGAAACATGCTACTGTCATGTTTTATACTCCACTAGAAAATGAGGAGACATGGTACCTCTAGGTGCCTTTTGACCTGACTCTCTCGAGTAATTATCACTTCCCTTAAGTACTTAATATTGATTAAATCATAGAAATTGTTTCAGACTGGAGAGCTAAAACACAGATTTTTTAATTATTATTAATTTTTTTTTGGCTTAGAAGAGAGGACCAAGATGGCTAATGCTTTAGGATGGCAAAATATACGTTGTAGGAGATGCAGATCAAGCATACATACATAAGAATGATGTTTTAAATCTGTGAATAATTATTTCATCTGAGTACTTTCTTCCTCAGTGAAATTTGCCGTTGCAGCCGCAAGCCAGAGGCTAATAATTGGAAGCATTTAAGCAAATCAAGTGCATTTACATGCAGGGACACAGCAACTATGCTAAAGTCCTCAAATACATTTTATGAATTAGTTTGAGATAGAGAATTATTTTGAAGGGCTTTGTGTCAATTTCATCATCAGAAACTCTCCAATTTTAATTATTTTTAGCTGAGTGGTTTTGAAAACACATACCAAGCTTCCAAGACCCTGTGAAGCTAAAACAAACAAACAAAAACCAAACACAAAACATTTTCACATTTTACTCAGAGAAGATGATAATATAGTAATGTACTTACCTGGCTCGTTATCTCTTCCCCCTGTTCCCACTTTTTCTGCCCTCTGAAGTACGTGCCTTTCCTTCAATTTGCACAAATTAGGTACATTGCTGCAAAAATCTGTCTGCTGGTCTCTACACTGGTAGTTTCATGTTAGAATAGCAGTGTGCTGTTGAAAATAGTTAAGACTGTAATGCATGGTTTGGAATTGGTGATTATTTTAGTGGGAAAACAGAGAATTAAAAGATAAGATGTTGCTACCTGGACATAATTTTTCTTTTGTTTAAGATTTGTATCTGAATCCTGCTAAAAGTGGTGAGAGTTAAGGACCTGTGGCATTTGAGGAATTTGAAAAACTTTAAACCTTTTGTTTCAGCCCTATTATGTAGGCAATGATCATGACTGTTTGCTAGTATGGTGTTCTATGTATGAATTTGCAAAGCTGTGTTCACTTTAGGTAGACTAGATGATGCCAGAGCAGTTTATATAAAAAATCAAAAGCATCTTCAGGGAAGTGCCTGACACGTTGAGAATTCTGCAAAGATCTTCTTTCTCATGACAAGAATGTGATTTTTTAAAATGAAAAATAAAGTGAAGTGCAAGTGGTGGGTCAATGAACATTTTGTTGATTTCTTGAAAATTAATGAAAACTCAAGACCAAGGATTCCTTGAAAGTAAGTTTTGGTAAAGTTAATCTTTGGGTTGCTGCAAGTTAAGCTCCTCTCAAAATCAATAATTGAATTTATAGAAGGACCCAGAAGTTACAATATTTATTACATTTTTTTCTTGTATGAATATCAGTAATTAACAAACAGGTTTAAAGTCAGACTTTGTAGATCATGTACTGCAAATCTGACAAAGAAGAATGTAGTTATTTGTAGTGAACAGCAGATCAAATATTGACTTCAGCTGAAGCACTGAACCAGCTTTAACAGGGAAGATTCTGTCATGGAGATGACTGCAGGTAAGCTGCAGTCTCCCTGGCTCTTTCAGAGCTTAAACCAAGGCTGAAGGACAGGCAATGTGTAAAGATGATTGAATTCATTATTATGGAACAGCTGTGGAACAGGCCTAAGTAACCCTGTTTCTGCAAAGTATAACAGCACTGAAATGCAAAGCTGCTTAGCAGTATTTCACTTGTGCAAACCTTTATTCAAATGTAGTTTAGTTTGAATCTTAAATCTGCTCAATGAGTTGCTAGTGGTTACAGACTTGAATTTACATCACACATTCTCTGTGCAATGTAGTGCAGTTAGCACCAAGCACGGTCAGCGCCCTGGAGAGGCTTAGTCTTGAATAGCTGCTTGCCTTGTGTCAGCACGGTGCCAGTAGAGCCCAATTGCAGGAGCTTGCATGCACTGATTTTGCTGGTAGCCCTTATTTTAAACACACACAGCTTTTCTCAATGTCATTAAAAACATCTCTAAAAATTAAAAATGCAAGGTCAAAGCAGGAATTCTCCGTCATTCTGACTCTGCACTCTGGAAACAGTTCTCACCCATTGTGCATAGTTTTTCACTTCCACTTCACCTGTTCAGCCTTGAGAAGACAGTCTGTTGAGAGTTCTTCAGAGTTTCCACTTTGAAGTTTCCTTTGGGGTATTGATCAGGTAACTGGTGGAATCACAAGAAAGCTAGGAGCAGGGTGAGAAGCAATTGCTGAGGGCAGATGCCCGTGAAAGCGCAGTTAAATTTTTCTGTCAAAACAGAAGAGATCTGTTTTCTCTGACAGCTCCGTTTTTACTTATCTTTCTTATGCATTAACCTCTAGGACACACAGTGGCTGCACGAGCAGATGCAGTGTAGCACTGTGGGGCCCAGAACTTGTGGGGATGTTTTTGGTCCCCTGGACTTCAAAGCACCTTGCCTTCATTGTTCATTTACACTCTATGCCCTGAAAGCACATGCAGGTGTGCATGCACACTCTTTTCAGCAGGTTCCTGGGTGCAGACTCAGCTTGTTCATGTACAGACAATTGTGAATTCTTCACCACAGAAAATGTAGAGCTATGACAAGGCAGTAGGACAAAAACACTGCTCTTTGCTGGAAACCTCAAAGGGGTTTTGCACAAATGATTTTGATTTCTACCAGTGAGCCACAAAACATGAATCTAGATGCTTTGATATGGTTACCCTTGTGCTGATTACTGAGTTAGTCCTAGCTCTGCATCTGGCTTTTCACAATTAGAATGGTAAAAATGGCATCCAAATTCCCATGAAATTTGAATATGGAAGCTTTTCAGAACAGCTTCCAAAATAAAAAGCTAAACTACCTGAGCCACCTGGTCTATTTTAATGCTGCCCCTCCCTTCTGCTGCTGAGCAGCATTGTTTTACGCCACTCTTGCCACTGACATCACTGGGAATGGGTTTGACATAAAGTCAGCACGAACAGGGCAGAACACTACAGTTTGTCATGCCTCTAATTCATTAAATAGCTTTAATTCTTTACAGTGTTAATCCTATCCCTGTTCTCTCCTCAGTTGTCTCCTTGCCTTCACATTTCATTGCCTCAGAGTATGCTGCAAGTAATTACGTAAGTTTCCCTGGTAAAGCTGTACTGAGGAAGAAACAATAAACTGCTTTTTATCTGGTATAGTTCTTGTTTAGTCTACCTAACACCAAGGAAATTGCTTGTCTCAGTAATATTGAGTAAATTATAAGGACACAGGCTTTCCTTTTGATTTCCAATCCTGTTAAACACAGATGGTCTTTCTGGATTGCAATGCAGGCTGTGGGCCAGATCCATAGCCTCCACAAGTTGGTGTTGCTTCATCAGCTTCAATGGAGTGACACCGATTTAAGCTGTCTGGAGGAATCTGGCCAATTGGATTTAATGGGTGTGTGCCAGTCAGTCGATAGCAATTGAGGAGCTGAGAGTTGAAGGGCCTAATTGTAGCTTATGTTCACTGCACAGAAAAATGTATTGTTTTCCTCCTCTCTGCCACTCAAGCAAATCATCAAAATGTAGAAATATCCCAACAGATCTGCTGCTTACAGCTCTGAGGGAAGCCAAAGAATGGTTCATTGTGATCTTAGAAAAGGAAGTCAGGGAAAAATGCAGGTCAGACTCAAGCTGTGAGTCAATATGCACGTAGAAGATAATGTGCTGGTTGTCTGCCCTGTGTGTTTGTGTCCTCATGGGGTTAGCACAGTTGTGGGCTGTAATCAATCATACCATAAGCTGTGGGTGTGGGTTTGACATTGGCTGTGTGGTAATGAAGGAAGAAGTCTAATTTGTTTTTCACCTTCTTGTTTACCAAAACACAATGTGTATTTTTTTTCTATGCCTCAAACAAAGAGCTGCTGATGGCAGCATAGTAGTAAAGATTGCAGTTACAGCTTCATTTACAAAATGTTAAAGTCCTTAAGGCCCAAAGCTTCTGTACATCCACATCTCTTCTCTGTGATTGATTTCTGCATGTACAAGCAGGAGTTTAAAGCTTTTAGGGAGGTGGTGACAGCAGGAAACATTACCTCAATAGTATTGATGAGGAAATAGAGTAACTTGCCAAAGGTCTCACAAGAAGCAATACTTTTATCTGGAGAGCTTATTCTGTTGGTTGCTTCTGCTTTTCATCTTTGTTCCCCTTGTATTTCACTTGTCTCCTGTTCCCTTTGCAGTCACATCTTTGTATTCCAGGTTCTTTTCATTAGTCTAACAGAGCTGATCTTTGCTGCCAGCTAGCTCATGATTTCATGTTCTCACTTGTAAAAATTTTGAGCAAGGAGCCTTGTATTTTCTCCCCCACTTGTGAGAGCTGTTATAAACAACTGTAACATTGCTCTTCTAGAAAACTCTCCTTTGTCCTACCATCCTCCAGAAAGGTCAACACTGTTGCTGCAGGGCAGCAGGTGGTTTGTTCCAGGAAGGAAAAGGGGCTACTTAAGATTTCAACAGGTTCTTGAACTGTCAGAAATTATCGCCAGTGCATTCTTCTAGTGCTGCCCATCTTTGTGGGTGGCTTCTCTGCTCTCCTGGTTGCTCAGGATGCCATTTCAGAAGTTTCCATTACTGTGTCCCTTGTTTCTGCAGGGTGCAGGAGGCAGCTGCTCTGATTCTTACTAGCATTATCTCACTGTCTCCTTGTATGCTTTTTCCACCTGTATCCATTTTATTTTCTCATTTTCTACCTCTGTTGAGAGAAGGCCTTTTTTACAGCACTTGGCACAACAAGGTGCCTATTTTTGACTCTCATGCACTATCTATCACTCAAAGGTATTAGTCCTGGATAAAAGACCTCAGGCATTATAGTCTTGTACTTCAACCTTTAGATGTTTGATCTCAAAAGCCTAGTTTTCTACGATTGTCTTCATTTTAGTGTAACTTTTAGAATTGAAGTTTCCAAGGAAAAAGTAAGAAAACAGATAGCAGTGACAAATTGTTTCCTTCTTGCTGTATAATGTGCTAATAAAAGAGCAATAATGTATTTTCCAGGTAATGCATCTCTAGCAAAATTACTTCCCTACAGGAATCTGTTAGCTTTTTTACAGTTGCTAGAAGCTGGGTGCATGCCATTTTACTTATCCCTCCCAGCCAGGTGTAGATTAGGAAAGAAAATATTTTAAAATGGCTAAAATCCATCTGCTTTTTGTTAGACCAAAGGAGTTATGTTCTCATTTACACTAGTTTTCCATTGCTATAATTCATTGACCAAGGTGAGCTACTTTCCCCACATGCCAAGTGTGAATTTATTCTCCTGTAGTTTCCTTTGCCCCTATTCCAAGGTGTTCCTGTTTGCTGACCAAACATTTCTGGATTTCAAGGTGTTGCTTTCCTGTAGCTGCCAGAACAGGCAGGTTTAGTTGACTAAATGCTGTTATGTCAACTTGTGAAAGACACTGTAGTCCAAGCTTTTTGCTGCCGTTTGAGGTAGGGCAGTCCGTGCTAAACGGCTTTTTGTGGCATGGTTATTCAGTTCTCTGTTGGAGTCTGGGTCATACTGACCAACACATACTCTTCTGCTGAAGCAGTGAACTCAACACCATAAATCATACTGGAACATGGACCCTGTTTCTGGCACATGTGCTGGCAGGGGAGGTGACCGATCTGCCCTGCTGTGAAGTGACATCTTTGCAGTGCCAAGTCTCTGTTCCCTGCACCTGTCTTGAGAACAGCTGAGTGCTGTGATCACCTCTTCTAAAAGGAAGAGTTTCTCCTTCATGGTTCCTGTCAGGTGCTGTGATAGCTTGCCCTCGATGACAGTAATTGGGCCTTTGAGAAGCCCCAGGGGACAGAAACAGCAACGTGCACAGTGCGACTCCCTAACCATGAAGTTTCTCCAGTGACTTACTTCAAAGGGACAAGGATCACCCAGTGTTGTGTTGGGAAGATGAATGTCTGTGGTTTTTTTCCATTGCATTCCTAGGAATTGTTCCAGTGCAGCTAAATGCTTTCCTCATCTCCTTGACCTGTGTGAAGGAACTAATTTTACATGAGCTAGACCAGCTGCTCACACCCTGGGGTAGGAATTTTGTTGTGCCGGGAGATTAAATAGTTTATTTTTCATGCATCCAGAATAGTCCCCAGAATGTAAGTCAGCTGGGTTTTTTTTTTTTTTTAGGTGATGGATTTTACCTTAGGATATAGTGGGTGTTTTAAAAATAGCCATTTCTAGACTCTTAACTGGTCTGCAAGGACTTTCAAACTTCCAGCATGCTTTTACTCTGATTTGGGGTTCAGGCTTTTGCAGCCGTGTTCTTTTTTCGAGGCTTCACATTTCACATGCCTCCCATTCTCTCATATTCTGTCTTTTTGGAGCCGTTTCTTGAGACCACTGTTTCCCTCTGAGATTTTCTTATCATTCCGTAAACTGGAAGAATGTGGCACCTCAGAGACTGTGCTGACCTCTAGTGACAAAGGAGAAAAAAAGTACCTTCGCTGTTAAAACTCGTGAATGGCGGGCTTCACTGGAGCTCTCCCCTCCTCTGAAGTTTTCAGCCCAAATTATAAAGGCATAAGCTTTCCTACTGCATCTCCCGGTCTTTATGATATTTGGTTATATTTTTTGTCCAGTTGTTGAACAGCTGGTGCTGGATTCAGAGCTTCTGCTGGTTGTGCAAAGAGAGAATTCTATTAACTTTTATTAATATTTATTAATTATAAAATTTATACATTATAGTGGGTGTTTTAAAAATAGCCATTTCTAGACTCTTAACTGGTCTGCAAGGACTTTCAAACTTCCAGCATGCTTTTACTCTGATTTGGGGTTCAGGCTTTTGCAGCCGTGTTCTTTTTTCGAGGCTTCACATTTCACATGCCTCCCATTCTCTCATATTCTGTCTTTTTGGAGCCGTTTCTTGAGACCACTGTTTCCCTCTGAGATTTTCTTATCATTCCGTAAACTGGAAGAATGTGGCACCTCAGAGACTGTGCTGACCTCTAGTGACAAAGGAGAAAAAAAGTACCTTCGCTGTTAAAACTCGTGAATGGCGGGCTTCACTGGAGCTCTCCCCTCCTCTGAAGTTTTCAGCCCAAATTATAAAGGCATAAGCTTTCCTACTGCATCTCCCGGTCTTTATGATATTTGGTTATATTTTTTGTCCAGTTGTTGAACAGCTGGTGCTGGATTCAGAGCTTCTGCTGGTTGTGCAAAGAGAGAATTCTATTAACTTTTATTAATATTTATTAATTATAAAATTAATACATTTTGCAAGCTTCTCATCCTGAAATAAAATGCTTTCTATGAAGATAACTTAAAACTCAAAGCCTAGAGTTTAAAAATTTGGCTTGACTCTTACCTTTAATTACAAGTACATTTTAGTTCATGTTTCATTTTGCCAACAGGGCAATTGGAAGGGTTCTGTGAGTTACTACTTGTTTTGAAACACTGAAAAAAAATTATAATTGGCAAATTTCTCCAGCATTGCTAGATCGCTTTCAAAAGGTTTTAAGCAATTTATTCCCCACAGTTTTGATTAAAAAAAAATAATAAAAAATTTTTGAAGTGTTAGTATATATTGGGAGCACAGCTAGTCCCTTTGTGAGTCAATGGAGTCAGTGGAGTTGCACTGAAATTAGGCAGGGAGATGTCAATATAATGATATTAACAGATACTGTGAATTGTACTTATACAGAAGAATGAGGGGATGACAGTGGAAATCACCGAGAACTAAAACAGAGACAACAGAGACATAAAAAGTCTAAGGGAAACATGGTGAGAGATCTACCCTGGAGGCTGGTAGACCATGTGCAAGGAGCTCTTGCTCCAGGTCCTTGCCCTTGACCCCTCTTGAGCCCAGTATGCTGCTGAGTCTCTTGGAGCTCTTGGTGTTAGGAGTTTACACAAAGAAAATACTGATAGTGTTAGATTTTTCCTAGACTATCTTCCTTGTGGTACACATTTGCAAGTGTTTTGTTAGGTCTGTTATGTGGTAGATGTAGTTTTTAGCAAACACAAACCAGGTTTTACTGGATGAAGTAAGGGATTGCTGCCTTCTGGTGGAATAACCCAATACCAGATGTGAAATTAATATCTATGTCTGGATGCACTATGGATTGTTTCACTCAATTGCAAACCCCTCAAAAGCTCCCTATCATCTGCTTTGTTTTCTGTTCAGTGTACTGAAATGAACTAACATAGCAGTGAGTAAAACAGTTCATCTAGTTCCCTTCCCGTTTTTTTTTTCAACTCAAGGGAATTTTAAAATAATATTTCTCTATCTTTATTTTTTTGGAAAAAATTACATGTAAGCGTGAGCAAATGTGAATGAAAATTCCATGTTCATTCAGCTCACTGTTGGGCAAATCAAAGGATTTCCCTTTCCTGTTTTATTTTTGAAACTTCCGTATTCTGTTTGCTATCCAGCTCAGTTTGGTGAGGCTGCAGGTGAAAGAAGAATATATTCATTGCTAAAAGCATACTTGACTTTTCTTGCTTATGGTAAAAGAAGACAAAGGAATGCATTGCATCTCTCTGGATAGTTTTGGGAAGAATACAAAGTTGACTTGGAGGTGGTGCCTTCTATTTCTGTGAGGAGAAAGGTCACTGTGATGGATGTGATCAGTTTACCTTGGAGGAAGATCTTCCGAGGTACCGGATAGTAGCTATCGGATTCACCACATGCCACATCTGTATTTAGAGTCTGGAAATCGCTCTGTGGAGTCCCATGCCAATGAACAGGAAAGAATGGGTGCATGGGAAGCTGAGGCTTTGGGTCACGAGTGAATGACAGGGTGTGCTGGAGGTGAAAAGCAGAAGCAGCGAGGACTGGGAAGGGGTATTGATTGGGGCAGAAAGTGAGGAATTCCCTGGTGGCCCAACCTGAGCTGGATGGCTGCCTGCAGCAGGAAGGGGAGATGTGGGTCATGAGAATATTGCCCACTCATGAAGTGACAGAAACCACTTAGATGACAAGAAAGTAAAATCCAGATTTAGGTGGAAACAGCTTCATTTTGCTGGGCATTTTGGAACAGGTTCTACCCATCCAGACTTCCGGGCAGTTACCTCCTGTATGAGAAGTGGCAGAAATTAAACTTTTAATGTGGAAGAATAAAAAAAAAAAGCTCTGCTTAGCTGTACAAAAAACTTTTCTGCCAAAGACATTCCTCATTAAATAAACAGGGTGGGATTTTTTTCAAAAGAGCTTGGCAGTCTTTCCTCTGTTCCCACTGGAATCCATGGAGGTGCCACAGGTTTCGGTGGGAAGAAAGCTAAATCAATATGGACTGATTTGGAAAACTCCAGCCCAGAACAGATCCTGGCAGTGTGAGAATGATAGGGATTGGAGGTGATGCTGAAATTGTCACGTAGAAATTTTCCATGCTGGCCAGCAGTATCCTCTCCATCCTCCTTGGTTCAGAGCTAATGGAAAGCAGTGTGTGGCAAAGCGTGACTTGCAGGGAAAGGAAAGACAGTGTAGAAAGCAATAAGAATATCCTGATTTCCTCCCTCCTCTGTGCCTTTTACATTTTACTGTGGAGCTTCCCTTCTACTTGAGGTTGCCACTTAATTCTTCAAGAACGAGCAATGGTGCACACTGTGCATAATGCTCCTTCTGGATAGGATTCTCCTGAGATGGGCTGAGCAGAGCAGTGTTCTGCTTTGGAGAAAGTGAGAGACATGCTCAGATGTGGGAGAAGAAGGGGAAGGGGCCACATTCCCTCTGTCAGGCTCCCTGTCTCACATAAGGATAGGGAGCAGAGGCTGCTGTGTCAGGTCACAGCCTTCTCTCATCGAAAAAAAGGTAGCTTGGAAATAGCTTGCAATCTCCTGATTCAGACAGGGCAAACTTCAAAATTCAGTGAAGTTGCTCACCTGCAACAGCTTGAGAGAACAGCAAAGCAATCACAGGCCCCGACACAGCTGGGACAAAACATGCAGCCTGAAGACTTCCATTAGGAGTCTCTGTGTTAAATACACATCTGGAGATTCAGTGGTCTTGAAGGCAATCTGACATGGCCAACATTCTGCTTTTCTTTGGTTTATGTCATTCTTTCCCCACCAGAGAGTAAAATCACTTATGAATACAGGTTGTCATAGGATAATCCTATGTCAACACATCTTTCTGTGGGACATGGGTGCTCAAACAGTAAAGATTGGTAGTGGTGGGGTGGCATTGGAGTTCAAGATCTTTCACATCCTGGTGTGCAAATACAGCCTGTGCCAGCGAGGAGGGTTCAAATTTTCTAGTTCTGCTGCTGTGTGAGGTTATTTCAGCAGGTGGATGCAGTGAGTGTATCCCAGTCTTTGGCATTCTCCCAAAGAACGATGTCACCCTCTCACAAATTGACCACATCGCTCCTTGGGAAGCCTTCAGCAAATAGCTGATTTTCCTCATTCTCTCAGACTTAGTTATTCTGCTTCTCTTTGGACACAACACTTAGCTTTGCTAGGTAAACTTCAGATCTTCTGATAGAAAAACCTGTAGAAATACCAAATAATGATCTCAGAAGTGAGCAGTAGCGTCTGTGACACCTTTTATTTGCTTGAATTGCTCTTCAGTAGCTCCTGTGGTCTGCTTGGTGTCAGCAGAGTCTCCAGCAAGGACAATCTACTTTTCAAAGTGGGTAGCATTATTAAAAGAACAATACTGTAATCTCTCCTAGAGTGAACTGTGAGGTTTTAGAGTTTGCTGTGGACTCTGAAGGAATGCACAGTGGCTCAATTGCTGGTCAGATCATGCCCATGACACGTTCTAATCGGGTCTGTCACCTTTCCTTTTAAGAAGTTAGGAAAGAG
>NW_009952161.1:302737-338911 GCF_000747805.2 Chaetura pelagica
AATGCCAGAACCCCGTCTGCTGCCATATGGACATCACTCAAGGGGCAGTGAGGAACCCAAAATTCAGATTCAAACCCAGCTTAAGGTGAGGATTACTGGGAGGCAATAGATCATGACAACCACTTTGGTGCCTTTAGCATTTTAGGACTTCTCTTAGGAATTTGAGTGTGTCAGTTGCCACTGACTAGCGGAGTATTTGTCACAACTGCCAGTTTTTTCTCTTGGGTTGAAATGATCTGTCCAGCTGTGACTGTTGTGTTTTGTTTTTTTTTCCCAAGGAATGTTAGTGCTCACTTTGAATAGTTTTAACATAGGCTGATTTTTCACTGAATAGCATTCCACCATGAAAGTATCTGTTCATATAAAAAGTCTTTCTAGCTGAAATGTGTGTCATTGTAGTCCTGTAGTAACTTCTCATTTATACAGCAGCATTATAAAGGAACTAGCAGAATTCAGTTCTACCATGTCAGCACTTTTATTTTTTGTAGCAAGGAAATGGCTGACTGAAGAAGGACTAATATTTTTTTTAAAGGGTCCATATGGATGTAAAAAGTATTGGTGCCATTTGGTATAAATTGTAATCAGTTCCAGACTCTGCTGCACTCAGAAACTTGAATCATAGAATTGTATGTGGTGGTTTCTGTGTTTTAAGAGCTTTCACCTAAACCACAGCTCTTGTAACAAGTAAATGGCTACATCCGTGGTGTCCAAACCCTCATCTTCATGACATTAAGAAAATGTTTGTTTAACTATGAATCAAAATTGTATTCCTAAGCCCTGCAGCTTTTCAGGTGAAATGACAGAACCAGCTTTTCTACACTGAAGCAAAGTAGGTGGGCTCCAGAGGCTGAGGTCTGATTGGCTGAATTTCACTTAATTCCTTCACTTGTGGGTCCTTTGTTTAAGATTTCTGAAGGACTTGAGCCAGGCAATGTGGAATACTAAGCACTGGGTTGTAAGTGGAGTTTAAGCTGTTTGGTCTGCTTTTGGCTCCCTCTGTGTGCTTTAAGGCATAGCAGAGGTAAGAAGAGGCAAAAGGGAAAGGCAGTAGCATGCACAAAGTATGTTTGCTTATCTGTCTGTAACAGAAGAGTGTGGCTGGGATGCAGACAATACTATTGAACCAGAAGAATGTTTTCAAGCTTCACTTGGGGCTTGGGTCAGCTCCTGCCCTCTTGAATCAGCCAGGGGAGATGGAATGTGGATGGAAACATCAAAACCTCCTTTGTGAATTGCTGGTAACAGAAATTGATACTCTAAGAAGCCACTTGGGCTTGGGTTTGCTGGTTGGTTTGTTTTCTGTGGAACCACAGCCAGTGTAGACCATCTCTTCTGAACCTACTGTTAGCTTTTAACCCCATGACCAAAGCATGGACAACACCTGGTTTGGCAGCAGTTGTGTCAATGCATGTGCAACCATCAACCTGTCCTGGCATGCACAGTTGGAGATGGATGCTGCCTGGGCTTGTTGAGAGTGCCAGAGATGTAAGGAGCTGGAGCTAGTCTGTCAAGGAGAGAGTTACAAGGAAAGGTTACAGGAATTTAGGTTTCATTTTAGTTTTGTAGCTCATGGAACTGCTTGGGTTTGTGTTGGGCTTCTTGTGTGAAATAATACAAAGTAAGGGGGTCGGACTGTATATTGTCTAAGAATGGCAAAGTCTCAGGCTATTCTAAGCTTGTTTTAAAAAGAGGTAATAAATCAGCAAGGAGCCAATCTTGTGGCTCAGAATTACATGGTCAGTACAGTGTTTTTCCCCAAGCAAAGACTTCTAAGGGTACTGAAGTCTGAGTGTTGCTTCCTCAGCAGTCATACTAGTGTACTCCCAGTAAAAGCAGAGACTTGTACTGCCATTTTAACTCCCTAGCTGGGGAAGGATTGAAGGAGTATTGGGATGTCAATAATCCAAGGCTGTGGTGCTGATTGCAGTGGCAGCTTTGAGGCCTCAGCTGCCTTTCAGAGGTGAACACAGCCAGTTTCTGCAGCAGGAGAAGGCCGTCTGGAGGTGAGAATGGAAGAAGCACTGCCTTGTCTGAATTTTCATTATAGCTGAAAGTAGACCAGAGCTCATCTTGAATCCAGTTGTAACTGTGATTTGTTTTTTGTTCAAATCAGAGGATTAATCTTAAGCAGGACAACTCAGAGCTCATTAGTTACAGAATAACCTAGTAAGACCAGACCTTCCTTCCTTCCTCCTTAACCACAGCAGGTAAGCATTTACATATATGTGTATATATATATATATTTTTTTTTTTTTTTTGGGTAATTACAGACCAGGTGTAGTGTTTGTAGCCTACCTTTTGACTCAGATGAGTGATTGGCCCTCCAGCTCTCTCTTGCTCCCTTGAAAAGTTGAGGGAACCGGGCACTTTACAGAGTCTCTCTCTCTGCTGCACAGTTTTATTCAGCATTTTTTCTTGCATTTTAAGATACCATAAGATTTTAAATGCACAATATCTTCACTAGTCCTAGTGTTGAATTCTAGCAGGTAGAGAGGAGGGGCCCTTGGAAAGACAGATGCTTCTGCACATTAGTGAGCACATGGTCTTTAATGACATCTACTGAGTGCACAGTGCTGTACTAAAAGGACTGCAACTTACCATATTTTTGCTTCAGTGGCCGACATAAATACCGGAAAAGAAATTTTATTCATAACCAAGTATTTCATTCTTTGGTGAAAGGAGAAATAAAAATGTAATATTCGGACAATTGGACCCACTTTTAAAAGTGTCATGTTATCCTTTCTCTTTTAATGCAGGGCAGGTCTAAAAGACACAGCTTTTTTTTGGGTATTTACAGAACAGGTGTAGTGTTTGTAGCCTACCTTTTGACTCAGATGAGTGATTGGCCCTCCAGCTCTCTCTTGCTCCCTTGAAAAGTTGAGGGAACCGGGCACTTTACAGAGTCTCTCTCTCTGCTGCACAGTTTTATTCAGCATTTTTTCTTGCATTTTAAGATACCATAAGATTTTAAATGCACAATATCTTCACTAGTCCTAGTGTTGAATTCTAGCAGGTAGAGAGGAGGGGCCCTTGGAAAGACAGATGCTTCTGCACATTAGTGAGCACATGGTCTTTAATGACATCTACTGAGTGCACAGTGCTGTACTAAAAGGACTGCAACTTACCATATTTTTGCTTCAGTGGCCGACATAAATACCGGAAAAGAAATTTTATTCATAACCAAGTATTTCATTCTTTGGTGAAAGGAGAAATAAAAATGTAATATTCGGACAATTGGACCCACTTTTAAAAGTGTCATGTTATCCTTTCTCTTTTAATGCAGGGCAGGTCTAAAAGACACAGCAAAAATGTTTCATTTGGAAAATATCAAAGGACCTGTTTCGGGATTTCCAAAGCAAACTTTTTCACTCTGGAGAAGGTCAAAATGAAACATCTGTCAGTCTTCTAATCTCTTTCTCTCCTTCCACTGAAAAACAGAGCTGATGGGAAGGTACACTTCATCAAGTAAAGGAAATTCTACCCCTTCTCTTCAGTATTTTCTGAAAATGAGGCCATCGTACTGAAGAGCCTTATTTGCAGGTTTAGTGGGAAACATGCCTAAACCAGGAAAGAATAAAAATTCCATGGGAATCCGCTTCCAAGTCAAACAGTTTCTGTAGGTCTGTGTTTGAAATCTTCCCTCTGGAAGCCTAACTTCAGGCATCAACTAATTCAGATTCTGGTCTTATTAAAAAAACATGAGAAAGAAAAAACAGCCAGACAACTCCCTATAACTACTGTAATGTAAGCTAGTATTCTAGTACTGTAAACATCTGAGAGGCTGATTCTTGTAACATAAACACCAATAAAATAAAATAAAATATGCCTACAATTAGAAGAGAGCTTTTTCTAAAAAAAAAAAGGTAATTTTATTGAGTTTTAATATACAGCTTTAATATGTTAGGGTAATCATACAAGATCTCTCTTGTGTTCAATTTACACATTACAATACAGACGTGAGCTAAAATCTTTTGTTTTAATGTACAAAAGGAATCCAACGTTGTCCACTAGCAGCTTTGAACTTGGCAAGAAAGGTTCTAAAGACTTTAAGTGCAGTAACAACCATACGGAATACGAAATGAATATAAGGACTTTTCACCAAGGTATATAAACATTTGAAAACAAATGGTGCCTGCTCCACAGGGCAGGCAACTAGCAAATTAAAAACAAGTCACTGACCAATGTTCCAGAGAAGGAGAAGCATTACCCTGTGTAACAGTTCTTATAAAATAGCCTAAGAATATCTCTATCATAGAATTTGTACTGATCAGGAAAAAGGTCTGAGAAGAAACAGTAGGCAAGGAACTGAACAATCAAAAAATGACATAGTAATATAAAATATTTCCATCACTATTTAAATGCCAAATTAATCAAGCAATAGTAAAAAAACAAAAACAAAACAACAAACCAAAAAACCAAAGCTCTTCTGTTTAAAATAACAGCACTGTTTTTGCTTAGTTTAAAAGATTTCTTTTTTCATATGAACACACTATATACTTGATCGTTTCTTTCATAGAGTAATGTGTCCATTTGGTCTGTCACTTCAGTGGAGCTGATACACAACCAGCCCATCATGTCTCACTTTTGACACCCCTCACGTTTGCTACTCTGATGCCTTCTCTTCTCATGTTAAATACTTTTCTTCCTTTTATTTATACAGTGCAGAGTATGTGGGCTTAGGATATGGAGATTTTCCTCTACTCCAGTTCACTGTCTAGTTCTGAGTTCAGTGGTGTGCAGTAGTTTGGCTTGTCTGAAGGTACATACCCTGGGAGACACAAACACTTGTAGGAACCTTCTGTGTTAATGCACTTGGCATTCTTGCAGAGGGACATCCTGTTGTTCAGCTCGCTGCACTCGTTCACATCTGCAAGAAGGGGACATCAAAAGACACGTACTTAACTTGGGTTTGTAAGTAGAACTCATTTATTTCCAGCATTATGTCAGGAGTAGATCAGGCTGTATGAGCAGATTGCGAACTTAATTTTCAGTTCAGATCACGTAGAATTAGGCTGGGTCAAAAGCTGTAACAGGTGAGTTGGGAAGAGGCAGAAGTTATCATAGGAAATCAGTTGTGTACTAAATGGCCTTCAACTGTTGGATTGCCAAGTCCAAATTCAGCCTAAGCCACAAACCAAAAATCTAATAACCACTTACAGGTTTTTATCTGATGACTGAAAAGTGGCTTATCGGAAAGAAGCTCCAAGTTCCTAGTATAATATCTGTATTTAAAAAAAAATCAAATACTTTAGGAGCTGTTCATTTTGTCAACTAGATAGTTGTGAACAGCAAACTACCTGCACTCAATCTTCTGCAGCACTGGCCTGAAATACACAGGAGCTACATCTTTTCTTGCTAAGGAGGCCAGCTTGCTATGAAGTCCTAAAGATTCATAGAATGGTTTGAGTTGGAAGGGACCTCAAAGATCTTCTAGTTACAACCCCCTGCCACGGGTATGGAAAACTCCCACAACAACAGGTTGCTCCAAGCCCCATCCAACCTGGCTTTAACACACACAAAAGGTAAGGTGTGCAGACAGCTTATAATGATACAGCTGGGAGACCTCAGCTGTGGGCTGCAAAGCATAATGCTAAGCAAGGTTAGCACGGACTTTAAACTGAAATAACCACACAATCTCTACCAGGCTAGAGGTGGTGTTTTGCTTAATCTACTCACCAACAGTTGCCACTTCCATGTTTTGTTGTTTTAATTGAAGACATAGTAACTAGATGTCTGTGTTAGTAGTTGTGCACATTTACTAGTTTGAGAGTTGGGTCTGTTGAAATTGGTGAGAATCAGGGGCCAAACCCCACCAAGTGGTTATCTGCATATTTAGGTGATTCAGCCACTCCCTGATCCTAAAATTATTCTTCTGCTCTGGATCCAGTCCCATCCTCTTAGTTCCCTAAAGCCTTTGAAAAATATTTCTTCCATACATTAGTGTTAAATTACTGATGTACGTTTTAGCTCCATTACACAAACGTGCATCTGCTCATTTCTAGGCTCTTAACTGAACCGACCTGTAATGATCAAGATGAACTGAGGAACACCAACATAGTTATTTCTGTAACAATATTTGCTGGCCTTTGAAGTAATCAAATGAAGTCAGCATCTTCCATACAACTCAGGTGATCATTCCTAACCCCTTTGTTCCAGCCCCTCCTTAAGTCAAGTGACTGAGTAAATGGACAAACTATCAGAAGATGATGAATATGCTGTCCTCACCAACACAAGTCATTTTGGCCATGTCCAGATGATAACCATCAAAGCAGTCACAGGTGTAGCCTTCCTGGACTCTTACACATCGGCCGTTTTCACATCCATTCAGAATCCCACATTCCTCTGCTTGTAACTCCTCAAAGCTGTTCAGAAAACCTGGGTGGAGAAAGAATTACAAACAAGTAAGTTACAGAGCTGTTGAATCAGGATACCCAAATGTATAGCAAGAGTCTGAAACTCTCTCATAAGTTTACTGGAATGTGACTTGACTTTGCAGAAAATAGGTCAGCTTTAGCAGATCTGCACCATCTGGAGTTTTAAATGCAGTAGAAAAGTGCTGTGATACATTTCAAGATGAGAACTGAATAGCTCTGAACTCTTAGAGGTTTTGATTTGTGTTTGAAATCTACGATTTTTTTTTGGTAAAGGAAACCGTGTAATTTGACAGTATGTTTTCTAAAGGATAAATACTTTTTTTCTAAATAGCATCTATATTTGAATTGTTATGTGTATCAACCTTTATGGAAACAAAGGTTTCTTAGGGAGTTTGGGGTAAAAGTTCCTTAAAACAGTATTCTAGAAAAATTAGGTGTGTGTAAGGGGGAAAGAGATGCACACTAATTTGTAGAAGAAAACATATTAAAAAAAAATAAATCACAACTGCCTTAAGGAAAGCAAGAAGAAATCAGACTGCTTTCCTGTTGTGGTTTTGGTTAACAAGCCTTTGGCTGGTACTCCAGTGACTGGTGCCAGTACAAATATCTATAATCTACCAGTTGCTCCTGTCGTAAGTCTAGATGGTGACTAGTCAAAGCTAAAGCCTTGTCTTTGCATTCAGTGGTTTGTAAATGCCTTTCGTGCTCCCTGTCTTAGGGCTTTTTTGACTGTTACGGTTTTATGTAAAAGGAAAAATTTATACTTTCAAAATTATCATGTTTTTACATGTTCAGAGATTGTCTCTAGGACTGAATTGCTCCCATTAGTCCTGCACAACTTTGTTCACTAGCTTTCTATTTGTGGATCAGTGATGTACCAGGACTGCAGATGGCAGCCCATCACATCAAAACAACTTTTGAGGAAAAAGTCAAGAACATTTTGGGAGTAGGCTTACCAGCATAATGAATATATGGCGCAGAAATGGAGTGGAAATTGGAGCTGGACTGGAATAGAGCAGGATACATCTTCCCATCTGCCCCGTAACATATAATTAATACAGTGACTCCACATACCACCTTCTTGGTTTATCTAAAACCTGTCTACCAATTTATTTTGCTGCAACAGTTGGGATGTAGCTACCTAGAAATGTGGATTTCACCCTTTCATTGTGCTTGTTATCCTGTCCTTTTATATTTACTCCATCCTTTTTTGGTTCTTGAGGCCCTCTTTTCTCTTGTTCTGCTTTGCCTTTCCTACTCTGCTCCTTTCTGTATCACTCTCCATTTAACCTCTGTACTGTTACTTCCACTCCCCTTCTCTTTGACTACATACACTGTTTCTATCCTGGATTTGCTCTAATACTGTGGGATCCTTAGTAAGGATTGTGCAGGTCAGTCATACATTGAATAAATTCTGGAGACAATGAACACCTGATGTGACATAAGTACTTGCTGACATATGCCACATTGTGAGAATACATATAATACATAGCATGCATACAGGTGTACGTTAAGTGGGAAACATGACAGTATTTTCCACGCACCTAGTAAATCCCACCTCAGTGTAGTAATATTAAGGGTACTGAGCAGACTGTCATACATGTGTGGAGTATTTTGGGTTTCTTATGCATTACTTGTCACAGTATCCAATTCAGTGACAGGATGGGAGCAAGAGACAGGCTTTTAAGCCTCTGTCCCTAAGGCAGTGGACTCAGCTGTGGATTAAAAACTGTCCACAATTTTATTGTATTTATTCACCACTGTTTATAACTTGCAAAATGCTTCTTTCTCATTCGGTATTATACCTACCATATTGGTTACCCAGTTCTAGGCTTTTAATTGTGTTTGGTAGTTAGCATCTGTGTGACGTTTCAATTAGATATCAACATTCAGGACTGTTTAATTAAAATCATCTGGATATAAAGAAGGAAGACATTCTAAAATTCTGTGTTGAGCTAGAAGGTCATTTAGATGCTAAATAGAAATGAACTCATTAACCTGATTTGTGTGGTTCTACATAAATGTATAAAGTGCACTGTGAACAAGAAGAGCATCTCACCCTTCTAATATTGTGCTGTAACCCTCCTGCCTGCTTTAGACCTGTTACCATTACTTTGAAATTAACTCTTAGTGCAGAAGAAGCACTTTTGGAAAAGAGCATAGTGGCAACTCATAGGCCATGTGTATAAAGTACAGGAAGCTACTAGCTCCTTCTGATACCTCCACACTTTTATTTTTTTTTTCTCTAAATCTGTGATGAAATATGTTGGAGTGATGCATGAAATATGAGTGAGTGATTCTGAGGAAGATGCTGAGATCTGTAAGCATTCCTCTCCCACAAATCTTAACAGTTAGCTGGGCCAGACACGTAGAGAGCCCTGATATTCCTGGAGGACAACTGAGAAGCTGTATACAGTCCCTCACACCCTACTTGGCAGGCCATTCCATCTAGCCTGAAGGCTCTAAGCGTGTATACCATCTGACCATACTATGCTGTACATTGTCATTGTTGAGCAGGAACAACCTGCATGCTCTCCATTTCCCCCATATAAATTCTGATGGAGAATCATGGAAAGCTTGCGTGAAGGGATTTTTTTTTTCTTTTAAACTAAATGCTCTCTGAATAAATCTGTCCCATGCTCCAAAGGGAAATTAATTTGTGAGAAGGAAAACTGGCAATCCTTTTGACCTTTAGCTGTAAATCTGTTGGTAAATACAAATTTAGGACACTAACTATTTCACTGTATTAAAAATTTATATTGTACTCTGAGCTCAACTGGACTCTTGTACAACACTGGCTCTTGAACCAGAACACCTGACTGAAAGCTAGTGTCATAGGAATAACTAAAACATAAATAGACCACATTACTCAGAAGCAAACAGAAGAATGAAGCCAGCTACAGGGAAATAATCCAAGTTATAACCCTCATTTCAAGTATTTTACATAACAGAGAAACTTGCTTACGGTCTTCAACAAAGTATGGATTAGTTTCTGGAGTGTAGTGCTCCTCAAAGTCAACCAAAGCATCTTGTCCATATGGCCGTCGAGATCCTGGAACAGGAATGTTGCACAGCTGGGCATAATCCTCTGAGGAGAGAAAGAGAAGAGGATATAAAACTAATCACACTTGTAACACAGGCTGCATTACATTAGTCCCAGTGAACTGTGGTTCATATTAACTGGAAATAAACTTATCTTCCTAGAAATTCCATAAATCTGCAATTTCCACAAAACACTCTTCAGGAAGAATGTCATTAAAATGTTAATGAGCCAAATACAGACCATTAAGTCATAATAGGGATAACACCAGGGATAGATTTGGTCAATAACTGTACAAAAAGTCATGGGTCAGGTTCTTCTGGCCTGCATGGGAAGCAGGAGCAGAGGGATGCTGCACATCCTGCTGCCAATGCACCTCTGTCCAGGGCTGTCTATGGTCACCCTTCTCATTCTGGTGGAACAAAGGCTATCTATCCCACACCATCGTGGCTGCTAGCAGAAGCCACCCCAAGGAAGGAAACTGGAGCAGGTGGGGCCATATTTCTAGCATGGTCAGCCAACCTGCAGAAATCACAGAATTAAAAATCCTTCTAAAATAGGCCAACCTCATCTGCAAAATGTCTCTTCAAACCACAGGCTTGTGTACGAGTGTGGTTCAAAGTCTCCTTCGTTGTGTACCCCAAAGGGCAAAGGGAGATGCACAGGAGAAATAGTTACACTGATTTTCAGCCTCTCTCTGACAGCTAGGCTATGCAAGTTAAAAGTCTATGTCTGAAATGCTGATGCAGAGTTTGATTTTTTATTTGATTTACTGTGTCATCTCTGTTTCCATTACCATTTACTAAATTATATATACAAGACAATTTATTTGGAAATAGAAACATTGTTAAAGTACAGCAATCCTGGTGCTCCTGTAGTCTCTTGCTACAGCCTATTTAGCATCTGTTTCTCTGAAGATTGCCTGGTGTTCTGAGAATCAGGCAGAGTAAGGATGGGAAAGAAAACCACCAAAAGAGAGAGAGGAAAAAAAGCCCTAAGCAGATACAAAATCCAAGAATTGCAGATGGTTACAGAGCCAGAAACCTCATGCTGTGTAAAACTGTCCCAGACAGCAAATAGCTGGATAAATCCAGACTGCCTCTAGACAGTGCAGAGTGTAGCCACACTTGCTGCCCAGCATTGTAATTCTATTTTCACAGGTAGCACCTCCTCCACCTGGAACAGTTTTATTTTGTACTGAAAACAAAAAAGTCTTAAAAAAGTCAGTTTCAATTCTGTGGTCAACAACTTGGCTCCCTGAGAGCATAAGACTGTACAGTACAGGCAAAGCTTGTCTGTGCACATCCAGAACTGTTATGGGTGCCAGGCCGAGTCTGCAGAATGAGCTCTCCAGAGAACTTACAAAGCAACATGAATCTCAACACCTTCTGCTTCAAATGGAAGGTGATCTCCTCTGATGTGCATCCTCCAGAATATATTTATATACAACAATAATTATAGTCAAACAACCCTCTCCTCTCACAGGTGAAAATGTACACAGTCCAAGAGAGACAGCCCATTGCACAAGGAACAAAGCCAGCATAAGAAAATAAATGGCATATAGCAAATGTTATTTCCAAACTTTTAATGCCCAGCTTCCCACTGAGATACTGGGATAACAAGCATAGTGTTAGGAGCTGTCACAGGACCAGAAAAACCCCTTTCTTTGCCACATCTAACCCCAGATAACATCCAGGGACAGACAGGTTATAATCTCAGAGAGACTCCTTCATTGTGTGGCATTGAGCTACTCATTATGCCCAAGGTCTTTGACAAGTACACAGAGAAAAGCTATGCAGAAGTGTAAAAGCATTTTCTCACAGATGCACACAAACATTCTTGGTGAAGGAAATCTATGCTCTACCACAAAATACTAATTCATCTGGTCTGTGTGGAAGAAGCCAGCACACAAGAACAGTCAGGGAATGGTAAGAGGACAAGGCAAACAGGTCTGAGGAATCACTGCTTTCATGTGAACATGATCTGAGGGAAAGGATTGGACAGAACCTGAACGTTTTCTCAGTGCTAATTTTGCACTTAGTGACACGTAGTAGAAACAAAGCCTTTCTTCTGAAGAAAGCAGTTGGAGCATTTGAAAATCCAAAGAGCTGGAGCTCTCATGCACATGAGTTGGTTAGCTTGAAGATTGTGCAAGACTCTTTTATATTGCACACTTGCCAACACAGAGTTGTTTATTATCTAAAGGAGCATAAAGAAATGTTGACAATAGAAACGTGTTTCCTGCCACACCGGTTCTTTGCCAGTCAGGTTCTGGATGCCTGCATTTTTAGGTCTCATGAAAAGTAAAAAGTAAAAGTGGCTACAAAATGAAGAGCTGTTTTAGGGTATACTGTAAACTTGGTCTTTGGTCAAGGTTTTTTACAAGCAATACATGCAACTGCAATAAACTATTAACCTCTTGAAGCTTATTATGCTTAATCAACCATTTGTTAACACACTCTAATATTTTAATAATTTATACATTATTTGTATATAAAGCTTTAATACAAAAGGTGACAGAGTACTTAAATAGTCTTAAGTCACTTTAGAATGTTTACACCTATCCTTTTTAGATTTATATCACTGGTACATACCAAGATGCTCTGGAATTACCTATACTACTCTCTTAATACTGTATGTTCTATTTAACACTGTATGTTCTATTTAGTTGTCCAAATAGTGTAGACTTTATCTTTTGTCTTTTGTAATGTGTTGATTCAGTTACTAAGTGCTCAGGACATAAACCCAAGGAGAGCAACAGCAACCCACTTAAGAAACCAACTGTTGAAATTCAGTACCAAATTCAGTACCAACAGCAAGTTACCTACACCTTGCTGAGCTTATAATCTTCCCCCCCCTCCCAGGTAAGAAAAAGGTAGGCAGAGAGGAGAGTGCAAAGACTGAAAGGTATTTGAGGGGAATACAGAAAGGTCACAAGAACTGGTGTTTTCAAATAAGGTAAACTAGAGACTTAGATGCCTAAGAAGGAACCCATCAGAGTCCCCCTCTGGAGGACAGAACAAGTTATGGCAAGACAGATGTGCATGTACAATTTCTGTTGTTTTAAACTTTTCTCCTCACTACATTGCGTTCCTACATTTCAAATTTAAAATAGTGTATCCTGGGTCACTGTGCTGTGTACTGGCCACAGTTTTCCAGGGAAGGGAGCTAAATGAACAGAGTGACATAAGATTGGTGTGTAAAAGCATGACTGACACACAGAAAGTTGCAGCAAGTGTTCAAATGAGAGGACAATGTGATATTTTGCCTGAGGAAGATGACAGTAGGAGACTTAGATCAAGAAGGTGGTAGAAGGGCAGGGAGCAAGGGAAAAATGTGTACCCCATAATGACAACAACATTTTAGTTGTGACAGAAATGAATGTTTTCAAAATATTTTCTTGTGTAAAGTAAAAAAATAATAATTTTCTGTAACTCACAATCAATGATAACACCTTTTTCTATATGGATTTATCTTCTATGCTTGCTCATCTCCTGGCTGTGATCAAGGACAACATAACTGCAGCTCAAGAGGAAAACTGACTTGTGTTTTTAATATAATTTAGCCTATGTTGCTCCTTGTGTTTTTCCTAGGGTTTTTTCCCCTCGTTTTTCTCATAACTTGCAAATGAAGCATTGAGATGGCTCACTGTATAACTTAGGGTAGCTATTATAAATGGAAGCTGATGTATGCTTCCAAAAATGTAAAGGCCATTTGTCAAGTCAGATGTGTGCACATAAAAGAAGCATGTTGGGGGATTCCAGCTAGATGCACATGCGTACCGGCACAGATGTTTGCTGTAACTGGTGATGAAAGTTAGGCTGACAGAGACAACGCAGCCAGAAACTGCATGGACTGACCAGCTTTTAGGTGCTTGTTAGCACACGTGCAGCTGTGCAAATGTGCATCTAATCTGCATAGATTTGTAATTGCACAAGCCTTAGTACCTGGAGGCCTAAAAATCCTACATTCTCTAGTCAGAAATATTATTCCATATTTCATGTATTTAAAGCAAAATATTGCATTAAAAAAGCTTTTCCTGACATGACCATGAAATAACTGCACCACAGCCAATCCCAGCTCCTGACCATAAAGCAAGCTTTATTTCTGTTCCAGCTCCTCAGAACTGTCACCAACACACATTAAAAAAAGGAGCCAAAGCTACCAATACCAAGGCAGTTCCTTCAAATTATTTAAGAATGCAACAGTTTGACCATGGAATAAATCACTAGAGAGAAGGAGAAAACCAAGAAAGCATTTATTAGATGTAATATATGTCTCTTCCCAACCAGAGGTCTGGACATCAGTCTGAATTGGTTAAGTTTACGCTCTCTTGGGAGATTGCATCATCTGTGAACCAAAGCTGAAGATATTTCTTCTCTACATTCAGACTGTGCTGTTTGACAAGTTAGATAATTCCATGGACATCTTCCATGAACAGATGCTGAGGTTTGTGATGGACAACATTCACATATTTTCTACCAAGTCTTGGTGGTAAAGAAAAAGGGAAGGGTATGAGTCTTTTAGGATGACGTTTTCTGAGTTAAGAAGGATATTCATATCCGCACATGGAGTTACTCTAATTGAAATTGCTGAGGAAAAGCTCACAGTGGATATAAAGCTCTTGTTAAAACTAAAGTAATTACCAACCTGATTACTTCAAAACCTCTTTGTAGTCACCTTTTGTTCCTCAACTAATGCAGTTAAAAGTTCCCAAAACAATCTTCTCTCTCCTACTGGTTGAGGTAGATTGTTAAAAGCTGTAGTAAGAGTCAGACTGTTTCTGCCACAACTTTGCAAATGGCTTTCTGACTCCTTGCTGACTCCCATGTACACTTGGAATGTGAGGTAACATGAGGAAAAGCCTTCCAAGGCTATCTTGCATCTTTCACATAAATGTTAGAAAAAGTACTGACAGTCTTCAACAACAGAAATGAAAGCAGCCAAAAATCTGCAAAACTGAGCATAAGACTGAATATTCAAGGCCCAATCACTGTAATATTTTTAGCCCAAAAGATAATCCATTTGTCCAGAGTCCTTACCAGAAAGGAAGGAGGCACAATGCCATCCTAAATGGAAAGACAAACAAAGGTCTCCAGAAACTAATCCAGTGCCTCCCTGCTGATCTTTACCATCTCAAATGAGGACAAATGGAAACTTGTGCTTTACACACATAGTTTTTCCTCGTACTTCCAGATCTTCATGAGTGACAATAGCCAGAACTCAAAGGGAACACCATGTTCTCATAATATGGAGGCTCAGCCCAGAACTAACTCATAATGTTTACAAAGGATACACAGAGTTCCTTGCAACAAAAACAGAATCCAAACAATCTGTTCTGCCAGAAGGGGCAGAATTCAGCAACTACATGTAGGCATCTCCAGGGGTCTGCACCTGAATTCGTCATCCAGCATGCATTTTTAGTCCATGGAAAGACAACCACATCTAGGACACCATCTCATACAAAAGTAGATGTCTAGAACAGGTCAGAGGCATCTGTTGCTCAGGGTTCCTATTTCGCTTTCCTACTGGAAGGGAAAACTGGTAGAACCAGAACAGATGTGGGTTTCTGTATAAAAAAACCTCATGTGTCATTGGCCAAGAGAAATCCTACGTTATACAACACTCCAGATTAATCATATTACCCACTATCCTCAGTGTTCCCCTAGTCTGGGCTTTGCAAACACTAAGGTGGACACAGAAAGAAATTTTAAGTACAATGTAAATCTTCAGCAGTTCTTTATGCAAATCCTGGTCCCAAAGAACATCTGTAACATCTGCTGAGTGGAGTTCTACAATATTCCTTTCTGCCAATCTTCTAAACATAAAGCAGTTCCAGATAAGCCCACAAATGACTAGAATTTAAAACTTACAGTAAACGAGTAAAAGGTACGTATAAGGTCACAAAAATAAGCAGGCTGATAAACTTGGTGCTGGTGTCCTTTACAGTTGCCTAAGAACATGTTAATGATGTTCTCTTAGTCAGACCACCAAGTTCTCTGTTACAGATGCAGTAAAGTACCTCCACTCTCAATATACTGTTATTAAAACATCTGTTAATGCTGCAGAGTCCCAGGCCTACCTTACCCCCTTTTTCTAAGTAAAACTTCCCCAGGCAGCCAACTACAGAAGGAGATATCACCCTCCTTAACAGAATAGCATATCTGTAGCTCAGGAGCATGTAATTCCACCTTCCTAACATCCTAAGGTGTTAATCAAGCAAAGGTGGCACAGCACTGCAGTAACTCTAAGAAGATCATTTTAGAAGTACAAAAGTAGGCAGTCTCCCTAAATTAAACACTAACCCCAGGACATCACCTCACTCAGCATTTTCTAGCTGTTACTTCTGTCTCCTCCCTTCAAATTTCCTGTACCTCTGTAACAATACACCTTGTCTGAAATCCACTCCAGTCTCATAAGGGTCTCACAGGAGCTTCTGGAGACTCAGCAGGTTTATCATTCGGGTGCTACATATTCAGGTTAACATGAGGTATATAAGGCCTTGTTTTATATTCTGGATATTTTCAGCCTTGGACCGTTGCTCTGTTTTCCGGCATGGGTGCTCTGACTCAGCTGCTAAACCCATCAGTGCTGTCCTGCTGCCAGTTACTCTGGATGGCGACAGCTCGGCCTTAGGACTCTTAACAGTAAATTGACCGAGGAAGCAGAACTTCTGAAGACAGGTCATACAAGAGGTTATTTTTCAGGGTGGGTGCAATGGAGAAATGATGTTTTGCTTTTTTTACCTAAAAGTATCCACTATTCTTAATTTTCCTCAATTGGTCAATTATTAGAGATTGCAAATGACAAACCTCAAATAACACAAAGGTTTCTTAAGGGTAATTACTAAAAGTTCTTTGGGCAAGTACAGCCTAACAGCACAACAAACCCAGAGGGAATACATTTCAGTAGTTGACATTCTGGTATTGGATGCAATCTGTGAAAGCCTTTATCTGTAATACAATATCATAAGATTATACTGTTAGAACCAATGTAATTGAAAACAATCTGTCTTTGCCTCCTTCCTTTAATGACAAAGAAGGCCCAGCCCACAAAATTGTTTGCACAACTAAGATGTGCTCAGTCACATCACTGCGGTTCATGTTTGCGCTACTTTGATCAAGACTTTGAACTATTATTTCAGGTTTTTTCCTTGATATTGCCATCAGAATACCTAGCAGTCTTACTTTTGTTAAGATGTGAGGACGGGGCGTGTTGGAGCTCCCTGGGGCTGGTCACACGTGGAGCGGGCTTGGGTGGAAGCTTCCCTGCTGGAACCCGCTCAGGGCCGGACAGTGTGTGCCTGCCGGGCCCTTTCCAGCCCCTTGGAGCTCTGACAGGGCTTGTCTCTGGGAAACTGGGGAAGGGTCTGGAGCGCAAGCTTTACCAGGGGCAGCTGAGGGAACATAGGGCTGTTCAGCCTGGGGGGAGACCTTCTTGCTCTCTACAACTCCCTGAAAGTAGGTTGGTCTCTTCACCTGGGTACCAAGCAGTAGAACAAAGAAAATGGTCTCAGGTTGCCCCGGGGAGGTTTAGATTGGATATTGGGAACAATTTCCTCCCCAAAGGGTTGTGAGGCCCTAGCACAGGCTGCCCAGGGCAGTGATGGAGTACCCAGCCTTGGAGAGGTTTCAAAGCTGTGTAGATGTGGTGGTGAGGGACACAGTTCAGTGGTGGCCTTGGCAGTGCTGGGGTAATGGTTGGACTGTATGATCTTATAGGTCTTTTCCAACAAAAACAATTCCGTGATTCCATATTGCTGTTCAGCTGCAATACTTCAACAGGTCCTACTAATTTTTGCCTGGGTATATAGTGACATTTTTAGTGGGGTTTATTTGATCAAGCACCCATTAGTAGTTTTTTAAAAACTTAGCAACTACATAAATTCTTAAATCCTCATTAAAAATTCATACATTCATAAAAATTCATAAATTTTCATGCAATGAAAGGCTGGATTTCCTTTTCAGTTCTATGGCTCATTTTTTATAGAAATTCTCTATCTTCCTGCTGGTTTTATACTGGATGCTACTTAAACAGGACAGTTAAATCTTGTAATGAAAAATGGAAGTGCTTTTGAGAAAAGCGGAGACACAAAAGTTAGAGGTTATTTTAATTAAAACACAAACTTGTTTTAGAAGAAACTGGCAAGTGTATCACCTATGGTGGTAGGTCTGCGTTTCCTTCTTTCTACATGCAGAATCTAGATCCTCAAATATAAGGAAAGCATAAAAAAATGTAAAAGAAATCCATAGACCACTGAATGATCTGTTCTATTATCCAACCAATTTCATGGTAAAAGTCTTCCAGTGACAAAGCTTTTTACATCCCCTGGTCTTCTTTAACATTTGTTTGAAATCTTCAGAATGCCCCTGACTTGGGAAATAAGCAAACACCTTTGGTAGTAAATCTGGCCAACACAATACACAAGTACTAAAAGATGGAGAAATTCCAGGTTAACCAGCCAGGACTTGAACCTGTGACCTACTGGCCCAGAGGTGTGAAAGCACACTCTTGAGCCAATGATATCACTTTTAAGTGCTGCAAACTGAAGAGATGTCAAATGAATCATTTATTTAGTTCAGTCAGCTTTAAATTTTTCTTGGTAAATGTTTCTTAAAGCAAAGACTTCCAGGTTTCTGTGTTTGCTTGTGCACTGGTGTGCAAAGAGACATGAGCACATGCCACCTCCACTGAGAAATGTAAGCTTGTATGTTTCTTCTGACTTAAAAAGGATGCAACATGCTTGTTTTGTTTTGTTTTGTTTCCCCAACCATCTATATGCCAACCTATAAGAATGATTTAAAGTGTTTGGGAACTTAGTATCCCTTGTAGTTTCCATTAAGCAGATACTTTTCAATGCATATTAAATGTCACATAAAAAAGATTTTATGATCCAACATAACGTTCTTCAGCTTTGACTGAGGGTCACCCAAGTGACATTTAGCATGTTATCCATCAGGAACCTTCATGTAATTAAAAAAATTAATTTCTCAGTTTCTTCATAGAGCTAGTTGGGATCTGCACCCCACTGTTGTCACAGGATTGCTGCTCCAGAATCCTGTGGTCCCAATCATCAAAATCCATCTAATTACAAGCCTGAAATTAGGTGTCCAGACTGAACTTGTTCCAATTTCTTCCTCACATCAGCACTGCTGTTTAATTTAAAAGTTTCTGGGAACCCTCCATGATCATGCTACAGCAGTCTTACTGTTCACAGCCTTTGTTCTGCATCTAGGTTTGGCTTTTTTCATCTTCCCCCATAAGACAGGCTCTCGAGTCCCAGGCAATCTTGGTATTCCTTCTCTGTTCCTTTTCAGTTATATCTGGCTCTAAATGTAACTAGCTAGAAAGCTTCAGAAGAAAATCTTGTAACTACCTGTACTTTCTCTGCCAGGAACAGCTTTCTTTCCTTCTCTCTGGACTGCATGCTTGCATGATACACATGGGCCACTGTCCTCATGTGATGAACTTGGTACAAAGAAAAACTCCTTTGTTCTGTGCTGTCGTTCCACCTGAGGAGCTCCAGGTTACAGCAACAATTATTAGCTATTGCCCTGTAATATTTTTACATTCCATTTACATTCCGTTCCATTGCAATTGTTCTTCTAGCAGTTTTAGTAATTCAATGTCTGGAAATGTTGTCCTGTAAGATTTTTTCTGACAAAGACATTTCAGAGATTTCCATATCTTATAAATCAAGCTGCTGTCATGCCCTATTTTTCTTTTTCAGTCTCTTTCTGGGGTAAGCATCAGCCAGCAGTTACTCCAGCCAACATCATCAAAATCAGGCACTTTTTTTCAGTTGCTGCACTTCCAAAGCAAACTCAAACAAGTAAAAATATATAAGAACAGGTTCAGGGATCTTGCAAGTAAATTATAAGAGCATAAAATCCAAGCAGACAAAACCAACCACATTAATGCTTCATTAAGCTTCTCTATGTAGCTTTAACTTCAGGGTTCTTGCTGTAAGTAAAACATGTACTGCTTTAGCCACAACATTATGGTTAGAGTAACACGAGCCCAAGTGAAAATCCGGCTATCATCGGAATAAAATGCTTTACTAGTGTAGCACAGTATTCCTACATGGAAAACCATATTAATGAAAGACACATTTGCAGTAAGAAAGTTACATCCAAACTAGGCCCGAGATAGTTTATATGGGAGAAGAAGTTAGTATGTTACCAGGGCTGCCATATCTCAGACACAGCATGACACCTAGACTGCTTCTACTGGTCTCTTCTCCAGTCTCTAGTCCCCAGATTAAGTTAGTGACAAAATTTATCTCTAAATCCAAATAGCTTTTGTAGTTACCACAAGAAGCAGCTCCTACCTGAAATATCTTGGAACGATGTCTAAATTCTAAACACATAAACAAAATACAGTCTTTTAAAAAGCTGACTGTCAGCTTTCTTTAACATTAAGTTATATTCCCTGGAAATTCTTCAGTCGTTACTGGTACTTCATTCCCCTTATCTATCTTAAATTACTCATCTGTACATTTCATATCTTAGCATATAGCTATATAAGAACAACTCATTCTTTGATTGGTTTAGTACTACTAAACCACAACTTACCAGATCCTTATCAAGCAAACACATCTATTTGTAGCCAGCCTGATATCAGACTGAAAGATGCATCTGACTGTATAATACCAGCAATAGAAATCCAAGTTATGTAACCTGTTGAGTATCATGCTTGTGCATGTGCATGAACTGCACCGGTATTTTCTCAGATGGTTTTTAATTTGTCAGTCACGTAAAGGAACTCTGCTACCCTTCAAACGCCCTCCCATTTCCAACAAGGTTCCAAATTGCCAATCACTGGTAGATCCACCAGAAGGGAACAGGCCCCGTAAGTGCCAAAATGCAAAAGAGGCTACATTTTTAAAATCCAGACTGTGATGATTTCCCCTTAATCAATGAGAAAAATTTCCATTAGTCCTTGAAGGGTTAGGGTTTTAAAATTATTTTTACTGTTAGTAGCCCAAGTATTAATACAGGGGATGAAACTGATTAAGTGCTTCAGATTTCATGCTAAGAACCTACCGGTACGTCTCCTCACCTGACTCCTTCATAGGACACAGGGCACACTGCATGCCCCAGGCTTCACCGTACAGGCAACAGCACTCGGTGTACGTGGTCTGCTTTCCCACCAGAGGCCGACTACAAACAAAATCATCACTTAGATGCTGCCAGCAAAGATCCTGGTAGACCTCAGTTTCTTCAGTTTGTTCTGATGGAAAAGACAGTATTAGATCATCATCGCAGCACTGTTATCTAAAAAAGGTACTGGCAGAATCTTCTAAGCCTAGATTAGAAAAATATCCTAGCTTTACAGACTTTGCTGAACACAAACTTAAGCTTAAGTGCCTGAGATGGCTCATCCCTTGAGTGTTCAGATTTGCAAAAGTCTTAATAGGTTCCGATTTGGCGTTATTAGGCCAATTTAAAAGTGCATTGAGAACTGCATCCACAGAATGCATCTTCAAAAGCTGTTATTTTGCTTTTCTTATATTGCCATCAATGGCATCTGAAAGGACTTTACAGCTAGGGCAGAGCTGAACAAAAATTTTACACGGGCTGTAAAATTTGTCCAGGGAAGACTGGACAAATACTTGGAAGAGAGTCTCATTAGTTAAACAGACAAATTACATCAGGCTCAGGAAATCCCCTGAGATGAAAATAGCTGGAGGCTAGGAGAGTGCTGGGGAGGGTGAGGATAAGTATTGTTTATCTGCTCTTCTGGTCCCTAATCATCTAGGGACGTCTCTAACAGCTATTGTTAGAGACAGAATACTGCTGTGAACTACTGTCACATTCTTATGAACATTAAGAAAAACATGTCTTTTTGTTAAGGCTGGAATATTTCAGAGACATACTAGTTCTGACAAAGATCTCAGTAGGAACAATTCCTAGTCTGAGCAGTCTCTGATCATTGCTGATCAGAGGGAGAGCAACTGTAAACTTAATCTTCCACTTGGAATGTAAAAACCTCAGCACAGTTGTTTTGTAAAGACATCTGCAAGGTTTTGATTTTGTTCCAACATAGAGCAAAAAATCAGTCTTGTCACAAACCAAGGTTCTATTTTGTCTGTGTACTGCATTTTTACATGATGCACTGGTGCATGGGTGAGCAAAGAGCTGAAACCTAGCTTGAGAGTAAGATGGTGAGTTCTGAAAGTGCAAAGGTGATCAGCATTTAAGTACCTATTCTACTAGGAACTTGCCAGAACATGCAGTGAAGAGCAGCAGTGGGTCTCTGCAGCCAACTCCAAATCCTGCTGGCAGCAAAGGAACCAGCCTGTGCCCTCCTCTTCTGCGTTAGGGAGGACATTGCCAGTAATGATAAAAGGCTTGAGTGCTTTGTGCTGGGTGAGAAGATCATTGCTGTGTCAGCCCCAGTGTCACATGACGGAAGACCCTTTAGGCCCTTGCATTCTCTTCACATCCTAGATGAACCCAAACGACAATCCTGCTCTTGGTTTGTTTAACTGAAGATTGAACAATAGAAGTGCTGTGGTTCTTTCACAGTGTCAGGGAAGAGGATGGCACATCACTCCTCAAAAGTATCAGTCATAATTTTGAGTGACTAAAGCAGGCATTCCATCTGTATTCCCATTTCCTTTCACAGAAGCATCTTAAGAAAATTCATTGCAAGTTGCAGAGACCAGAGGTTTGGATTCACGGCTATACAGTGCCAATATTAATCAAACCCATTGTAACGTTTCTTTCAAAGATGTGTGTGGCATAGACAAAGCTGTGCAGACTGTGTAATGCTCTGGATTTCTGAGACATTTCTAAGAATCTCATAATATCTTACATTTTTTTTCTGAAATAACTGTCTACTGAAACTAAAAGAACATTGAAAAACCCTAATTTAACAGTGATGCTGCAACCCACACTTTGAAAATGAGAGCTCAGTAATAATCAATTGAAAGTACAGATACAATTTCAGCTATTTCCTCCTACATCCCAGTACTCCTGTTTTTATTCCTTGCTTTGTTAGAAGCAGTTGCTCACTGTGACCTGAATTTCCAGAGTTAGCCTACAGCCAAACCCCAGCTTTAGGGAGACAGCAAATGGGCTGAGCCTCATTACCTACAAGGCTGGATGAGGAAGGGGCAGAGCTGTGAACTGGGAGGCTGAAGAGTCCCCAGCCCAAGCCTAATCTCATTAATACTTCCAGCAATCTCCTGTTTACTTTGCCAAAGTGGAGCCCTGTGGAGTCCTACATCACGATGCCTTCTGGAGCAACAGCTGATGGTCCAAGCATTGCCTTCCAAAATCCTCCAAAAAGAGCAGGCTCATCCAAGCATGACCCAGTCTAAGCTTATTGGGGTCTGTAGCCACGTCAGCACCACCTTGTAGAGGTGTACTCACTTCAGTAATACGTATAATGGATCATACCACTTGAATCTGCTGGTCTGATGCATCGCTTTTCTGTTGGGTCCAGAACCATTGGGTGTGTACAGAAACAGTTGTAAGATCCTTCTGTGTTAATGCACTGGCCATCAATACAGCTGTTTGGGTCCTGACATTCATCCGTGTCTTTAAAATGGAAGGAAATGTATCAAGGAGAGCCAGCACAAAGTAGTCGCATTGTGTTAATCCATGTTTATATTTTTCTATAATAGGAGCAGATTTCCCTGCATGCCTTCTGTTAATTACCACAAATACTGATTGCTGGCAGCAAATCTTGCCTGTGTCCATGGAGAAGGACAGACAGATCAGCAGGATGCTGACCTCTAATCCTCAAGTACTAGGGAGCATCTGGATAAGGAGGCGGCTTGCTGGGGGAGTTGAAGTGCCAGGCATTCCCTGCATCCAGCACAGCTGCAGCTGCTTCCCACATTCCTATCCCTTTAGGACAGTACCAGCAGGCATTAGAGGTGGGCATACTCTCTGAGATTCTTCAAGAACTGGTCAGGAGAAGAGATCACTTTACATAGCCACAGTAGTTCTATTCCTTAGTTTGTCTTGGAGAGAAATAGCAGAAATGTTGCTCAAAGGGAAGAGCAGGCATTTTACTTTGAATAAATTACATTAAATCAGCAAAAACCCCACCCTTAGTAAAGAACAATCATAGAATCCCGAGGTGAAAGGCTCTCTGTGGTTGCAAAAATTACTTTCTTTCATTATGCTATTCTGCACATTACACATGGTTTTCTGCTTACAAAGCAGAAAAGTCAGGGTCACGGTTATGAGTCATTTTCAGTTGAATGCCAGAGCCAAAGGAGTACAAGGTTGTGCAGACTAAAATGGGCTTATCAGTGACCTGGACTGTAATTTCATGTTGCGTATTAACTCCTTGTGGAAAATATCTGTCATTGAAAAAAAAAAAATGACCCGTGTTACTTTGCTTTATTATAGCAAAACCAGCACACTTATCAAACGAAAGGTGAGCCTCAACATACAGGCTTTCACTGCTCCCCTCACGTACAAAGAACAGAAGGCTAAATTGTACCTTGGCAGAGCAAAGCAGCAGTGTGAGTGTAAGGAGGGAGCCACCACCCATCACTTTGTGCTGCCTGCATAAAGGCTGGTAGCAACTCTAGGCTTGGCGCTCAAGGGAGCACAAGAGGCTGTTTTGGAGATGCAAACTCCTGGGAGCAATTTGCTGAAAAAGGAAGCAAATAAAACAAACGCTGCTCTACGTGCCATTGCCATGTCAGGCAGAATTGCTGTCCAGCCAAGCAGAAGAGAAGGGAAACGACCCAATGTCTCTTAAAAAGCTGCTCCAGGAGTTTGAAGGCCCAGTGTTCCTCCCCTTGCTGGGAATACTGCAGTTCTGATGAGAATCCTGCTGCACAAGTCTGCTTGTTTTGCCCATCTGCATACCATTATAGTGACAAGACCACTTTAAATAAACTTACCAAAGCACTGGAGTTTAACAGGGTCATAGTATGTGCCTTGCTTGCAGTAGCACTCATAACCTGGCTGTGTGTTCAAACAGAAGCCATTTTTACAGATTTCTTGTCCAAAGAGTTGGCATTCATCAGCATCTGGGAAGAAAACATGAAAGATATGTGTTACCATAATTACTGTGAGGCCATGCAGAGGAGCAAGATGGAATAAAGCTGCTGCACTTCTCTGTTCAAGCAAACTTCACTTTAAACAGAGGGCCCTGGCAGCACAGATATCCACAGGAAACAAACAAACAAACAACAAAACAACACAACACAACAAAACTGTTATGGAAGAAGCTACGGTGTTCTTGTAGTCAAGAGTGGGAAATGGAGAACTGGTAGACCATGACTTTCCCTTCTTCTTGTCAGAATAATTCCTGTGGCACACAGAGACTGGAAGAGTCTGCAGCTTCCCTTTCTTTCCTTTGGTGCCTTTCCATTGTTCTTAGCTCCAAGCAAAACAGATAAAGAACATGGCCTGCATTTTTCAGTATAATTTGCTTTACCCAAGGGATTCCCACCATGTATCTAATTTAATCACACCATCTAATTGCAAAACTAAGCAGTTATGTTTATGGACAGACTTGGTGACAGTTCTCTCTCCACAGCTTGATGACTCTGCTGTGCATGGTAGGAAATATTAATATCCAAACTGCTTGTGACTTTGTTTTTAAAAGCTATATACACAACTTATGTGGAGACTTTCCACCACAGAGGAACAATTATATCTGCTGCTAAATATAAGGCTGCAACTACTTCCAACCTACTTTTCATTGCTAGACCTGTTAGGTTAGGCTAGTATTAAAAATGGCAATAAAAAGCACAATGTAAAGTAGGTGATTCTCCTCTTAATACCAACTATCTTAATCCGTTATCTTTCACATATACCCTGGGGCAACACAGATTTTATCCCAAAGCTGTTTTTTCCAGCTGTAAAGCAGTTTTATATGTGAATTTTTCAAATGCTTACTTTTTTCAGAAGAACTGAAAGTGCTACAAAGCTGTTTATTTTTACAGCCACTCTTCCAGTCACTAAGTTTGTGGACAAAAGCAAAAGAAGCATATGTCAGTGTAACAGAGAAAGATCACATTACTAGAAGTACTTAACCATTTACTGTTTGTCCTTTGTGCTTGGGGACATGGTTTAGGGGTGAGCATGGTAGAGAAGGGTTAAAGGTTGGACTTGATTTTCTTGAAGGCCTCTTCCAACCTAAATGATTCTGTGATTCTATGCTTCCTAAGGTTATTACAAAATAAACTTATTGAAAACAGAAATAGCTTTATTATGGCAAGGATTTGTGGAAGATATTTCCAGATGAACTCTTCCCACACTTCAACACTTACGGCAGCTAGAGATATTACCAATCCCGAGGTAGAACAACACAAACCATGCAGATTTTCAGAGATGCCTTTGGGCAGACTGTGCCCACAGCATGTCCCAAATGTACATTGCAAAGGTATTCAGAAATCTTAGATCTGCAAAGATACTCAACATGCTTCAACAAGCCTTGAATAAAAATACTTGCAGAGTATTAAGGCCTTTAAGATGAGCTCTGTGACAGTGTGACTTGTCTAGATATAAATTATCAGTCTGTTCAACACTGGTTCCTGCCACCATCAGTCTCAGGTCTGGATTCATCCAATGGCACTTGGTTCTTTCCCCCATGTTGGTGGACAAAGCAACACCTCCAGAGAGGGGAGGTCTTTTGTGAGTTATCCTACTTAAATGCCCACATGAATCAATCTGAGTATTACTGCCTTACAATCTTTAGTATCTTTTCCATGTCCCATGGACTTTTAAGGTGCAAAGGAACACCTGATGAGGATAACAAAAAAAGATATTGACAGGATAGAGAACTGAACTCAGTCATGGTCTACTCACTAAGTTGATAGGAAAACCAACCTAGTAGGGTCTCAGTCAGTGAGAAAGGATAGTTTGAAAAAGTTCATGTGTCAATCATTAGGAAAATCCCCAAAATCTTTCAAGTCCCACCAATTTTTTGTAATCTCTCAGCACTAGGTCTGACAGATTAGTATCTAGCTAGAAGCAACTTTTACAGATGTTTATCTCCCAACCATGTGGTATCATGCTTTTATTAAGGTATTTTAAAAATAGTAAATTCTACTGCATTTTAAGTGATTTGAACACAGAGTACATTCTGTATCTAGTTCTTGATTTGTAAATCAGCAATTCCAGTAGGAACAAATATCTGAAATGGGAGTGCTTTTCTAAAGATCCTGTAGCTGTTATGAAACTTAAAGATAATGTGTTGAGTTCATTTTAGCTAACACAAATACAGTACAGTGTGTTTATGCCAAGTAAAATTAATTTCACAATTTATATCAATGGCAACTTTTGAAGCTTGAAAAGGAATTTTGCTGATCCCACTCTTCCTTCTTAGGGATGCCAGCTCTCTCCTTCTCACACCCACAAACCCCTTCTCACCTTCACATTTCTATACAATATTTTATTCAACAGTTATTTTATAAAGTTATATAATAAAAACATCATTGCTGAACTTCTCTTCAGTTTTTATATTCATTCTCACTTGTATGCTTAACATTTACAGATCCTTTTTTCTCTTTCCCAACTGTCCATACATGTATTTACAAAGTTAAGGTGGCTTTCTATTTCATACGTAAATGGCTACATGAGGCTTGTGGTCTCAGCACCTACTCTCATACTCTATAGTGCTTGCTATAAATTAACCCAGAATATTACAGCGTCTGTGTAATTGACATTCTTAACAATCTGTCAAATGATGATTTTCAGTAATGTTTCATATCACAAGCCATTTTTGTCACCTAATAAAATTTGAATTAGTATGTTTACATTGCTGGATCACATTTCTAGTCCATCAGGTACCAGAACTTCTGAAATAAACTTAATACAAATCAGTACTGACCTTTGTAATTCTGAGCAAGAAGCCCATAGGATGATTCTCCAGAGGGAATGAAACCTTTCCCTTCAGGACACAAATCAGTAAATTCAGCTAGGAGAGAGAGAGAAAAAAAATTAAGGAGTTACTCACATGGGTATGTGTTACATATGTGTTTCAGGGTATTTTGAGAGATCTGAGGTGACATTTTGCCTTGTTCATATCTATCAGACAATCATGCGCACCTTTAGGTAAATGGTGGATGCAAATGCTGCAGCCCAACTTCCTCCTGCTCTCAGTTTGCAGAACTAGCTTTGAAAAACCTAGCTAGGGTAGCCACAGCATCAGAGAGCTCCATACAAATGGGTTTACCTCGCTCCTTAGCAGAAGAATATAGTCCTTACTGAGTTTTGTGGTACACTGCAGTTATAAAAATACCCCAGTAGCCAAATTATTTTAATTAAAGCTAGCATGGGCCTCTCTGAGCTATACTGCAGCCTGCAATCTAGACATACCCCAACTGAGATACAAACCCCTGTCCACATTCTTCAACCCTTATACAGGAAAAAAATTAATTGACTGCAACAAGAGAACATGGTGTGGATTACAGAGGGAAATTATTTAAAGCATCTTGGAGACTATAGAGAATCAAATAAACCTATCCAAGCAGAAAGGCTCTTTCTCTAATGCATTTCATTTCAGTTTCACTGATTCTAAGCTACAGTTAAAACAGGAATTAAACATGATGATACATTTGTGTGAAAAGTAATCTTCAGTGCTTAATCTCAAAAAGTTTACACATGTTCTCTCTTATGTGATTTTTTCCAGCTGGATTCTGAATTTCAGCCACCACTGTTTATGTTTCAAATACTGTTTTCAATATATGTGACAAATATCATATGGCTATGTTTTTCTAATGTAATATTTAAAGGCTAAACAATGTTCTGCAGACAACATGATTAACTGAAGTGTTCAGTAAGTAGCAAAATATAAAACTAATGTCATAATATGTATCAGTAATTCATAGTGCTCTAGAAACAACATTAGAAACAATAGCTGCAGATTTAAAAATATTGTACCCATTTACCTCTCTTTTCCATCTTGTGAAAAAAATCTAACACGTTACCATAGCATCTGGAAAAAACTTCTGTAAGAATCCATCTTTGTTTCAAATCAGTTGGAGATAATAGGCTGTTTTTTTCTCTAGGGTAACTGTAGTGAAGCCAATGGATTTACACCATGTATGAATTATTCCTATTAAGTTTTCCTCTGTGGAAGCTTCCCATGGATAAGTCATGACTAAATACTACAGAATATGGGATTTAATGAGCAGGCCTTCTCTGAAGGCAAACCACACTACTGTTAACATAAACACAATGCTTCAGAAGTTTGCTATGGGATAGAAGGCCTCCTCTTACCAGTTCCAAAGACAGGGCATGGGAAGATTTCACAGTTATCACCCCAGCCAGCACCCAAGGTACAGCAGCATTCCTGTTTAGTTACATTGGATGTAAGCACATTGTCACAGAAATTAGCATCATTCAGATTGTAGTAGCACTCCTTCTTTCCATCTTCGTGTTGATCAGCCTCTACTGGTAATCCTGAAGATGAAAAGAAAACAAAACCCACATAAGATGAGAAATAAATCAGTTTTGCAAGAGAATCAGAAAAGCCTCAGTACCTCAATTTCAGCATAATGAACAACAGTGTTGTCAAGCAGGGAGGAAAATGGTTAAGTACAAGTTTTGGTTTAACTTTTTTGTTCTTAGGAGGAATGATGGAAGTTGACAACCTCCCTTTGACCTTTTCAGTCCTGTTCTCCAGCTTGACCACAAAGGGATTCTTCCCATTTGCACTTCTTTAATTTTTAAGCAATGCATGAACTACCTGCTGTCACATTCAGCTATCCAACTACCATGCCCAACTACTACCATAGGATTTTTTGTCTGAATCTGGAAGATTTCACAAAGGTCAGCAAACATTACAACCTTATTTTACCAATAAAGGAGCTAAAACACAAACTGAAAAAGGCCCAGTTTTCAGAATAATAAACATTTCCAACCCCTTTTAATTTTACTGAGAAAAAAGAATGTTCCACTCTTGGCCCTTGGTGGTTTTTGCAAAAGTAACTGATTGACTACACAGATAGCAGAGGAGTATAACGCAGAAACCAAGCTAACTGACTCTGTGTTTCACTTTAAAATAGGCACTTGCCAAAAAGCCAGAATTTCTGCCTTTAGCACTTGAATGAGTCCTCTCACAGTACTTATGAGGACTGGAGGAAAAATACTCTCTCCCATAGATCCAATTAGAAAAAAACAACACTGTTAATACTCAAAGACCTTCCTAAGGCAAGGCACTCCTAAAATACACCAAGAAGCGAGTCTGAAAACAATTACCTAGTAAAAGCTTCTGTGTCTGCAGAACTTTGTCTAACCTTGCACTTCCACAAAAATTCTCATCAGGAGCTCAGAAGTGAAAGCTATCATGTAAAACTGCTATTCCCATTTGGTCACTATGAAAAACTTCTCCTAGACCATCAATGAAGTAACCGAGTTCCAAAATTACAAATGCTCACATTTATTAATCAAACCCAAAACTTTGTTCAGGCACTTAAGACAGATAAATCTTGAAGTGACTAGTTTATTTCCCTCTTTATCTTGGGAAATTTGTTATGCTTAGCACTTTACAACTATTTTATTCACAAAAAACTATTAAAATGATTGCATGTTGGCTGATTTTCCATTGTTTGAGATTTCACTCATTTCTACTCAGGATCTCACACAATATGAGCATGAGGCATTTCTCAAGTAATGCATGTATCCTGAGGAGAATCAAAACCTTATTTTACACTTGAGTGACAGTGCATTTCAAAATGCTAGAAGATTAGCAAGGCCCAAAGAGCTGTGGCATATAAACTGCCTTTGTTTGCCTTGCAGTTCTTGTCAGGAAAGAGCTTCAGGCTGGCCCACTTTCAAATGCTGGAACACCTGGGAGAGCCAGGTAGTTCAGAGTTCAGCTGACCACCTCATCTGTCTGCCTCTGTTTCCTAAAGGTCAAGCTCAGCCTTTGTCTGCCAGTTATAGAATGAATTTTCTTCTAATTCCATCCACTTAAAAAATCATGGCTGTTAGGTGGGAGCTTGGAGATCGTGACTGTTCAACTGACGCTGAAGGAATGAACTCCAGCTCTTGTTACCTCAAAAGCCAGTTATCCCTGCCACCCACATTCCCCAAGCAGATAGGAAAAAGCAACTTTACTGAACATGTAAATACTAGATCTGTTTTGAGAAAAGCAGTCTTAAAAATGCCAAAACGGATTGCCTACTATTGCACTCCAATAGCATGAATGTGTGTCATAGTTCTTTTGGCTTCTAATTCCAAACAGACAACTGGATTTATTTCTATTTTCCTCAGAAAAGTGACTGTTTTGGGAAGTTGAGGGGCTGGCAAACACCTCTATTCAAATTCAGTACAATGTTGCCACCTATAAGGCAAAGCTCACTGTTTTGTCAATATAACTTAGTTGTACATGAAAGGAAACACCAAGCCTAGTGCTTATTTCATCTTTGTTAGTTTAGCTTGTGGTCTCCTCTCATCAAATAATTACAATTTTCCAGAATGCGCTGGATTTCATAAAGTGTGGTGGTTTTGTGGTATCAGCTGCTATCCAGTAGGAACTATGTTAAGACTATCGTGTGTCACAGAAATGCAACTGAACTAAATCTGTTATTCCAAGGTGAGAGCGCAGTACTTCAGCCACCAAATTATACATTTCCCTTGGCCATTTGCCACCTGTCTAAGTGAATCAAAGCCAAATCTTCAACAGGATAAAAAGCATGGCAGTTTTCATGCTGTTTAGCAGAGAAATGACACCTGAAGGAAGGGGAGAGAGTCTCATCATATCATCGTTTCATATGATGTGTCAGTTTCTCCTCCCATTATCTGTTCAGCAACTTAAAAGTCTTCTGTTTACACAGCTGTGATTGAGGGTTAGTCAAGCAGGCGTCATGAATGTTTGGAAAGCAAATGAGACACAAATCTCTTTTTTTTTTTTTTTTTTTTATTTAAACCAAGACCAGTCTGTGTCTACAAGCTTAGAATTTCTCTCTCATATATTATTAACCATTTAGTAAACAGGTTGGTTTTGGAAGTGGTTTCACTATGTGTATTGACAAAATAGGATAGGAAATGGATACTTCTTTTTTGTTGTATCACTGTTGTTTCAGGTTTTTTGTTGCTAGAAAATGTAAAATGTCTCTCTACCTAAGGCACACTGGTAAAGGAACATAATGTTACCAGGTCATTGATATGACACTTCTATTAACAGCCTATAAAGTGAGATTCTGATAGTTGCTACTAGATTGAACTCTGAAATACTTGTTAACAACAGATTTCTATACCTTAATGTAAACTTGATCCAACAACATGCTTCAGCATGTGTTTTATGCAAAAATGTGCATTAGTAATATAGGATTCAGTGGATAATAAGGATATTGGCATATGCTTAGACTTCAGCATATACTTAAATATTTGCTCAAATAGTGTCCTGTCAACAACTGTGATCTAAAAAAGACAAAACACAGAACAGATGGGATCTTAAATACTGCAAAACTGTGTGCCAACACCTATTATTCAGAGGTGGAATCAGTAAGGTGGTTGCCAAAGAGAAAAATCATCATTACAGGTTCATGGCTTCTAAAACGCCAGCAAAAGCTCCAGTAACTCTGAGCAAGCAGCTTGAGTAACACACTTTCAGACCTGATTATCAAAAAGACAGTAAAAACAGGATGATACGTGCCTATTGCCAGGGTGTACATGTTTAGATTTCTCAATTGGCTCCACATGTGGCAACACCTAATGTGTGTGCAGCACATACGCACACTTGTGCACGTGGCACAATTCAGGGATTAGTGCAAGAGATGCACATTTAAAATTTCTATCGAAGGCTATGTTCATAGTTGACTGAAATTCAGTTCACTATTTACCTGAGAGGACCAAACACGTTGCCATAAAAAAATTAATACAAATATGAAGATTTTCCTTTGAATTCCTAACATTTTGAAAGCCCTTAAAGTTTAGGAAATTTAGAATTTGGGCATCACATTCCTAGTTAAGGAAGGCTTTTGGATCAGATTTATAAACTGTTCCTTGGCAGCCTCAAATGTTTTGTGCTGGTGGTTGGTTAGATACAGGGAGAATTGACTTTGTTTTAATACAAATCAGTCTAGGAGGGACTCATGCTTGGGCACCAAAATTGTGATTTTTACTTATAAATCCTATTAAATACTGTTAAAAATCTTGCCACAAATAACTGGTCACATTGCAGGTAACCAGGAGAAAGCAACATCTAAATGAGCTATAGGCATCTAAGTGGGTGCTATTACCTTAGTGGAGTTCTCCCACTAGAATTCTCTTTAGTGGCTGAGCTGTGATGCAATCTTGGGCACTTGCTGACCTTCGTATATGCAAGCCTGATTTCTGCTGATATGCTTATGTTTACACATATACTTTTGCTTGCAATTCTCATTTAAAATAATACCTATTATTATCCTTAAACATATACTATCCTTTACAGTTTCTGGATTCATTGCAACGAGATGCATTAGTAATAAATCAGTAGATATTAGTAACTTAGTTGCATACTAAAACATATATTTTTTCTTATGTAGAAACAATTAAAACAATGTTAATATGGATTATTACTCAAACTGCATTCAGCTTGGTACTTGCTAGAAATTAATCAGAAATAGCTTTATGTATCTTGTTAAAAGAATACATGAAAGGACTTTTAAGCCAAACCAGGCATTCTTTTCTCTCTTAGGTACAAAGATCTACAACAGCGAAGTTTCATCTAATAGAAAAGACAGTTCTTTTCTCCTTTATCTTTTCTTCCTTCTGAAGCATTTGCTACACTTTGTGAAAGTGGGGCAGAGGGGAGGGGAATAAGACAATCAAACCTTGCACAATTACTTTTGCTTTGGTTTGTTACTGGAATGTGACAATCCAGGCTAGAATTCCTGATACATGCTCTGAGACAACTGTTTCAGGACACAGCTGATTACAGATGAATTTCCACCAAGTGAAATCAAAAGAGAAGGAGCTCTCGAGAGCCCTAATGGCAAGTAAAGAAAAGTGTGAATACACAGCATTGCACAAAGCTAGCAGACCTTTACTGCATGCAAAAAATTCCCAAATTAAAGTAACATTTGAACAATCTTCACCTATTTTCACCTAGTATGAGCTGGATAAACAGTTCTTTATGCACAGAAATACAAAATGACAAATAACCAAAAGCTGAGTAAACCACACTGAGCTACAGACACCTGCATCAGGATAATGCAAATTAAATTCTTTCTTTCTGAAAACAGGCACGATGCCAGGTAATGCTGACAGACAATGCCCACATGCACCATAGGAGCTCACAAAGCACTGCACCTGACTTGGGTATGTGGCTTGTCACAGCCAGAGGGTGTGTGGCTGTTCTGTCACTCTTTACAGGGAGATTTCTTTGCACGCTATTCCTATATGATCATACTGTAGCTGGTCTTGGGGGAGGCTGAAGTACTCATCGTTGGGCAAAGCAACATTGCTGTTATTTGCTCATCCTGCAGTGAGCAGAGAGGGCTTATGCCACTTACAAACGGAAAGGAAAAGACTGGCTTTGTTCCCTCTTCAGTTGACAGCTACACAAGGGCCACCCATTGGTTCCCAGAACAAAACAGGGACAAGCAAAGTGAGCAGATACAGAAGAATGGAGCGTGTATTGTCAGCTCCTGAAGTGTCAAGTCCAGAGGCACATGGGGCAGTGCCACCACTTGACTGGTCAGCCTCTGAGGTCTTGAGAAACAGAAGCCAATAGATAAGAGAAAAAAACCCCAACCCAGCAAGGCTACAGGATGTAGAGGAAAGCAAGAATCCTTTTAAAGAAGAATGCACAAGGAGTACTTTCCTCCTTTTACTCTGGAAGAAAAGTAAGAGAATTTTTCCATGCATTCATGGAATAAATTTAAATGCTGCTACTTTATTTATCATCAGTAGATCCTTAAGCTGATCTGCTTCATGGTGGAAAGGTACTGCTGTGTTTTTCCTTGCAAACAGAAATGGAGGCAGTACCACTGGGCATTGCTCTGCTGCCTCAGCTATCTTAGCTCCTCCTTCATAAAACAAGCTCCTGCAAGCCTTAATCTCTCTCAGAAGATTTTGCAAAGGTTGTAGTTTGTCAATCAGCTGTTAATGACATTTCATAGGCAACTTCTTGAGTGCTGCTGAGTGTGATCCATTCAGTGATCAACATACTTGTTGCCATTAGGTCACAGATATTTCAACCTTGTTTACAAGTCTGAAAGACCATGAGTGATAGGAGAAAATAGCCACAGCCTTCTAAGTTGTAGAGTTTGCATCCGGGCACTAGAGCCAGTTATGCTTAAGATTTCTGGAAGCTAGATCAGCCTGCAGTATAAGAATAAAATAAGAAAAATAGCAAGATTTGCATTCTTAAGGGGAAAAATAGTGGTGCAAGTAAATATCTTGATTTCTTGATCTCCATTTGTCCAAATTGTGGGCTTGTTCCTTTCTCCAAACTAGATCTGTACAGAAATGTGCAGGCAACTTTAAAGAGTTCTAAACTAATTTTGAATGAGTGTATTTCCATTAGCATTTGAAACACCTAAAACACCTGATAACAAAAGTTCACAAATCCAGTACAACAAATTATTAGGAAAAACAGGACAGCAGATGGAGTAAAACAGGCAATGGCACTGTAAAAGGCACTCAAAGAGACCAAAGACCATTTAGTGTTTTGATTTTTGCTTTCCCAATGACCTTTCCTGAGGACTTATGTTGGTACTAGATAACACTATGATACTGCTATATTCAATTTTGGTATTAGTAATATGGTCCCTTAAACATGGTCCAATCGCACTAGTAGATACCTGTAAACATTTGAACAGAAAATAGAATCACCCAGGTCATAGACTTCATTCCATACCAACTTTCATTGTTACTGTACAGCGAACAAGAGATTATTTGATCTTACTTGCTTTGACTGTTCATGACTACTGCCAAGTCTGTTGATGTATAAAATTTAGAAGGTGTTTCTGCTATATTTGTCACTGCTAACAATTCACTGATAACAGACTCCATCCTATAAACGTCCTTTCTCATGCAAAAACTTTCAAGAAGACAAAGTTTTAAATTTTTCTATTGCAGTTAAAGCAACACCAGCATTTACACTAACTTCCCATGGGTTACAGAGGCAATAGAAATGATGCCAAGCACACAAAAGTCCACTGGCATTTTACCTGGTGAGGTACGGAAGCGACACTGTCCGGTCATTGGATCATACTCCTGGTTTTCATCAGAGCACAGGCACAGGAAGGAACCATCGACATTTTCACAGAGGGCTTCGCCACATACTCCACTCAGCATTTCACATTCATTCACATCTGGGGGAAAAAAACCCAAACATAAATCAATTCAGAGCCATTACTGACGCTTTGTTCTTTTATCTGCTGTATCTGTGCCAATATTGCCTGCTGGATTACAGATGTGGTCTCTGAGGAAGGTTTGAAAACTCACTAATATCTAAGCAGATTCATAAGCAAGTGGCCAGTCCTTTGAAATAAAGGCCCTTGAAAGCCACAGTACAGTTTATAGACTATTGGTGCTGATTAGCTGCTTCTTGTAGACCAGAACACTGACTTCCAATATTTTTCAGTCTTTTTTTTTTTTTTTTTCCTTTTTCTGGAGCTTAGGATTCAGAGCAATTTAATCTGTTTTCTTACTTATTATCAAACTTCTGCTGAACTCAAGGAGGAAAACACGTAGGTTTCGGTGTAATTCAGATGGCATTATGAAAAGAGATTTCCCTTTTCTCCTCTAAACCCCATTTTCCTTGTGAACATCCACTGAACAGTGAATACCCCAGCCCCACTGCCACCACGTCTTGTATGCACGGCCTCACCCACGAGGGTTA
>NW_009952161.1:338971-341921 GCF_000747805.2 Chaetura pelagica
AACATGTGTCTCTCCCAAAATGCTTTCTTGATTCATGAGAGAGTTGTCTGCAGCTCAAACAAAGGTTTCCAAATACTGTCAGGATAACTTAAATTTACTCTCTTTTCAGTTGGTCAAGTTTATGTTTGAAAATCTACTTTGTCTAATGACAGAATCTGAAAATTACAATTTGCATATCACAATTCAGAGATTCCTATAGTTGACTGTGGTCTAAAATATAACTTATGAGGCAATATTTTGTACTTTTTACCTCTTACCCAGCAAGAATGAAAATCTAGTCATATGACTGAATGCTGATTTTTGCATATTTTCATATAAACAGGCATTTTATCTTAGGGTTTTCTGAGCACTTTCAAATTATACTTAGATTTTTGTTATCTTTTTGCTGTATACTTGTCTTAAGGAATAAGTCTTCTTTGGGTAACATTGCCTGGCCAGCAACTAAAGAAATTAATCTTTTCCTAAAAATGCTTTGGTAGATAACTGGCATCAAATTTTGTAAGTATTTTATATTATATAGTGTATACAGGACCAAGAAAACCCCAAAGACATTATTTTATGGCGAAGAATCACTTCCCTGGCAACTCAAAATGACATTTACTTTCTCACCAGAATTTTGTAAGAAAACCATTTCATACATTAGGAAACACACACAAGTATTTCTGCAAAACTTCTCTCTTTGCATTGTTTATGTCTCTGTTCCTGGTAAATATGTTTCATCCTGAGTCTGGCTTGAAGAAATTGCTTAATGAATATCTTTCCTTGATCTGGTATTAATTTAATATCAGAAACTTGTGCGGCCTCAGATGGCTCTCAGGTCCAACCATCACTATTGACAACAACTCTGGAAACCTATTACTCACAAGAGAAACATGCAGTATTTACACATCTGCAGAAGGCTCACATCTTTCATGGTGATAGGTGTCTTTCCTAGAGTTGGAAGCCAATGCTAAAAACTGTTCAAATACAATGTGCCTAAGGAGGTGTGCCATCTAATACAGAGTTGTACCGTGGGCCAGACCTTATTTTTTGTAGGGGGGTAGTAGAGAGTTCTGGTTATTCAGCTATGATGCTAAACAGATGTTGCGTTTCAATCTACCATTATTTATATCTGTGAATGGTACTGATGTGCAGAAATTGTGGGTTTTCTGGAGTTTGTTTAATGAGATAAAATGGGTGTCTGAGATTATTTGATGTTGGTTTCCATTCAATCTCAACAACAGGTTCTCAATAAGCAAATACACAGTTAAATTTCCATCTAGCAGAAAGTTCAGTGAGCAAAGCCCAGAGTAACCTTATTTTACGAGTAAGTGGTACTTTAACAAAAAAGAAATGGAAAACAAAAACGTTCTTGTGAAGAAATGCCTTTTGCTCATATGCCACTTTTGGCTTGCAAAAACCTTGCAGGAGTGACTGCTTGCACCTGAGAACTCACCTGTACACCCGTGTCCATCCTGTGTGTCCTGATACCCTTGGTAACAGAGGCAGCGGTAGGAGCCATCCATATTTTCACAGAACCCGTGACTGCCACATATTGTGCCATTCACGCACTCATCAACATCTGCAAGGAAGAATTTTAACATCAGACAGGCCATGTGACAAAGGCAGACATTTTTGAAGAGTGCAGAAAAACAACAGATGGGCCATTTTAACAAACAGATGCAGCAACATCCCTCTATACGTTGGGAAGGAAAACACAAAGGACAAGACACAAAAAAATAATGTAAGCACACATACAATTTCAGAAATTGTTTCAGTGCTAACTGCACAGGAAATATCTTAGTCAGACAACATTTGTGGTTAACTGTCTCCCATCTGCTTCACCAAACCTGCCAATCATGGCATTATGCTATGTACCACAGAGTAAGACATAGATTAAATATGACCATCTCTGATTGATTTACAGATTCTGCCAGTGTAGTGTTATTCAGTCAACAACAGGTGCATCCAGTGTGCAAAAGTGCTGCACACATCTCTTTCTGGCTCTCAGCACAGAAGAGGATTTCATGGTGTATGTGTAAGTGATAAATATCTCTGGACTGAGTTTTCTGGCTTCATTCCTGTAAATTTACACATATTAATAACCTTACTCAGGTAGGCAAATAATGACAATGTCTGTGTGGTTTCTGTACTGACCCTTTCATTTGTAGTTCCCACCTTAGAAGAGTCACTTGTATGAGTAAGTCTTGCTTTGACTCAGCTGCCCATAAAACTACACTGAAGAACAGTTGCTTGTGGCAGAATGTGGTTCATTTTTCTAAGTGTATTACAAGTGCCAGGAATGTATTATTTTCATCTTCACTCAAAGTAAGAACTAAACGCAAGGCCTTGACCATCTGTGGTCAAAGGGTTAAAGATGTCATGGTGTGTTTTTCAGGAGGAAGAACATTAAGTGAAAACTGGCAACCTCCCAGGATACCAGGATTAGTACCTTCTTGTCCTGGTTTGAGCCAGGATGAAGCCAATTTTTCTTTTTGCTGATTTTTTTTTCCTTCAGTAAGCTTTCTTGTAACTAGCAACAGTGTGTTCTGCTAGGCTGATAAGACAGTGGAATGTTTTTCTAACTACTGAGGCTTCAAGGCTGCACCTGCACTCTGCCGGCTCAGACACTATGGGGAGATCTGTGACCCCCCCGTAGGAGGCTGAGTTAGATGGACAGCAAAATTGGCCAAAGATATTCCATTCCATATATCTACGTAAGCTCAGAGGAAGGTCAGAGATCACAGAAGACAACTTCCTTCCTTCTCCTTCTCCCCTTCTCTTCCGTCCATGGCCGGCGTCCAGGGAGGACTCTGTTCATCCATCACCGTCGATCCTCAGGCTTGATCTCTCGTGACCCCCATAACTCTCTGCTCTGTTCCAGCAGCAGCTCCGGGATTCCTCGGGACTCTTCCCAGCTCAGGGAAGTGCTGTGGGAGTTGCTGGGGTGGGGGGGAGGCGAGAGGTTTTT
>NW_009952161.1:345484-348319 GCF_000747805.2 Chaetura pelagica
GTGACCCCCATAACTCTCTGCTTTCTCCAGCAGCAGCTCCGGGATTCCTCGGGACTCTTCCCAGTTCAGGGAAGTGCTGTGGGAGTTGCTGGGGTGGGGGGAGGCGAGAGGTTTTTTGCCCATTCCTGAATATATTTGTATATAATTGTATATATTTTCTTGTATGATTCATTAGTGTTTTAATTAAAGCTGTGTAGTTTAGTTTTCAATCCAGCCAAGTCTCTCTCTTTTTCTCTCTCTCCTTCCCTACCTGGGTTGGGGGGAGGGGGGATCGAGAGCATTGTTGTCGGACCTAAGTCAAACTGTGACACTTCTACATCCTAAATTCCTCTGCTGAAAGCAGAGAAATTACTGCTGTATTTCTTTCCTAGAAACCATTATGACTGTTAAGGTTGCTGTCCACTTGGAATTACTTTCTGCACTGTGCCCCAAGGGTAATTACAAATTAAATGGTGAATAAAGTGATTCACTTTTGATTTATCATGGTAGTAGCTACTATCATTAATTATGCTCATTAGGTAGAACTTCATGTGATGGAACCTACCAGCATTCTACCTCCAGTGAAAGCCACAGGCACTCACTGAACTGCTGGCGGCTCATGTCGAGCTTCTCATCCACTACCACCCCCAAGTCTTTCTCCTCAGGGCTGCTCTCCAGCCCTTCTCCCCCCAGCCTGTGATTTGTGCCTGGGGTTGTGCCGACCCAGGTGCAGGACCCTGCACTTGGCCTTGTTGAACTTGATGAGGTTGACACTGGCCCAGCTCTCCAGCCTGTCAAGGTTCCTCTGGATGGTGTCCCTTCCCTCTTAGGTGTCAACCACACCACACAGCTTGGTATCATCAGCAAACTTGCTGAGGATACACTCAATCCCACTGTCCATGTCTCCAGCAAAGACGTTACACAGCACTGGTTCCAGTACTGACCCCTGAGGGGACACCACTCATCACCTGCCTCCATTTGGACATTGAGCCATTGACCACAACTCTCTGGGTGTGGCCATCCAGACAATCTCTTATCCCCTGAGAGGTCCATCTGTCAAATCCAAGTCTTGTCAGTTTGAAGACCAGGCTGTCATGTGGGACAGTGTCAAAAGCCTTGCACAAATCCAGGTAGATGACATCAGTTGCTCTGCTACCATCCACTATCTCTGTAGCCTTGTTGTAGAAGGCCATCAGATTGGTCAGGCAAGATTTGCCCTTAGTGAAGCCATGTTGGCTGTCACCAATCACCTCTTTATTTTCCATGTGCCTTAGCAAACTTTCCTGGAGGATCTGCTCCATGACCTTGCCAGGCACAGAGGTGAGACTGACCAGCCTGTAGTTCCCTGGGTTTTCCTTTTTCCACTTTTTAAAAACAGGGGCTATGTTCCCTTTTTCCAATCAGTAGAAACCTACTAGACTGTCATGACCTCTCAAATATGATGGACAGAGGCTTAGCAATTTCATCTGCCAGCTCCCTCAGGACCCATGGGTGAATCCCATCAGGTCCCATATATTTATACACCTTCAGGTTCTTGAGATGGTCACAAACCTGCTCCATGCCTACGGTGGGGGGTAATTCATTCTCTCAGTCCCTGCTTTCACCTTCTGTGGCCTTTGTGTTGAGGCTGGAGCACTTGCCAGAGAAGACTGAAGCAAGGAAGTAATTGAGGACCTCAGCCTTCTCAATATCCTGTGTTGCTACCTTGCCCGTTTCATTCAGGAGAGGGCCTACACTCTCCTTGGATGTCCTTTTCTCCCCAACATAACTAAAGAAGCTTTTCTTATTGTTCTCAACATCCCTGGCAAGATTTAATTCTAGCAGGAACGTGGCTCTCCTAACCTGATCCCTAGCTGCTTGGACAACCTCTCTGTAATCCTCCCAGGATACATGCCCTAGCTTCCACCACCTGTATCCTTCCTTCTTAAGTTTGAGCTTTTCTAGGAGCTTCTTACTCATCCATGCTGGCCTGTTGGAGTTTCCACTTGACTTCCTCTTACTTGGGATACAATGCTCTTGGGCCTGGAGAAGGTAATCCTTAAATATCAGCCATCCACACAGATTACCTGTTATGCTGCCATCTTGCTACCCAAGCGCTCAAATTAATCCACAGATGGTTATGTCTGCCCCAGGGATAGACTTTTTTGGGGTCTTGAAAACCAGCTTCTCCTATGTGATGTGGTTGGGGTTTGAACATGTTTAGAATCACACACAGATTTTAAGGCCAGAAGAGACCTCTTAAATAGCTTAAAAAACTGTCTCTGGCAATTTCTGTACCATTGGAGTAAACAGTGGAATTTTAACTTATTTTTCAGAAAGGCATCTAATTTCACTTTAGGATGTTTAAGTGATGGAAAACTCACCTCTTCTCTTACTGAACTGATCCACTGGCTAACAACCTTCAGCTAAGATACAAAATTCATGTAAAAACCAGATGTACTACATACAAAAAAATCTAACTGGCAGAATAATTTAGTCAGTTTGTTGGTTTTGTCAATAAACATTTTAATGATCTTTGTACCTTGATTTACTAAACAAAGTAACAATACTGAAGGAATTTATCTTAGGGTTATTTGTATTGGCAAAGAATACAATAGCTAATATGCTTATTCTCAAGGAATTGAATAAGAAAGTTCAATGGTTTCTACACATTGAACTCATTGAAATGTACCACAAATCCTCCTTAATAGAATTATTTCAGCAAAAAGAATAAGCATCATATCTGTATTGAAGACACTGTGAAAGGTCCGTTATTACCTTTGACACCCTGTCCTTTTCCAGTCACCATGACAGAGCTATAGAAAGATGCAATGCATACATATATCTGCCTAACATATCTTATTATTTACTCTTCCG
>NW_009952161.1:348339-366374 GCF_000747805.2 Chaetura pelagica
TCCGATATCATCAGAGTTTCACCTATCTGGTCAAAAAACCTGAATACTCTCTCTCTTATTCAGAAAACCCTTTTAAGAAAAGTTAAGGAAAAGAAATCAAGATGAGTAAACAATGGTGGATTGACAGCTAGGTATTTAAGAAAACAGATAATAACACGGTGTTTGTATTTTCAGTGGCCAACTACAGTTTAATAACAAAGTTCCTGAGCCACAGGGCAGTTACTTTGTTAAAAGCTAAACAGAAAAAAGTACAACGGGGGATTTCAGAATTACCTAAATTAAGAGTATTTCTCTTACTTAATAGCTAAATGTTAAAGGAAGCATACAGGGGAATGGATCACACAGCTGGCTCTCCAAAGGTAAAGTAAGGTCATTGACTAAAAAGCTGCAGAAACAAAACTTGTGATTGTAGCAAATGTCCTGATTTAGTATATAATATAGCTTTTTGTTTTCAAAAAGCACACAGTCTGAACATGCCTGGATCTTTCAGTGTATGGGAAATTACAGAGAAGGTCCAAGCACCAAATATTTTTCCTTGTCTAGACAGCTCACTCAAAGGACTCCTGTTTTACAGCCGGAAAGGACATTTGTTTCTTTAATCCCCCTGTAAAACATGAGGCTTGTAATCGGTGATTCTCTTGCTATATGGAGACAAAGTACAGGAAAAAAACCCACCTAAATATGAAACTAATATATCTATGTCTATAAAGTGACTAAGGCAGTTCTCTGTAATTACAACCTGGTTTAGAATCCATGACTCAGTGCTGCCTGCTTTAATCAAAACTCCTTTGATCTAACATCATCAAGGTCTAAAGAAAGTCAAAACACGTGTGCGCTCAAGTTCACTCCTATCCAGCTCAGCACTGTGGTCCTGTTTTCTGTCAGCCTGAACAAGATGAAGGCACACGTAGCCTCAGGCACGATATTTACATCTCACTGAAACCTACTTACATGGCGAGGCGTCTGGAAGAGGAACTGTTTCCTAGGACAATTCTCTACAGTGCTTAGGGGAACAGAGCTCTGATTCAGTGACTTCCAGGGCTGCCCATAACACCCATACATAAAATCATACATAAAAATGAATATTTGAATAAAGACTTTGGCCACCTGAAGCAATTATGCCAGCTGGTCATTCCATGCATTGCAATCATGTGGGCAAGAAAGAGGTTCTTATTTCTTCCTCTGTGTTCTTACTTCTCTAGCCAGCATCCAGGTAAGTAGTTGATGCCCTAAAACAGGTCTCTCAGCAAATGTGAGAAGGCTGGTGAAGCCTGTGATTACTCGTTATGAAACAAGAAGGTAACTCAAAGGGGCACACTCTGGAGACGCATACTTGAAACTGTTTGGCAGAAGCCTGAACTTCCTTACTTCAGTGTTTAATCAGAGATTTGATGAAGCTTTGGAGTTGTCTCTACTGCATAAAATTTACTCCATATAACAGATTGTACTCTGCTCCAAAAGGACTCCTAGATTTACCATACCCTCTTCCTAAAGCTGCGTTGTCTTCTCTATATGTGGACAAGAGTTATGGTTGTGATGTGCAGTCGCAGCAAACATCTACTTCTCATAAGATGTCTTTGGTGGCAGAGGTAACAGTTATGCACTGTCGACAGATCCACCCTTTGCCTCTTCAATTTTCAGACTTCTTAGGTATGCAGTACTCTTAAACAATGTAGCATCTTTGTAAATTTGTAGATTTGCAAATTATTCTTTGGTCACAGAATGATCTCTGGGTGCTCTGTGCAAGCATCCAGAAGGCTTAGACAGGTGACTTATTCAGTGGAGAAGGAAAAGAGAACAGAATACAAGAGGGAAAGGAAGAAGCAGAACTCATAGAGCTCTGGTGAGGCAGGCAGTGAAACTCAGTGCTTGGAGCAGAGAGAGGGAAAAATGAGGGAGCCACAGAGAGGCATATAGGATTGGACATGGAGACAGAAGAGGTGCTTGGAGCAGGGTATTGACTTAAGCATCAGAGAACCTCTAACTTGAGTTGTTGCCAAGGCAGTTGACTAGCAGCCAACTGGGTAAAACACTGCCTTTACAGGAACACCAGGGAGCTTGAGAGGGAGCTAGGGAGTGCTCCGAGAGCCTCCTGTTCAGAGAGCTTGGCATCGCCAAATTTCTGAGCCTGAGGCCAGGCAGCAGTGGAATGTCACTGCTGCAACAAAAGTTTGTCTACACCTTGGAAGAAGACACAGTCTCCACAGCTGTTCAGTTTACTTTGGCCAACAGCCATAAAAACTCCATACCAGAACTGAACCACATGGCGTTCTTAAATGTTTTATGTTGTTGTTTCTGATTTCTCAAAAAAATGAGTCAAACTCATAGAAAAACAGTTTGGAGATAATGGAAAATCTGCACCCCAGGTACAGAGGAGCATCTGAATCCAGCAAAATTTCCTCAGGTTCTTTCTCTGATGGTATAAACAGTTATTCTCACTCACTTAACTAGAAGTAAATTCACAGAGGCACCTAGTGTAAAGAACAGTAGCTCCTGCGGCTGAGAGCCACATCCTTTCTCAGAACCTGGAATGTCACACATTCCTTTTGTTTCTGATCCTTTTGTTTCATCTTGCCTTTTGCTTGAAGCTCACAACACTACAAACATTAACACTGATGCCACCAGTGCTCCCCTCAAATGAGTTTATTAAACTCTAGAATTGTTTTTATTAAAATGACAGAATGGAGAAATTAATAATGGTAGAAAAGGAGTGCTGCTGCTTCGGAAGACTAGAAGTACCTTTGCTTTGCCAAGTTATTAAAATACTTTTCCAAGTGCTGAATATAAAGTCTGATCTGTATTCCATACACACCACCAATTACTTGTGAAGCACGCTCAACTGGTTTTGTACTCGCCGTTTTATTCTTCATTTAAAAGTTCCAAAACTACTCACAATCCTGGAAATAAGATCTTGTGATTTCATCTATTTCTGTTTAGTAAAACTTTGGCTTTTTTTTTCTAATGGAGATTAACTTTATACTACTACATCATATGTGACAGTAACCCTTCCCTGGGAACTGTGCTACTTTATTAACTGTCAGAGATCCAGAGGGACTCATTGTTTCTGGTACATCACCTAAACTTAGATGCCACTGATTTTTAAACTTCTTTTTTTTTAATGTTGTGTTTATATTAGGTTTTGTGTTTTTAAATTTCTGAGAGCTTGATTTCATAGACCAATAGAATGGTTTGGGTTGGGAGGGACCTTAAAGATCACAGAATCTTAAGGGTTGGAAGGGACCTTGAAAGATCATCTAGTCCAACGCCCCTGCCAGAGCAGGATCACCCAGAGCACATCACACAGGAACAATGTGTCCAGGTGGGTTTGAAAGTCTCCAGCGAAGGAGACTCCACGACCTCTCTGGGCAGCCTGTCCCAGGGCTCTGTCACTCTCACAGTAAAGAAGTTTTTTCTGATGTTTATGTGGAACCTCCTGTGTTCCAGTTTACACCCCTTGCCCCTTGTCCTGTCACTGGACATCACTGAAAAAAGCCTGGCTCTGTCCTCCTGAGACTCCCCCTTAATGTATTTATAAAACTGATGAGGTTGCCCCTCAGCCTTCTCTTCTCCAAGCTAAAGAGACCCAGCTCCCTCAGCCTTTCCTCATAAGGGAGATGTTCCACTCCCTTAATCATCTCTGTGGCTCTGCGCTGGACTCTCTCAAGCAGTTCCCTGTCCTTGAGCTGAGGGACCCAGAGCTGGACAAAATATTCCAGATGTGGCCTTACCAAGGCAGAATAGAGGGGGAGGAGAACCTCTCTTGACCTACTAACCACACCCTTTCTAATGCACCCCAGGATGCCGTTGGCCTTCTTGGCCACAAGGGCACATTGCTGGCTCATGGTCATCGTCCACATGGGGTTGTTCTTCCCCAGATGCAAGACTCTACACTTGCCCTTGTTGAATTTTATCAAGTTTTTCCCTGCCCAACTAACTCTCCAGCCTGTCTAGGTCTTGCTGAATGGCAGCACAGCCTTCTGGTGTATCAGCCACTCCTCCCAGTTAAGTGTCATCAGCAAACTTGCTGAGGGTACATTCTATACCCTCATCCAGGTCGTTGATGAAGATATTAAACAACACCAGTCCCAGTACCGATCCCTGAGGGACTCCACTAGTCACAGACCCCCAACTAGATTCTGTCCCATTGGCCACAATGCTCTGACTTCTTCCTTTCAACCAGTTCTCAATCTATCTCACTACCTGATCATAAAGACCACACTTCCTCAGTTTATCTACAAGGATGCTGTGGGAGACGGTGTCAAATGCTTTACTGAAATCAAGATAAACCACATCTACTGCTCTACCATCATCTATCCACCTAGTTACTTCCTCATAGGAGGCTATAAGGTTGGTCAAACATTACTTCCCCTTGGTAAAACCATGTTGACTGCTCTTAATGGCCCCCGCATCCTTGATCTGCCTAGAGATAGTGCCAAGAACAAGTTGTTCCATCACCTTTCAAGGGATGAAGGTGATTCTGACCGGTCTATAGTTACCTGGGTCCTCCTTCTTGCCCTTCTTGTAGACTGGTGTGACATTTGCTATCCTCCAGTCCTCAGGCACCTCTCCTGTTGCCCATGACTTACCAAAGATGATGGAGAGTGGCCTAGCAATGACCTCCACCACCTCCCTCAGCACCCGTGGGTGTTTTCCATCTGGACCCATTGATTTATGGATGTTCAGACTGCTTAACTGATCCCTAACCCAATCTTCACCTACCAAAGATAACTGCTCCTTTATCCTGACTTTTTCTGGGGCTTTAGGGATCTGGGGCTCCTGGGGAGAGTCTGCAGGAGTAAAGACAGAGGCAAAGAAGGCATTCAGCACCTCTGCCTTCTTTATATCCTTTGTCACCAGGGCACCCACCTCATTCAGCAGTGGGCCTGCATTGCCTCTGGTGTTAGTTTTATCTGCAATGTATTTGAAGCCCTTTCTATTGTCTTTCACCTCACCTGCAAAGTTTAGTTCCAAGGAGGCTTCAGTTTCCTAATTGCCTCCCTACATCCTCTCACAACAGTCCTATCATCAAATTCCAACCATCCTGCCATGGGCAGGGACACCTCCCACTAGACCAGGTTGCTCAAGGCCCCATCCAACCTGCCACTGAACACTTCCAGGGATGGGGCGTCCTCAACTTCCCTGGGCAGCCTGTGCCAGAGTCTCACCACCCTCACAATAGACAACTTCTTCCTAATGTCTAACTTAAATCTACCCTCTTCCAGTTGAAATCCATTACCCCTTGTCCTATTTCACAAAGTTAAGAAGTGTTCTAACTCTGGATAGGAATAAAGTGTTTGGTTTCTACTAAGAGCAGGCTACATTTTTCTCTACTTTTTTTTTTTTTTTTTTTTTTTTGCTATGCTCAGCAGTGAGGCAAAACACCTGCTACTCCTTTTCTTGCAGAGATATTGAAGATACTTAACCATATCCTTCCTAAACACTGGGTGAAATGTATACATGCTGCCAAAAAAGTCCATAAACATGCTTTGGAATTATCCCCATTACTTGAAATCACTAACTACTGTTTTGTTCATCAATCACTGGAGTTGTTCAGGTTCACTCTCATTAGCCTACTTGACCAGGCTTTTTTCTTGACAGTAAGAGAATGTTTCTTTTGACTTAGGCTATGATGACAAAATCAAGTAATGTTTACAGAGGCAAGAGCACAAAAAAATCCTGCAGGATTTTCTATAGTTAGCAATAATAATTAAAACACAGTGGGTTTCATGTCATGTAATACCTAAATATACAGCACTTACTTCCTTCCAACAGCATAACAGGATTCTTGCCAGTAGCGTAGTTCATTTCATGAGATATTATATTACTAACTATATGGCAGGTAATATGACAGGTCAAATAATAATGCTGTAATGCTGTTTTTCCTCTGGTAGGAAAATTTAGGGGGACTAAATGCAACAGTCAGGCAGAGGTTTCAATACACTTCCTCCACTGAAGGAAGAGCCTTTTCACTACCTCTAACTGAAACAGGAGAAGAGCTGGCCCATGAAAACCAATCACATGTGGATTTACTGGCATATAATTTGGGATAGAGAAGAGCTTGCTTACTTCTCGGATGCCTGAGACTGGCTACACATAAGGTTTTAACACTGAGCTATCACTGCTCAAGGCTTATCCTCTGCATTATCCTGCCAAATGACTACCATATAATTCTTTACCTTTCTGAACTTTTCCCACAAGGCTTCTTGTCTTGAACAATCCGCTCATCTGTAAGAACAGCCATTCTTCATCCAGTTGTGGGAATTTTTGTTTTCTGTCAGCATCACTGACTACACAAAGCCACATATCTTGGTATCATTAAGCACAAGTCTTATTTTTAATTCATTGCAGGAGAGCAACCATCACTAGCAAGTCTGTGCATTCCATTAGCAACAGGATAAATTCTCGTGTTATAACCAAATAAAAACCCTAGTTACATCTAAATTTCAGGTTCCTGGTTGATGTTTCTCACCAGTGTTATTACTGGAGCAGCTTTTTACAACCTTATATGAAAAATACCTGTATAAATATACCTGTATACACTTACGAAGAATAAACTGGATTTAACACTGTAAAGATCCAATTACTGCTATTTACTCCATTTCTACCGTTTCAAAATATCTGAGGTTCTATCACAGGTAGCATTTTACCACAATTTCCAACTGGATTTTCTCCTGTTACATGGGTGCTTCATCCATATCTTAAAAAAAAATTAAAATCTTTACAAGCAAGGTTCTGTTATCTCACACAAAGCAACAAGAATATTCAGGCAGTCCAGGCTTGCCACTAACACACTAAAGAAGCTTTAAATTAAATAATCCTCAATATTTATGGCAGGAAGGGTCTTACCCCTGCAACTTACCAGAAACTTGAGTTCCAAAATCACTTTAAATGCTTTTTATATATATTTATTTCTTCCTCCCTTGCTGTAAGATAGAAATAATTTCCTGTCTATGAACAATTTTAATATTATTACAGATGTCCACTGGTGTCATATACCTTACATAAGAATATCATTCCCTCTTTTGCTATCATTTACCATAGTTAGGTTAGTATTCCTTTTTTTTTTTTTTCCCCCCACTAACTTCTTTTGCTCAAAAAATACAATCCAATATTAAGATGCCCAAATTATTAAAAATCAAGGAAAGGAAAACACAGCTTGTAACAAGCATTAATTCCATTGTGTTGCCCATTGCGTACATTTCCCATTATCCTACTCATGATTCAAACAGCAACATTCATAAGAAAAAGCCGAAAGTGCTCCTAGGTGGCAGACTGCAGAGTTAATAACGCTTTTGGGGTATTAGACCCAAATAAACCAGTTTTCTCACCCAGCAAACCAATGGGAATGCATGAGTGTAACTTGTCTCACCTTCGCATGTTCGTCCATCTGCAGAGACAGAAAAGCCCTGCTCACATATGCACTGGTAGGAACCATCCGTGTTTAGACACTCCCCGTGAGGTGAACAGAGGTCAGATCTCTCACATTCATTGATATCTGAAAACACAGAGGCATTGATAACTTTGCAAATCATCACACCCTTAATATTAAGCCTAAGTTCAATTTGCCTTAAAAGCAGCCTTTAGTTCCACTAGCTATGTAAAATTATGTAAATGGGGCTCATTTTCCAGAGTAACCAAATCTTCTGGGATCATTCTTGAGCTCTGTACAGACATCAGTATGTTCTGCTGCATCATACTCTCACTATATCACTGTCTGCCATGAGGATAAGCAGATGAGAGTGATTTGTGAGATAAGCGCCATACTGGCCAACATTTCTTCTGCGTTAGGGGAATTCTCAGACGGCTCCAACTCAGTGCTCTTTGATTGCTGCATGCTGGTCAACTTCTGCATCTGGTTCCATGTGTTACTAGCGGGTCTGGAGCTGCATGTCTCCCAGGAGGCTGATTTTATATAATTTAAAGCCAAATACTCTCTTGCTGATGGAGAATGGGAATGGTCCCAAAAGGTCTGTGATCATCGTTGTTTCTTTTATTTTTTTTTCTTTTTAAAACTTAAAAAGTATTTTTTTAAACACTGCCTTTCAAACTCCTGAATCTGAAAAACAAGCTTTTCTTTCTGATGGATGTCTCATCTTAACAAGAATACCTGCCATCAGAACTTAAGGGCTGCATTCATTCATTAAGATACCTCTTTCACATGGATTACCATTCACATTGTAATCACACTTTTGTATTTTGCTTTACAAAAACCTATTAAGAAGTTTTCAGTACCCTGCTGAGATCAAACACAAATTTACCAACAAAACTTACACTTGTGGCTCATTCATCCATCCATCATCAGACACAGTAGAACTTCTTATTCTTAACGATGTCTTTTGTTACTTTGATTCTGGCAGTTGTTACAGCCATACAAAATGGATCAAAGTAGAAAGTAATTTTAACAGACTAGAGAAATCGTGATTTCAACACCATCATTTCAAGACCCATGACATCCATTACAGAATTTTCTTTAGACAGCGACTGATTCTGTCCCATGTGCAAACCTAGGCCAGTGTCCTGTAGTCATGACACATATGCAGAAAGAACAGAAGCAGCTTGGGGAAGGGTAGTATCTGCATGAGGTGCACAGGGAAAAGTCAGTGCACTGCCCGTCACACAACATCTACATGTATAAAGTTTTCTCTGAATTCGTAGTAAATGGGAGACCAATTACATACTTCCTGAAGCTCTCTGAAAGTCGAGTAAGGTGGGAGATCAGCAATGACAAGAACAGTATGGTACCTTCTCAGGACCCACACAGTTCTCAAGACTTAGCTGTCAATTTCTTAAAACTGCCAGAGAAACACTGGAAGCAAAACCAGCTGATTAGGCAATGTGGTATTAAAAGACAGGTAAACAAAAGTAAAAGTGTTAGGGAAATAGAGTATAATTCATCTGAAAGAGCAAACTGCATGCTTTTTAAAGTTTTGGACTCTTTTCAACTACTCTCCTTACCAAAGTGCATGTTCCTAATTTCTACTCTATGCCAAATCCAACTTGCAGACACACTGCATTCTGTGATAGATTTGCCAGTTTAATGCAATAGCTCTCTACCTTCAGTTATGGTTTCCTTTGAAAGTATTAAGGCTATGATCAAGTCACCCCATTTATTTTTTTTCTTCAACTGAGAGTTTAAAAGCATTCAATCCTTTTTCCACCAAGTCACCAGCTTTTTTGGGTTCATCTCTGACCCTCCTCAGCTGATCAGCATCCATTTTGAACTATAGGCACCCGAATGTCAGCGTACAATGTGTGAAGAGCTGTTGTATCAGTGTAAAACAGAGGTAAACAGACCTCACTTACTCCTGATGGATATTCTGATTTTTCAGCCTCTGAGGAGGGCACTAGTCCTACTAGCAACAGGGCTGTACTACAGGTTTATATTCAGCTGACTGCCTCTGACCCCTAAATCCTTCTCAGTGACCACAGCCTTAAATGTCATATAAGGCTTTAATTTTCCCTCATTGTGTTCTCAAAGCCATACACACTATATAAGGCTATACTGCCCCCCCCATTCTGATGTCATGGCCATACATCAATGTAAGGCCATACTGCCCCCCCATTGCAATGCCATGCTTATACATTCCATATAAAGCCTCTCATTGTGCTATCATGGCCATACAGCCCATATCAGGGGCCATACTGACCCCCCATTGAGATGTCATGGCCATACATTCCATAGAAGGCTATACTGCCCCACCATTGTGATCTCAGAGCCATACATACAACGTAAGGCCATACTGCCCCCCACATTGTGATCTCGGGCCTGCACGTACCATACAATGCCATGCTGCCCCCTGATTGTGATCCCAGGGTCATACAGACAATATGAGGGGCCATACTGCCCCCACACTGTGATGTCATGGCTATAGTGATCTCAGTGCCATACATACCATACAAGCCACACTGTGCCCCCATTGTGACCTAAGGGCCAAATACACCATACAAGGCTATACTGCCTGCCCATTCTGATGGGATGGCTACATACACCATATAAGCCTATACTGCCCCTCATTGTGATAGCAGAGCCACGCATAACATATAAGACCATACTGTGCCTCATTGTGATGTCAAGGCCATACATACCATACAAGGTCACACTGCCCCTGCATTCTGGTGTCAGGACCATACAGGCTATATAAAGCCATATTGCTCCTCATTGTGGTATCGGACCCACAAATAACAGATATGGCCACGCTGCCCCTCCCATTCTGATCTCAGAGCCACACATACCATAGAACAGTATACCACAGTGATTAGAGGCCATACACACAATGTAAGGCCATATTGTACTCTCAATTGTGATTTTGGGGCCATACACTCCATGTAATGCTTTACTGTCCCCTGATTGTGAGCTCAGGGTCCTACAGATTGTATAAGGGGTCATACTGCCCCCTATTGTGATGTCATGGCCATATATACCATATAAGGACATACAGCCCATCCAGTTTGATCTAAAGGTCATACAGACTATATGTAAGAGGCCATCCTGTCCCCTCTTTGTGACCTCAGGCCCATACATACCATATAAGGCCATACTGCTCTCCCCTTGTGACCTAGGAGCCATATATACCATATAAGGCTATACTGCCCATACATTCTGATGTCATGGCCATACATACCATATAAGGCCCTATTGCCCCACCATTGTGGTGTCATGGCCATGCATATCATATAAGACCATACTGTAATGCCAGGACAGGAGGTAATGACCTCAAGTTGTGCCAAGGGAGGCTTAGATTGGATCTTAGGAAGATTTTCTTCACTGAAAGGGTTCTCAGGCATTAGAACAGGCTGCCCAGGGCAGTGGTGGAGTCACCAACCATCCCTGGAGGTATTGAAGAGTAATAAAGACATACAACTTAGGTATATGGTTAGTTAAGAACTTGTCAGTGTTAGGTTGATGGTTGGACTCGATGATCTTCCAAGTATTTTACAGCTAAGGGAGTTCTTTCATTATGTGATCCTACAAGCATGACTGAGATTTCTTCGTCAATAGAGAACTGGATATTTTGAAATATATGTTGCTTGTTCACACCCATTACAGTCTGTGATCAAGATTATTCTGCACTAGTGGCCTATTCTCTGGATCTTTTATCATGCCTCTAATGTCTCCGGACAAATTTTCTCAAAAACTTTGTGTTGTTTCTTACTATTACAGAACTCTGATAAAACTAACTTTCAGTCTCTTAAAAATGTCTGAGTTTAGCTGCTGCTTAAAATATTTTGAAGGCACTGTTGAAATGTAAAGAAGTAATAATTTATGATACAAGTATGGCTAGTTTTGTCCAGTATAAAATACAGGACAAAAAAAATATACTTTAGATTTCCACCATTGACAACTAAAAATTCTAATGTTGTATCCTGTAACAGCTTAACAAGTAGTCAAAACAGAAAAAAAAAAAAAAAAGTGTAACCATACTTAATTCTGATAGCTAAAGATTTTCCCTTATGTTCTTTCTCTCTGTCCACTTGTACTGTACTTGTCAGTATTCACTGTATTAACTCCTTCTTTCTTCCATTTGTTTTGATACTGGTGTGGCTATTTCTCAAGCAGTTTCACTCTCCTCTACAGCAAACTGTTGTTTTTCAGTGTTGGTGATCTGCTTTCTCAAGTGCGGTGCTCTTACCCAAAATAATTTCCAATGGTCATTAATATTTTTCTGTTAAAAATACTGTCTATACTCTCTGTCCCTTAGTTGGCTCAGAAGTGTTTTCAGTGTTGTTATATTTATCTATTTAAAATATATAGTCTATCTACTACTATTTTACATAGCAGAGTGAAGAGAACAGAGTGGTATCATAGCTGGCATTGACTTATAACTTGAGATCAATTCTTTTTTACCTGCTAGAGCAAGGTCTAATACAGCACTTCTATACACTGAATGCAACCTTTTCTGAATTGGAAAGCAGTCACATAGAATACTCAGAACTTTTCCAGGGAATTTACTGTTGGTTGCACAAGATCTTCAGGATAGATCAGCTGGAATACAGTCTCTCAGCTCAAGTCTAAACTGTGCATAAGAGAGCAGCCAAAGCCAAGTCCAGTCTCCTGGTCCTCTGGCCATTTAGAGCACAAATACACCAACACTTTCCAGCTCTAATACCACAGTTCTCTTCTCGTAAAACATATGGTAAAAGAGAGTTGTGAGGCACGTCAGGGTGTTGTGTCAATACCAAGCTGGGATTGTTTGGAAGTAAAAGCTGGGAAGTACTTTTCAGGGTTTGGCAGTGCTGACTCGGCCTCAGATAACAAATACTCTACTTCCACACCCATTCTCCACAAAGCACTGCAAGTGTTTTAGAGGAGAGAGAGATTTGTCAGATGTGACTTGATGCTAACTATGCTGCTCTTTCTCTTATATCACTGATTGACAAACATTGAAGGATCTGTCAAAACAAATGTTTCCAGGACTTGGGAAAATACAGTACTGGATCTCAGATCTCATATAGATTCTCTCATCAAGTTGTGAAGGTTGAGATTTCAGACTCTTGAAATAATTTCTCAGCATGTATTTACAGAGAGCAATATAAGATGAGAAGAGTAAAAAAAGTACTACAAATTATATATGAGTTTCTCTTCCTTAGTATGATCTGTAACTATGACAAGTTAAGCTTCCAAGCTTGCACATTTATATTAATGATTCTGGTATTTTTTGTAGCTATTTCATACCTTGACATCCCCGATTTGCTATCTGCTGGAAACCATCTGGACAAGTGCATTTGTAAGACCCATCAGTATTAATGCAGTTTCCTCTAAGGCAAATATCACTGTTTTGAAGGCATTCATCAACATCTGAAATAAAAACATAAATGGAATATTAGATTATGTAAAAACTAATTAAACTTTCAACAATGATACTAACTAATTGATACTAACTTAGCAACTTGAAGCTACAATACCCTTTAATACCTGTGTTCATGTGTGGAAATCAAGTTTACTACATTTTAGGATGTCCTTTTAATTTCCCTTTTATAATACCATCAAGCTTCTTGTATTTCTAGACAGCTTTAACATTTGAATTCGTACGTCATGGCCAGTACCTCTAACGTGTCATCTGCACCTCTCATGAAAGCTACCATAATGGATCTTCATATGCAAATTTGTAGTTTGCAATATCGTTTGGATGTGGTGTTGGTGGATATGGTTTAGGGGAGAACTTTGTAGAGTAGGGATGATGACTGGACTCGGTAATCCCAAGGGTCTTTTCCAGCCTGAATGGTTCTATAATTCTGTGATATGCAATAGATCCAGCCCTGGAGTCAGGGCACACAGGGCCTAGCTCCCAGCTACCCAGCACCATGTGCCCAGCTCTGTAGACTCTGCCCTAGTGTCTTGACACCCAGGTCAGTGGAGGAAACAGAGCACAGCTTCTGTGGGTACAGGATTAACTCAGCAAGTGTCTGCATTCCAGGGATATTATACAGTTTTGCTTCACTACAGCTAAAGATCACAAGGTATCCGGTGACTTTCCCTCTAAGTTTAAAAAGTAAACAGAAAATGAGCCAAATATAAGAAGCATCTCCTAAGCAATTTTCCCCTGCCTCCACTGTGCCCTACCTCATAATTCACTGAGTCTACTGCTCTGATAATGCAGATAGCTTCTTTTGAAAAGCAGTTATTAAAGACTTTTTTCCACAGCCTTTGATCATTCTGATTTCTTAAGCATAGATTTTAGCTGATTAGAATCGTAACATTTTCCTGCGTTGCAGGAATGAATAACTATTGTAATTAAAAAAGAGGACATGACCTCATTTCTACACTTATCTCTGGAGAGCCCACACTACATCAGAGTGCAACTATCCTTGGGATTTAATCTATTTGATAAAAATAAGAAAGAGATATAGCTTTCTTACATTAAATGATTGTTGTTGCAGATAAAACTGCCCTTAATGCTGATGAAGTTGTGACCTTTTGATAACCATGTTTTATAATAATTTTCAACTGAGAAATAAATAATGTTTTATTTAAAACAGCAATTTGATGAATTTGATTAGGAGCATGAGAAAAAATTAACGACTCCCTTGCACTGAGTTAATGCCAAGTCACAACAAGAAGGCGTGTTCTGCCAAATTCAATCAAAATCCACTATTTCCTGCATAAGATGCAAACCTCCCTTTTTCTGATGCAGCTCTTCATAGGTCCAGTGGTCGCTGCAAAAGAATCTGCAGAAAAATCAGAGGTAGTCACTCACGCTTGAGATGTTCAGTGCTTTTTACCACCCTTTACATGTGTATGCCTTGAGCATTTTGGCTAGCAAAATCCCTGAAGGCTCCTAGGAAAACATGGGAGGCTCCTATGCTTCAGACAGACACTTTTCCAGTAATCCAAGTTCTTTGAGATGTACAATCTATACGCAAGTCCAGCCGGTGCACATCAGCTTTACAGCCTGAAACATTTTTTGAGTATCCTCTGACATGACAAATGTCCATCCCTGAGTCTTTTGAGAAACTGGACAGAATCCAAACCACTCTGTTCTTGTCATACAACGGTGCTGTGCTATACCCACAGTTTTGTCATCTCTTTTCTGCTTACTCTGTTAAGTGTTAGAAAACATTCAGGCAAATGGTTGTGGAGTCTCCTTCTCTGGAGACTTTTAAGATCCATCTGGACTCATTCCTGTGTGATCTGACCTAGGTGTTCCTGCTGCAGCAGTGGGTTGGACTTGATGATCTTCAGAGGTCCTTTCCAACCCCTATGATTCTATGAAACAGGCTAATTCGAAAATCAGAGGCCATCATAGGGAATAGCACTGTATGTCTTCTCAAGGGGATTTTCTCTTCATGGAAGCTCTGCCCTAAAGTCCACGCACACATCTGGCTGATCTAACAGTCAAGAAAAAAGCCATTTTCACGAAGATGGGAACATGGCTGTGAGGCTGAGGACCTCTGCTGATATGCAAAGAATTTGAGATTTAGACCTGTAGTCAAGTGATTTCCCAAAATAGGCACTGAATACCTTTAAAAATAATTACATCACAAGGTGAGGAAAAACAAGAGAGGTGAAGGCATCACAGATAAAGCGGTTGCATAAAGCATTCTTACTGACAGCAGAAAAAGCACAGTCTGTTCAAACTTGGTTTCCAGGGTGCAAAAAGCAGTCTGAAATATCCTGTACTTCAGAAAATATTTAAGGGATATAATGAAAGCACAAAAGAATTTATTCCACTTCAAGAGATGAAAAGATTTTGAGCAGAGTTCATAACATTCTTGAAAATCTTCAGTGAACAAACTGTCTCTAGAGAAATTCACCACTCTGCCACTGGGTGAAGAAGCTGCAATATGGTTACAGACTTTTGCAAATGGGAAAAAGACCCTGAGGCAAGGCAGAACTTACCCTTTTTCCTTGTATGATTCAATCCCTCTTCTTTTGCCTTGAAAGCTTCTGAAATTATTTTTTCTTGAAAATTGCCCTTGAACAGGACCAAGGAAGAGATGAAGATAAAGCATGGACCTGTCCTAACAGGCTGTTGCACAGTGATGAAGAGCAGCAACAGTTACCATGACTTCTTGGGCTGTAGGGAATGCACTAAAGCAGTCTGAAGAGAAGTTCTGAAAAATATTTGGGCCCTCAGCTACAATGGATTTAAATACATTTCTATATTTCATTTGTTCTCCTTCACTACAAGATGGTTTAACTCTCCATTTCATATGCTCACACATGTTAACACAGCATTCACTAATTAAAAAATGTGTCTGCAGACTCTACGGTTTGTAAGGCTTTTTGCTGAGGGAATCAAAATGCTTGAAATAGTTATGTATCTCACTCTCTCACCATCTCTCTCTCTGCTATACCCAGGAAAGAAATAACCTTTTCTTCTTTAAGATGAACATGGTTAAGAACTCATAAATTAAACTGCAGGAACAGAAGACTATCTTCACACGTGCAAAGCACTGGCACAGGATGCTTGAAGAGATGTCCAGAATCCTACTCAGAGCAGGTTAGATAAGTACCTGTTAGAATGACATCATACAGTCTGTTCTGCCTTTGGGACGCAGGATTGACTGGTGATTCCTTCCACTGCAGTTCTCTTTGATTCTTGACACAGTACCCTGCATGTGTTGCAATTCATGAAGATCTTGAAGCCAGGTGATAGCAAAATTATTTGGCACAAATTTCTAGTGCCTTGCATCATCAGCCCACATTTATTGAAGCTGATAGAAGTGATGCTGGTATTCACTAGGAACTCTGAGAAGATTGTGAGTTTTTTTCATGACCAGATTCTTCAGATGTGTCAGTAACAAAGAATATCAGTGTGCTTAAGAGATTTATAAGATATCCTTACTCCTTGTTGGCGAGAACTTCAAGAGATGCTGTCACTTACTAAATGTGGACAATCCAGTATAATAATTGATGATAAAGTCTGGTCTGATGTTACAACTTTGTCTTGGGAAGATGGCATTTGGTTTGGTCAGGGGGGAACTGCTCTTCTGCCTGAATTACTTAAAGAGGAGGATTCCTGACCTATTGCTGTGGGAGAGAAAGTGGGCACTGCCTCCTAGGCACTGCTGTGTGGAGGATAACCTAAAACCTAACAGCAGAACACTATGAGGCAGAACAGCAGTAGCAAGCTGTATCTTCCAGCTCTGTATCATCAGCTACAGAAAGCACATCAAAGACTGGAAAGCTTTTATGTTCTAATATTACATGTATGGTGAGACCTTAACTAAGAGGTTTGTTTCCTCCTAGGGTGAGATAAGGAAGCAACTGAGGCACAGCCTTTCCTGGATCACACTAGTAAGTAATTTCACATGCTCAAGATGACCATGAGTAGTGCAGCAGATGTACCGTATCAGGTGGTATAGCCCATGATGGAGGAGAGGAAGTAGCTTTGAAATAATTCATTAGGAAAAAAATCTGTTTGCCAATTACTGAACAATTAAATTGCTCTACTTGAAAGATAATAGGATGTTTCTGTTTTGTGTAACACAGCATTTCTCCCTACATTTACTGTACATATTTCTCCTCTTATTTTTGTTTTTACAAGCTCAGTATGTAGACTGCTTTCTGAGACAGTGAAAGCTGTGAGCTCCAGCAGACTTCCCTGGAGCTCATCTTATACTACATATATTCTCCTGCCAATGCACATGTGGGATTGTGGTGACTGGCTACAGGTTCCCAAAACCAGCTGGAGAAGAAGCTTGAACTTCACAGGCCCCCATGTGAATAGTGAATGCTGGCAGAAGCCTTTATAATAGAGAACCTCTGTGTCAGAATTTGAGCAACAACATCTGAAAAGGCTTAATTGTTTTTGGTAATAATGTCAATTTCTCTTCCAGTCTTACTGTTGGAAACACATGCTGATTTCTTCTATGTCAAAAGATGACAGGGACTATTTCTAAGAATCCATTAAATATGTGGCTATGTAGGTGGGGACTGCTGAATGGTTGACAGCCAAGTACAAAGAAAGAAAAAGAAGCAGCACCTCTTCCTGTCCCATTCTCAAAAGAGCTCATGTCTTTAACTGCAATACTTGAGATCTTCTTGAAAAAAATTAATTACCAGCTTAAAAGCATAAGCTTACCTTCACACTGATCCCCAGTGGAGGATAATGTATAGCCTTGGCTACAAACACATCTGAAAGATCCTTCTGTGTTCCTGCAGCGCCCGTTCCTACAGAGCGATCGGTGCCGGCATTCGTCTATATCTGTAGCAGAAGGGACAGTGAAAACATAACTCACCTGAAAATTACAATTACTAATCAAATAGTACAATAACTCCTTTGGAGCAAAAGAGCAGAGTGTCAATATCCAGCACTGTTTCTCTTGACCTTATTTATTAACAAATGCAGTCAACATAAAGCATAGATACATATGAAATTGTAGATAGGATGTTTTCCTTGAGATGACTGCATTCAGCATTCTCTCCTGCAGTGTCAATACATCCCTCAATGCTCAAATGGGTACACACAGACACACAAACACACACACGCTGCTTGAGAGCTGCTTTTGTTTCTTTTATATCTGGCAAACGTAACAAGCCAGCCGCTTCAGTGAGTCAGCAAAACCCACAAAATATTTTCCAGGAGGATCAC
>NW_009952161.1:366657-421538 GCF_000747805.2 Chaetura pelagica
AGCAGGGTGTGGTTTTCAGATACACATGGACAGGCTGTTCCCCTATTAAGTGAAGTTATACCTTAAGGCTCCTTTAAATACTTGCCTTGTAGCAATATTAATCCTCTCATGATGGGGAAATATCTCTCTGAATCCTCAGCCACTGCTAATCCCTCAGTGCTGCAGTTCTCATAAACTGGGGTCAGCCTGGGTTAACAGATGGACTTGAAAATCAATCTTAAGTTTTCCTATGAAAAACTCAAAATATTGGAGGAGAGTGGCAATTTGAATTCAGAACATAGCACATGTCTTGTTTGAGCTAGGAAGCCTGTTCTCTGCTCCTTATTTTTAAATTACTTGTTAAGGAACAGTAGTTAAATTGATATGTAGGTTCTTAGTCACTTCTAGAATTCAGGCACAGCTGAATGTCTTTCTGGAAATATACTCCAATTCAAACAGAAAAAAGTTACTCAATGAGGTTTTTCAGGTCTGTGCTACGGCCACGCAGTCTGACCTCTTGAGTAATGGTCCCTTGCAACCACAGAAGTTTTGAATTTACGCATCACTGAAGTCTGTGGGGCTGCATGAAGCATCTGGGCCCACGTACAGGTCCTTACTTTACAAGGGTGCACTTTAAGAAGAACAGTCTGCACATGCCAGCTCAGCTTGGCAAGGGCTCTTTTCCATTAAAGGCTCAGAGGAAGCAATCAAACTTTGTCTACATACTTTCCCCAAGACTAGTCTGCTGTGCGTCCTGCACAGCACATTTAACTCACTCAAGACAGTTAACTTACACTGATGTTTTGTTTCAAACTTCCTGACAAATTTACATGAACAATCATTTAGTTTTACTGTATTATTTTAAGCACTCAAAAGTCTGAAACTGCTTGGTGCTATATACAGACACTTAGGGAGGAGCAGGGGGGAAGGGAAAAGAAAAGAAACCAACAACCTACAAACCAGCATCTGAAAAGAAATGTTCAGGTTTCTATGTGTTTCCAAGAGCTCAGAGACACACTTCCAGATTTTCACCTTTGGGGAGAGGTTTCAAGAAGTCCCTTTTCCATAAGGAGAGGAATGTTCATATACCTCCTGTACACACTCTAGGTTCTCAGACTACTGTGCTCTGACTTCTAATTTTGGACCCAGACTGGAGCAGTCTGGGTGGAATTTCAGATGTGGAAGAAATATAGAACCTGCCACTTTGGAGGTACATCTACTGTTCTTAGAAATGAGACACCAAACTCTCTCTCTACTAAATGTACTACTTGAAATGCAGTGACACCAATGCAGGCATTGGCTTGGTGTTAACTGTCATTGATGGGTTCCAAGATGGGACCCAGGAGGGTCCACTCACTCACATGAAAGTAAAAAAAGGTAGAATAACATTTAAGGCAGCAAAAGCCACTGTTCCCAAACCTCCAAAATGACAGAAATGCCAAGGATTTTGTAAAAATTCAAAGTTAGCAATATAAATATTACTATATCTTCTTCATAGGCTTAATTTTTATATATTATTTTTTTTAATCTACCATGTGACCATGGAAGCCATAAATACATATTCTTACATTTTTGGTTATTTAGTCTTGGTGTTGTAAATTTGCTGCTTCTCCATTGAGAGGAATACTATTAGTTGAAAAATATTATCCAAAAGGTAAGTGCAACTTATTCTTTCCTACCTTCACACTGATCCTCTGATGCAGAGAGTTTGAAACCTTGGCCACAAATACATCTGAAAGACCCCTCCATATTTTCACAACGTCCATTTGTACAGACATTGCCATACTGACATTCATCTACATCTGTGAATACAAAGAAATCGTAAGTGTATAATTAACTTTGTCACAACCATCTTTCAGTTGAGTTTGGGAAATTATTCAAATTCTGCCGTAAGCATGATTATTGTAATTTTTTCTGTGTATTTTGACTTGGACAATTCCACAGCAATTCTGATTTAAAAAAAGAATTTGAACTTGAGCTGGCTTGTGCTCAAACACTCAACTATACTTAGAGCCCACATGGCTAAAAAATTGCTTTCATCCCACTACTGCAAGGACTGCAGTTTAAGCTCCTTCTTAAACCTTCCTTAAACCTCCTTCTTCCTTGTATTTTCTTAAATAGGCATTGAACTATGAATTGTGTCCACATCATCCTTATCTGAATATGTGGTTTTTTTGCCCATAATCTTCCTGCAGCAGCTTAAACCAGTGCAGCTTTAGTATAGAAAAGTCGTCAGTGAGTGCTGGCATGTTCTTTCTTTCATTACACAGATTTACTCTCAGGATATATGTCTGTGATAAAAGTGCTAGCAGCTGTTGATACCTTGTAACTGTTATTGCTAATCCTATTGTTATTGCAAGGAACAGTCCAGAAAAGCAGACACAGCTCACGCTGGCAAGGCTGTTAGAAGTTGTTCTCTCTGAGACAATTTTTAAAACACGTGCTCTAGTCTGCTTGCCCCAAAATGCTGCCTCCACTTGTTTATCTGCAGCTTACCAATGGGTGTGAGGGAACAGGCAGGTTCTCTCTGAAGCTAGAACACACCTCAACCACATTTTCTGCTGTTGAATTTTTAATCAACCTAGCTTTACAAAGCAGTAACGTGCAGGATTTAAAGGAGTTCTGTGCGTAACTAAAGAAATCTATGAGAAACACATGTACACGTGAGACCTTTATAGATGACATTTTTCAAATGGGCTTAGACAAGGCAGATTCCAAAAACCTGGCTGACACTTCATGGAGATTTCTGTACTTCATGCAGGCGAAGGCAGATTCCAAAAACCTGGCTGACACTTGAAGAACTTCATGGAGATTTCTGTACTTCATGCAGGCTGTTGCTACTTAAGAATATTTCTCAAGTTTTACTTCTGAATGCAATTTGCATAAATCAACAAAGAAAAAAAGCAAACATATGAATAGATAATATCTATCTTTATAAACTCAGCCAGAATTAAGTATGCTAAAATAATATTTTTTATTACTTATTGTATCTGAAGTGATTAATTTCCTCATATATATTTCTCATTCTTTGCTCTTTACAAGCTCCTGTACAATCTGACTTTGACAATGCTCCTCTCTCCCCAGACAGAAATGAAATCACCATTATTGCCCATATTTTAAATTACCTGCTGCTCTTGTTCCCTCACTTAGACCTCTAACTCTGTAAATAAGATGCCCTGCTACAGCCTGGCTGAGAACATGAAGTGGCATCATCCCAAGAGATGACAGCACAGATCCACAGGTGCTCTCCTATGATGATAATGCTTAGACCCTTCTGCAAGACAAATTTCTCAGATCCATATTGTTGCAAAAAGTGCTTACTCAACAAAATACAACATTTGCTCTCAATGCATTTGATCAATGCTCAAATTCAAGAACTTGCTAAACCACAGAGAATGTAATTTAGTGGCCAGTCATGTTAATTTCCAATTAACTAAGAAATCTACTGCTTATAGTTTTCATGTACTTATCTTCAAGCTACTTGGAAAAGATGCCTGCATTAGTATTTCTGATATTTGGATGGGACTTGAAGGTCAAGACACTGTCCCATAAGCCAGCAAAAACACCAAGAACAGAACCTGAATCTTCTGAGATAAAGTCCAGAGCTGTTACTGATTCTACTGAAGTTCCCTACAGTACGGGCTAGAGTACTAGTACAGTCCCTACAGTAGGGCTAGAGGTAAATGGATCAGCTCTGCTGACCTCTGTATTAGTTTTGAAATCTTTTGATGGGGTCCCTAATGCTGTATAAGCTGAATATTGTTACTTAACCACAGAGCTACAAAATCCACCACAGTGATAACCAAGTGGATGAAGCTGCCTAGAAAGCTTTGCAAACGTATTTTTTAAAATTTATTTTTCAATACACAGAACTGTGTTCTAGATTCACATACTTCGTTATTGTAATTATAAATCATGATATATCACCTTATTTGAGTGTGCAAAAGTGAAGACAGATGGGAAAAAACCATGAATGCAAGAAAACTTAAAAAAAATAATTTCTGATAGTCCCTGTACAACAAAAACACACTGAAGGACCTAGGACAGTAGCAAGTTCAAGACAATGAGGTGGCAGAGTGCACAGGTACCATTTTTAGTTTCTTCCAATGTGGATCTCACACTGGATATTCCCACCAAAACTGCATTTAGATCTATTCTACATAAGTATGAAGCAAATCAATTGACTTGCCTTTATTCAACTACAGTAGCTAGGTTTCTGGCTTTAAATCCTGGCAGATTACATTACTGATAGAAGACTTCTTAGGGCATCAATACAGGCAGTGGATTGAGCAGAGATAATAAAAAAAAATACTGAAAACAGCACTGGGGAAAAATAGCAGAGTTGCACTGACCTAAACAAACAGTAGAAACAAATATATTCATGTAACAATGGACTTCAATACCCTTCATAGATAACTTGAAAATATTTTCCTTTCCAGTGTTTTTAAACTGTACTGTACTGCAAAGCTATAGAGTTAATACCAACTCTATCTGCATCACATTTTCTAAAACGTGTATGGCTCATTTCCAACATGATGTAAGTCTGGGAGAAACAGAAAATGAAGACTGATCACATCACTAATGATGTGAGTGAGACATCTAGGCTTAGAACATTTCATAAAACAAAGGAAAAATAGAAACTAAATGCAGTGATACAAGGAAAAAAAAGTATCAGCAAAGGGGAACCAAGACTTATCCCATGACTTAATTTCATGTGTAAATCTGAAGTGAGCAGTGACTTTTCTTTCATTCTACTTCTACTAACCTGGCTAGCAAGAATGAAACAAGTGAAAGTTAAGCCAGCCGTTTTCAACCAGGTTATTTTTATAAATAGGTATAGAAATCAAGCTTGATATCATGAAAGAATGCAAAATTAAATCAACCTTATATTTTCCAAATAAGGAATTAAATATGAGGAAAGCTTTCTTAACAGAGCACATGTGCCACATCCTTTGCAGGAATCCAGGCAGGTGGGAAGGAGCAAACCAGAGATGAACAGGAACATGTGCCAAGTGGACCACATCATTTTGCATAAACATTCCATAGTGTGTTATAACTCCACTAAAAACCATGAAATTACTTCACAAATTCATTCTTCCACAATAAGTCAAATGACAAGACCAAATAATGCTACTAAATTATAACAGGCAGGTGTTAAGACAGAAATAATTTTCTACAACATGGCTTCATTAGGGTGGTTGGAAAAGGAATCATCTGTATGGCAAAACCAGTGGTGAGGCTCTGACAGCTACATACATTCTTCAGGTCCTTCACTGCAAGCTGGTTCTAGTCTTGCTTCACATCAAAAGCCCATTTTCAGCTGGACCACAGCAGATGTCCACCTCCCAGTGCTATTTCAACCAAAACTATGCTTTGACTGCTTCATGAATTGAACCAAATCACAGCAATTGGGAGCAATTAGGAAATAAGTTATGGAAGGATACTGCCAATGTGACCTACAACAACAGTGCGAACACCTCCTATGCAGGTTATAATACATCTGTGTTTAGCTAACATGGTTACTTCAACCATCACAATTTAGAGGGTGTGTGTTATACACAAAGTGGACAGGAGGATTCACAACAGACAGCTGATACTACACAACTGAAGTAAAATTTAACTTTCTGGTAGTGCCCTAGGAAGCAGCATTCAAAATTGCAAAATATTATTTCGTTTTTCACAGTGGATTCATTTGCTCTTTGTTACCTATACCTCAAATAGCCAAAATTGATTTGCAAAAAAATAATAATAATCTAACATTTTTTAAAAAATCAATGTGAGAAATCTGTCCTAAAAACCTACCTGAAATGAGACAAACTTTTAAAAGATATGCTGAATGTTTTTTCTGGAACTACAGATAATGAAGAAGTTTTATTAATATGCTTTGTGAGCAAACTCCCATATGCCATTGAAAAGCCTGCCAATTATACTGATGTGTTAGGACTCTCATGTGTTTTCCATTTGTTAGTAACTCCACACAATGACCTACTAGCATTTCACTGATAATACATCCCCCTTTCAGTTAATATTTCAAGTTTTTATTTATTTTTTAAAAATTATAATTGTATTGTTTGCAGTCTAGATTAAATGTTTATTTATCTGCAGCAAAACAATTTCCTCATGTATACTGTGTCTGAGAACATAAAGCAATTTTTAAAAGGCCATATTTTCAATTATTAGAGAATGAAACAGGGACCACCCAGGGCACAGTGCTTTCAGCAGGTTGTAACATTGATGGCACAGAAACGACAGCATCTTGAAACAGGAACTAAAACTGGAGATAGAAAGAGTACTGAACATACCATGGCACTGCCCATTCCAGCCTCTGAATCCCACTCTGCAAGGAATGCACTGGTAAGAGCCTTGAGCGTTAATGCACTGTGCATCTGGACAAGTAGTTGGCGTCAAGCATTCATTAATATCTTCAAAAGAGAAGATAAAAGGAGATACCAGTCAAAGTCATAACACAACACTGAACAACAAATTAATCTGGTTATTCTGACTGCACTCATGTCATACATGTAAAGAGTTCTGTGCTTTATCTGTTAGACACCCAGGAAAGTACAGATTTGGACCAGTGAAGGGGCATCTCTGAGAAATAAATTAGATACTAGTACTGCAAATCTTTGGTAGGCCCTCCATAACATACAGCAGACCAGACATCTGTCTCAGACATGCAAGGATAACTGCTTATGTCACCCCTTCACCATATTGAAGCATCCTGAGGTTCTTTCTATAGTCAGTCTCAAGAAACTCTGGAAGTGCATTGCAACAACAACAAAATTGTAACTCTGGCTTCTCAAAACAAAGAGGAATTTAGTATTATCCACTGTCCTAGAGTTATGCAGCATATCTATATATTATATGGACTATAAATGTAATTGTTTCAATGGTAATCAAAAATGTATAGAGTGCGTAGGGAGCTAATTACACCTGAAAGAAGGCACAAGGAACACAAGCATCACTGAAGCTGGCAATGTTTGGGATGATAGTAGAACCTGTTGCATCAGAGTGTTCACCCATGACAAAACAAGAGATAGGTCCTGAAAAACTCATTGATCTCACATCCAGGTTTCAAATATCTACTGAGATCTTTTTATCCTGCACGAATGAAACGTGCAATCCATGTAGTCTAAGAGACTGCACACAAAAATGATCATATAATCATAGAATCATAGAATCTTAGGGGCTGGAAGGGACCTCGAGAGATCATCTAGTCCAACCCCCGTGCCAGAGCAGGGTCACCTAGAGTACATCACACAGGAACTCATCCAGGTGGGTTTTGAATGTCTCCAGTGAGGGAGACTCCACAACCTCCCTGGGCAGTCTGTTCCAGTGCTCTGTCACTCTTACAGTAAAAAAATTTTTTCGGATATTCACCTTGAACCTCCTATGCTCCAATTTACACCCATTACCCCTTGTCCTATCACTGGTCATCACTGAGAAAAGCCTAACTCCGTCCCCCTGACACTCACCCCTTACATATTTGTAAACATTGATGAGGTCACCCCTCAGTCTCCTTTTCTCCAAGCTAAAGAGACCCAGCTCCCTCAGCCTTTCCTCATAAGGGAGATGTTCCACTCCCTTAATCATCTTCGTAGCTCTGCGCTGGACTCTTTCGAGCAGTTCCCTGTCCTTCTTGAACTGAGGGGCCCAGAACTGGACACAATACTCCAGATGTGGCCTCACCAATGCAGAATAGAGGGGGAGGAGAACCTCTCTTGACCTACTAACCACACCCTTTCTAATGCACCCCAGGATGCCATTGGCCTTCTTGGCCACAAGGGCACATTGCTGGCTCATGGTCATCCTCCTGTCTACCAGGACCCCCAGGTCTCTTTCACCTACACTACTCTCCAGCAGGTCAGCCCCCAACCTGTACTGGGACATGGTGTTGTTCTTTCCCAAATGTAAAACTCTGCACTTCCGACATATTCAAAGACAAGTTGCTTTCAAGTAACTGATGATCAGAAGATGGTGGAATTAAAACTGTGTGGGCAGCCTCATTCCAGTCTGCTTCCACACTTGAGTATCATTTTATAAAATGGCTTTTAATTATACAATAACTATAATCTTTCCTACCAAATACTTGCTCCATGCAGTGCACAGAGCTAAGGAAATAATCAGAGTCACCTCTAGTCATAGCTTCCTGATCTCCTGTCCCTTCCCTGCCCCAGGCCTAGTGGTTGTGTCTTCTGCAGTTAAGGACTGCTACCCACAGCACAGGTAGTAGGGAGGCAATTTAATCCTAGTTTTGGGAAACAGCTCACTTAAGGGAAGTAGCCTCCGACACTTGTAATTTAACAGGACAATGCTCCAACCTTCAAAGAACTGAACATCCCAGTTGCAAACAACTCACTGGATGTGGACAAATCAAATTTTTCATAGAATTATGATTGTCCAGCTGAGAATACTTTCTCATAAAAACAGCAACAGGCCTCTTCAGCTGCCATTATGCCCACCTGTGAACATTTCTCAGTGAAACTGCTGTGCAATTTTTGTTATTTAAGTAACAAAAAAATCCACTTCTGCTGAAACCTGTTGCCAGGTTTCTGGACTTTATCTGTCCTCAAAAACACACAACATGAATGATGCACTTCGTACAGAAATTTTTAGTCAAAATAAAGATGCTAGATGCTGCAAAACTTAAAGAAATCACAACAAGATTTTATAGGAATACTTAATCGTATGCAATGCCTGTAACACTGTTCTGCACAAACCACAGACTCCAGAAAAACCAACATATATGCAATCCTGGTGTTTCCCAGGCTAGGCCTACAACAGAGCTTGAGTGAGTATAGCTTGAAGGCAAATGGGGTGAGGAAGCCTAAGTGAACTGTGTGTATTGTGGGCAGCTTGGAGGATTCTTTTCCTTGTTTTTGAAGAGTGGAGAAGGTGGAAATGAGTTATTTGTGGAATCTGGAATCTGTCAGTAGGGTGACTATAATGTGTAGGTGTAATGACATGGTGAAATGATTCCCTCAATGTGTCATTTCCTTGGTTTGATGGATTGAGTGTAGGAGGGTTTTTCCCTTGAGCCACCTTAAATAGCTTTCAACAGAGAGTATGGTTTCAGAAATTACATGTTGTTAAGTTAAATGATAGAGAACTACCACCACACTACTTAAAATACAAGAGAATACAATAAGGAATTTGGCACACTGTGATATTCTCATATCTACCCTATTTTAATCACAGATTCCCTACTGACAGAAAAGATATGGAAAAAGAAGTTGTAAGAGTGGAGCATGTGAAATGTAAATAAATGTATTACTGCTGGTGAAGAGTCCAAACCTACCTTCACATTCACCTCTCCTGTTCATTTGGTATCCACTATCACAATATTCACATCTGTATGAGCCAAGAGTATTTACACAAAAGCCTTCCCCACAAGTATGAGGTCTTGAACATTCATCAAAATCTGCAGATGAAAAAGATAAGCCAAGAGATACTTCACCATTAAATGACTGAATGCTTGCAACTTCCCCAAACTCTGCTTAAGTTGAACAGAAGTAAGTTTGGATTTTCAAGCTGTTTGCAAGCCACAGCCACATAGCTGTTCTTACTGAGCAGTTCCACTGTTGCCTCACAGCTTGTAAGCACAGAGGGAGTGAAATCTAGAAACAACCAGGCCATAAGGAAGAAGAGCAGTGATCAGCCCTGCCCTTGGTTGCAAATCCAGTGCATGTCACTGCATGTATGTTGTGCCCAAGGCAACACTAACCTCAAAGATCATGGCCACTTCAGACTGTTAGTGCTGCTCTCCATGCAGCCCATGGCTGTTTGCAGCCGTATTTAAAAACATGGTTTGCTACAGCTAATAGTCATTGGAAGAGTTTTGAATATTTGTATTTCCCACCACAGGCTTTTTATACTAAATGGTAATATTCCTAAACAAGCATGATACTGAATAAATTTTTGTTTATTAACAAATGATAATTTGGAAAAGTAGCATGAGCTACTCAAATATTTTCCTCACCACAATATGGTGAGAGACAATTAAAAACACTTCCAAACATCAGTCTGTCTAACCACTTTTTCTCTTATCTCACAATCAGTCCAATACCAATGACATTGAGGAAAAAAGCTGAAAAGGGGACTTAAGGGGGCTTTAGATAAGCTTCTTGATTCATTTTCATATTTTTCTTTTCTATAAAGGGGAGCAGTAATCACCAACACAGTCGGTTCCATCTTCACTGGCCATGAATCCAGCTTGGCAAATGCATAGGAAACTTCCTTCTGTATTTTCACAGCGTCCAAGGGAACAGAGATGGGGTGTCTGATTACACTCATTAATATCTATAAAAGAAATAAAACTGTAAGACTATGTAGAATACATATTTAGTTGTGATTCTTCCTGTGTATTCAATGAAATGCTTTTGAAAAGAGTGATCTTGTAATTATTTTAACTAATTGAAAAAATACATGTTTTCCTTCCCCTCAGAGCTGCAATAAAGATGCATTAAATAGTTTTGGTTGGAAAAAAGATGCTCTTATTGGCTTAAACTGTAAGAATGCTGCATTTCCCTGAAGAATGTGACATGATTACTATTCAAATCACTTCACTAAGTGCAAGCTGAGCACCAGCTGCAAGCATGGAACAATAACACAATTCGGATGAGACAGAAGGATTTCAAGTTGCCATTGGGCTGTATATGTGTGTAAATTATTTTTTAATACCGTAGTTGCACCTGATGCACAGCAGTGTGAAGTTACTGAACTTTCGGTAGCAGGAAAAGTCGATTGTATGTAACCTGCAACATGATGTAATAAATTCTTTCTGATCCAAGTTAAAAAGGAACCAGCACACTCTGAATGAAGGAAAGATATAAATATTGCTGCTTCCAAATCTGAAATGGCTCAGTCTGGGCTCTGCCTCATGTTCATCAGAGCCCTCTGTTCCAGAATTTTAGCTTTGAAGGGGATAAAGATCTCACTCTGCGGATTGCCTGATGTGCTTCTGGGATGTTTATGATACACTTTATCTTTTCAGCAAAGGTTTGAAAGGGAAGACTCAACAAAATGAAAGGATTTAGTTCAGCTGCAGAGCTGGTAGCTGGGCAAATCATTCTGAGAAGCAGGCAATAATTTGGTCATTCTTTCTCCAAACAGAAGCGTACTTCTTCCTAGCAGTCTGATGATTTTAGATCCCTGATGCAAAGCTGAGCAGAGACAGTCTGTCTAATCACTTTCTCTCTCATCTCACAATAGGAAAGGCTTTCATTCAATTTAATTAAATTCACGTCCAGTTCAGAGCAGCTGAAAGGCTGTATCAGAGACTAGCTGGCAAATTTTACTTGACATATAAAAGCTAGTTTCTGTGTAGTTTTGGAAGCATTCAGTAGAGGAAGCAACTCCTGACTGCACTGTAGCATATTTCCTCTGACAGACTCTACATTTCAAGCCCTTAATAGCACGGTCATTTCAGAGTTTTGAAAGCATCCATTCATACCAGAGCACTTTGTCTGCTGATCGTTAAGTTTGTACCCCTCGTAGCAGATGCAAGTGTATCCCACAGGCAAATTAACACAGTGTCCTGCTCCGCAGATATCAGGATTAACTGTACATTCGTTGATTTCTAAGCAAACAAACAAACAAGTTAATGTTAAACCCTCATACATTGTTCAGTAAGTGCACAATATTTCATAATCCAAGTAGAAAGATCAGGCCTGAAGACAACTGTAAATCAAGATAAGTCCTGAGTTTCTGTAATGGATACCTTATCTGAAAGAATCTAGAAACCACCTAGGAATTTCCTAGTGACACATTCTCATGTCCCTGTAAATGGGTACATCCAAAATAAAATGAAGATAACATAAAAAAATTATACGATTTAACCTTTGCATCAAAAGCTAAGAAAATAACTGTAGTGAGTTTCTGGTTGTTTTTACAGAATACTTGTAAGATAAGGAGATTTAGATATGCACAGCATTGGATGTTCAACCCTTACAGTAGTATAAGAAATTCTCCAAGTACATGTGTCACTGCAAAAAATGACTGTGTTTAGTTGCAATTTAAGCTAAGGTCATAAAGCAGAATGAAATTCTAATTCCCGAGAAAGATGTTATCATCTGTAAAGAAAACTCATTTATCCAGACAATTCAGAAATAGGTTACATTTTAATTTCATTAAATGTAATTAATCAAAGTACAGAATTAAGGCACCGAAAAATACCTCAACACTAGCTGCATTCAGCTTTTCAAACCTAATTTAGGATTTTGTTCTACAGATCTTACTTCACTTGTACTTCATTATCTCTTAAATATCTGAACAACACTTGGAACTGTATCTGAACAGCAGATGATTTATTTGTTTGCAGCACACAGCAATTTCTAGTTCTATTCCTTTTCCTGAGGAAAGAAAAAACAGCAGAACACAGAAAACAACAATTTTTTTCTAACTTACGTAAATTCCCAGCAGGGTAACTTCCCCTCCCTGTAAGGAAGGAGGGAGCTGGCTGGCAGAAGGGGCACAGTCACAGCAGAGATGCCTTCCAAATTTTGGTTTGACAATCACCATTAATAGAACTTTAATTTGGGACTGACAAACTGCATTATAGGTAATTGAAGGAGGCATCTGAATGCTGACAGACGGAGACAATACTTTCTTTACTCTTACAGTAGATTCAGGAGAATTTAACTGCAGACAGAATCATACTTCAAGCCATCAGGTGATTTAGAACCTGGGCATGTTGTGTGCAACTCAAAAATCCATTCCTGCAGGAAGGAATGTTGTCTTTGAAAAGTTAAAGCTTTATTAATGCACATGCAGTTTCTCCCTGTGAATGTACATTGTTAAACTTCTCGGTAGGTCTAGACACCTCTACCACATCTTAAACTATTTACCTGTATATTGCAATTACTTCAAAGCCTGTGTTAATTCTGAGAGACTAGCCAATGTGACATTGGCATGCTCTCATGGATATACACATAATACATTCACCTTTTCTTTTTTCAGATTTAAAGGAAGTGACATTTTCATGCCTCTGGACACAGCCTGACAGCAACTACAGCAACTTAGATGAGTTTCAGCTATGACAGAAGCATTACTTCTATTTCTGTTATTTTCACTTCTTGACACATGAATGTAGAAAAAGCAACTTTGATATATCAAAAAAGGAAGAAGTGCAAATATCAAAAGAACTCTTCAAAGTAGATCTTAGAGTAACAGCTGCTTTTTGTAGAACATGCTGATCTACATCCCATAAAGTCTACATCTCTCAGAGAACACAATCGCATATATGTCATGAATATGTGTGCAGATTAAGGACCTGACTTGTAGCCAAGAAACCTTCAGTTCTGAATTTCAGTTGCAGATCGTGTAATCTAATGAGGATTTTTTTTTTTTCTTCTATCATGTATTTGTGGGCACAAAAATGGCAGGTACAGGGCCCAGACCTGGCTCTGCTGACAGTAGCCTCACTGCTGTGCTGTTCTGTACTTTCTACATGTTCCCAGAGTATTCTTTTCTGTTCTATAGCTACACTCCTTCACCACTATAATTCAGAAGCAGCATGGAACAAGTTACACTGTCAGGAACTCACAGCCATTTCTTAGCTTATTTTAGTTCAAGAAAGGAAGTACAATACCTGTAACTTGAGTAGGTGCAATTACTTGACTTGCACTTGAAGTGGAGATTTCAGGAGCGACTTCAACAGGCAGAGGAGGAGATGTTTTCTCAATCACTACTGTGTGACATGGAATGGAAATCAATCATATCAAGAAAAAAAAGCAAAACCCTTAAAGCATTTTAAAAAAACCCATTAAAGAATTCACACATGATACTGAGTAACTCAGACACTGTGGAGCTTTTTATTAGTTTATTCTGCTTACAATTGGAGTAGAAAAAAATAGTATAATTGGGTTTTCCATCATCTTGCTGCTTGTGGAAAAAAACCTGAGGTGCTAGCAGAAGCAAGCACAATAGTAAAACTTTCACAGCAAAACTCAAGCATAAATCTACCTAAGTTTTCTCTTGAAAGGGGTACAAGGCCTCAACTCTGTTTACATTAAAATTCTCATGTATGTGATCCAGGATATCACTTTTGTCTAAAATATGTCTCTGCCTCCTAACAAATGACCCAGCCAATGCCAACCTCTCAATTTCTCCCACTTCCATGATTATTTTTTTTCCTCAGTATTCTGCCCGTAGAAAAATTGCTGGTGAAGCTCCAATCAATTTTTATTAACCCCTGTTATAATAGCTTCCTTCCCATTCTTAGAAGAATTGTAAGCACTCTTGTACTAAAAGACAAATCAAAAGAAATTACCTGGAAATTGTGGATGCAGGTTAATTGTTGAAATTCCAGGAGAAAGCTGAGGCTGCCCAGGTTCCACATCAGGCTGCTTTTCTTGATCAAGGGAAGCTAATTCCTAAAAGAATGATTTAAAACTTACATTCTGAAAACATTATCTTAATTCAGCTATTGTAACAACCCACAAACTCCTGGCTTGAGAAACTGCAAAGATTCTCACGAGTGGCTTTTGATATCAGATCATGAATTACCATCAATTTAAGACTGAAAGAACATGGAATACCACGTTTACACAACATCATACAGTTTAACATTGCTTTTATTAAAGCAGCCATTTCATGTAGCTTCTAATTGTAGTTTTCTCCCTCAATAGTTCTCCCACTCTCTGGTCTTTGATTGCTTTTGAATAGTATTAAATGCAGTTCAGCATCACACCAAAGTATACAAGCACATTATGTCTTGAAGTCTTTGACCACTGTGAAAGGTTCTCTTAGATATTGCACCGTTTATCTTATTTTCCTAAGTGTTAGATGCTTGTAAGTCTTTAGGAAAAAGAAAATAAATACAACTGCAGTTATTCCTAACAATTCCTATTATTAGAAAACCTGAAACATCCAGAATGGGGAACCTAACACAGATACACACCTGCACTTCTCTGCTGAATACACAGCAATCTTAAAAAACCCTAGGAAACTAACTTAGGCATTAATACAAGTCTCTTAAGCAGGGATCGCAAATGCCTCTCAAACCTTCATACTGTTTCGCTCCAACCCACTTTCTCTAGTTGTCAGTAGCTGTGGCTCTCCTTCATATTGTCTGCATTTTTCAATATTCCCTTTAAAATGCAGACTTCAGAATGGGCTAGAACAGTATAGTACCTTCCACCAATGCCCTGAAGAGAGGTTAAAGTAATCTCTTTTTTGTACTTCACTACGTGCCTGTTGTTTTCTATAATAACAACATGAACTCTTTTTGCCTCAGGGTTTGTAAGTCCACAGTGAGATGTTTGCTCCTTGTAAATACTAAACCTTTTTCAGATTAATCCTTATCCCAACTCATACACAGTCTGCATTCTAATTCCTAGATAAATCACATCGTGTTTTACCTGATCAGGGGCTGCAGTTGCCACTAAAACCAGAAAGAAAAAAGAAAATTAGTCTTCACATAACACACATTCTATTTAAAACTGCTAGCACATTTCAAAGTGGTCAGTGCCATTGCAGAATTATTTCAGGCTCTAACCTTATCCCAAAATGGTGCCAACTTGAGGTAATGTTGCTGAAGCAAGTGGAAAAACTAATCTGAAATCAGAATAAGATTCTACACACTGGCCAATGCTGATAAGTATTCACTCAGTATTCAGCTGCCCTAGAGGTTTCTCAATTCTTTACTTAGAAACAATCCGAGAAACTCACAGGTTATTAACTCACTTTTTCAATTCCTTCCAAGGAATATCAACATCTGTAATTTTAAAGGCAAATTAATGCCAGAATTATATATAACTCACCACTAATGAACTTGCAATAACTAATTGCTTAAAACAATAAATAACGCTTAAAATACATTTTCCTAAAGCAAGCACAAGTGGTTTGGTTTGTTGTTTATTTTTTATTTTCTCTGCAAAAGTGACTATTTTTCAGGAAGCAGAGGTAGAAATTTTATATAAGTTTTTATTTTCCATTGCAGTTTGCCTTTTTTGAATTTATCTTCTACTGATGAAAATCCATATGCTTCTGTAAAAAAACTGTAAGAATATTTTTCTTTTCACAATCAATACTTTTCATAGGATAGATTAAAAAAAACCACAAAATCAACCAACAAAAAAACCCCTCTTCTTTCTCTAGTGTCTTCAGTATTAGCAGGGAGGTTGATCATCAGAACTGGAAGTACTTCTAATAAAATCTCAAAACTTCCAAATGCAAACATATAAAAAATGGAATACAAAATTCAAATATGTGTATGCGTCATTATTGACTTACAGTAAGCATATTTTTTCAAGTATTTTATTTTTAAAAATACTCTTCACCCTCTCAAGACTCTCTGTGTTTTAAGATTTACTAGAATGTGGAAATCTTTCTCATTACTGAAATATTTTAGCAAATCATATGTCACTTCTTTCCACTTTGTTACACAGAAAAGCCTGTAGGTTTATGTGAGATTTTATAATTCAGCACAGTCTGTAAGTATATTTGAATGGCTTATTTTTTCTCCAGATTCGGTTTAGCTCAATTATCTTTTTGAAACCGAAACTAGAGCAGTGATTTTAACTGGAAGGTAACCCATGTCACAGAATTCTGTGAAGTCAGCTGACTGAAACTCTTTCCAATAATGGCCTGACATACAAATACATAGATTCTACATGGAAATAATCTATTAAGTACTCAATATCATGAGAGGGTTCTTCAGCATTTTATTTCTTCTTGTCTAGACTTAGTTCATCCCAAGATTTTGTGGAAAATTATTTATAATAGTGCTGCCTTCTGCATTTCTTTTAGCCTCAGAACATTTTGACTGCTACAAGTTCTTAGAGGAACTTGCAGAAAACAAACTCTGAGAAAAATATCTTAGAGGAGGTTGACTAGTCATTGAACAGCCCAGCAGGGAGGGGCTGATGCAACCTGGTCACACCAAGGGAGTGCACAGCTGCAGAGGTGAGAGCAGACCACATGAAGGGGATACGCACCCACATCAGGTGGTGCTGACCTACAGGAGCAAACAGAAGGAAGATGAGGAAAACCCTTTGGCTCCTGGCACCCCAAATACCCATAAATCAAAGCCTGAGTTGAGTCCATTGTCAAACATTTGATTACCAATATCTTTATAAAACGTCTTACTATAAATATCTATAAATGTCTACTATTTCTTATAGAAATGAATAAGATTAAAGGAACCTCTCTCTCCATGGTGTTGTCAGCATGACACAGGAGCTAAATCACATAACAGTACACTCCAGGACATGGAATGTTCTGCTGTGGGAAGTGACACCTTTGTCCTGCACTGTATGCAGCTACTCCACAAAGCAACATACCACTGAAAACACATGCATAAAATTACAGAAAGACTATATTTTCCCACTCTCACCTTCTTGCACAGCCATCTCAGTCTCACTTTTCTGTGAGAAGGTCAGTGCCTCCACTGGGTTTTCCTTTGCTGGGAGAGGTGGAGGAGAAGTACCTTTAGCAACAGGTTGAGTAATCGGGGTCTTGCCAATGACAGGTGGCTGTACTCTAACTGCAGGGTGATGATATAGCTTGTTTCTGTGAGGGCCAGAAACCGTATAACCCATTCCACCAGGGCAGATTTCCTTAAAAGCAGCTAGATTTGGGATGGGAAAATATTCCTTTTAGGAGTCTAAAAGTGCAATATGTTGACATAGTGGAAAATATAATCACTACCACTAATAAATTTCATCTCATATTGTATAAACATTTTTACTAAAAAAAAAATAAAAATGTAAAGACGAGCTATGCATTGCATGCTAATATGACTGAGCATTCTGCCAAAAGCATGTTCTGGCTGCTAGGTTTCCACTCTAGCTTACTGTCCTTCTTTAGTTATGTTTAATCTATCATTATTTCAAGATTATATCTTTCTAGTAATAATCTCATTTATAAAGCTGCTACAGAAAAAGGTAATGAAAGTCAGGCAGCAGCAGCTGCTCTGATCTCTGCAGCTGCTCTACACGAGCATCAGGTTTTGCAGTCCTAGTGGAAGACTAGAATGTCAGGGACAGGGAGACCCTCCAGGAGTTTTGAGGGGGCAGTTCCCATTGTTCTCATTGCTCTAGGTAAAGCTATGGTGAGATGAAGCACCAAAGATTTAGGGTCCATCTGCCTGACATGATTTCATACAGCTTCCGAAGAGATGTGCAGAGTAGGGCATTGGTAAGCTAATAACTTCTGCTTTGAATACACCACAGTTTTAAAATGAACTAGCATCTAAAATAAGAGCTGAAAATAATACCTATAGGTACTCCATAGATTAATTAATGAATGGTTACATTAAATTACAGTATGCATTAGTTGCATGCTATGTTCTGATACTGTCTTAGTAATAGAAAAGATGAAAGGTTAAGCTGATAAAATTGAGTGGAATATTTGATTAATTTTCATTGGAAAATACTAATATCAAAACTTGCCATAAGAACACCCAACTGAGGGTGGGAATTCTGGTCCAAGGAGGAAGACAGAGAAAATGCGGTGCCTGTCTCTTCAGATGTATACTCAGGATGTACAAAAACTTGTTTCAGCTCATGTTCTCCCAAATGCAGAATAGAAATGTGATCCTTATTCTATCACAGCTCTGGTAAGTGCTCTCAACACCGGGGTATACAAAGCTGGCCTCTCTCAGTCTCTCTTTTGGAGCTGGTCTACTTGGTACAAGTATTTAAAAAGCTATCAGAGGGTAAGATAATGACTTTTTAATTCAATAAATCCTAAATTAACATGGGATGCTGCAGTAAATACATTACCCCATTCTGGAGTATCCCACTTTCACACATTTTTCATAGAAAACTCTGAAAGATTATGAATTTAACCTGTTACAGAAAGGAACATGTTTTTAAATAATGCAAGTTGTCATGAAATGGGAAAAGTGTCTCCCACGTGGCTTATGAGAATTTTCTACTCAATTTTTCTCTCTGTACTCTTTTCATAAAGAAGAATTACTAAAATAATGAATTCCACATAATATTCAAGGACTTATATATTTTTTACAACTAGAAAGCAGTCACTTTTGCAAAAAGATATACTCCGTGCTCCAGGACACACACAAATGGGCATAAAGCCTCCAGCAATATTATCACAGATGAGAAGCATCTGCATTTAAATAGTGAGTCAACTGATGAGAATATTTATTTTCTTTCCATTAAAACACCATAGAAATATTATTTATCTGAAAGTGAACTGGACCTGAAAAATCCTAATAAACGATCTAGCAATCCAGTGGTCAAGCAGGCAACAATGGCTTTAAAAATCAACTTAAATGCTCAAAAATCTTGGCCACTTGGCCATTTCCAGAATCAAAAATGTGGCTCTCATTAGGTCTCTGATGTTAGCTGTGGATTTCCCAAAGCAGCTAACTGAATCTTTATAAAATACTCCAAAGAGATACATGACCTGTATCATAACCATGATGTCTGCAGCAGTGGCTTCAGTAAGAGCTGTGGATTAACATTACAAATTCTTGTGCTACAATACTGAACAGGCTGAACATCATGTATATTCCAATAAGCAATGATGCTTTCAAAAAAGATGAATTTGACCACAGAGTTGGAGAAAAAAATTCAAGTAAGAAATTGTTTAAGTGAAAGGTGGCATGAAATGTTTAACTACCAGTTTATTGCTAAGAAGGCAACACCATACTTAGGACATTCCTCAAAATGCATAGTAAAGATACGCAGAAAGGTTAGAAAGCAGAGATACTCCCATACATATCCCAGTATATGTAATTTAAACTATAACACATGTTGTTCTGTAACTTAACTCTTAAAGGTTGCCATCCTTTCTCTGGAGCCTTTATCAAATTAAGAGTATTAATCAGATTCTGGGATAATTTGCCTGTATCTATAGTCAAAATATAACATACAATAAATTTATCTTCATATGATAGAGAGTCAAAGTTCAAGGACATATTCTTAGATGCAAATATTGTCAATATGGAATTCTATCACAACATATCAAAGACAATTCCTTTGTTTTAATCACAAATCCCTATGAACAAAACTACTATATATGTGTTTATTCTACTGTGATGTAGAGAACTGTTGTAATCTACTGACGGACACTTCTTGTTTGAAAGTTATTTTGGATATTTTTTTAAAGCATGCATAACAAACACAGGGTGGGGGCAAGAGCTTGTATGTTTAATGGGCAGTTCTTACCTGTTCCTGGAAGTGGACACTTCTCACAGTGTGGGCCCCAGGCTTTGCCAACACTGCAACAGCAAAGCTGTTTGCTGAGCTGAACAGAAAGAGGATGCATGCATTGCTTTCCTGCACTAACAAACCGGTAGCAGGGTCCCTTCTCTTCAGCAACTATAGGATTATCAGCTGCAATGAAAGTGGAAGAGAGGATGGTACTGTTCACATGAAAAGCAAAACACAGAAACATCACTAGATCTCCCATATAAGCTAAATTAATTAATATTATCATCTGCACAAGGTTTATTTCAAACACCTATCTCAAGCCATGATCACAATATAAAAGAAAACCCTTACTTCACATCACTCTTGAATTCCAAAACATCCTAGACCAAGGATAAAAAGTACTTTAAACAAAAAAAAATACATTAAAAATTCCAAACCAGCAGGTGCCATGCTTCCATAATAAAGAGTCAGAATCAGCTCTCTCACTTGTACACAAGTCCAACTACTGAAGACTAAAGTCAGTCACTGGCAATATGCGCTTGTGTCAAGCTATATAGCCACTAGAATGTTCAGCTATAAGTAGGCTATATAACTATGATTGCAAAAGGATTAAGTATCATACATTATATTTTTTTAATAAAAGAGACAATCATGTATTTACATTTTGCTATGCTCAGCTGTAAGAGCCAAAAGCTATAAGCTTTGTCTAGTATGAGGTAACAGGAAGCTGAGATCCATCCTACTTTCTAATTAACATATCCACATTAACATACAGTTAACAGTTCTGGGTAATATGCTCACTTAACTCAAAAAATATGAAGACTGGCTGATTCTTAACATGACATATAAAAGCAAAATCAACTCCTTTTTTCCTGGTGCTAAGCTGAAAAGTGGTAAGAAATTCTTCAAAATGCTGGAAAACGCCCTCAGTAATGAAGCATCACTCACTAGTAGCATAAGATAAGTAGGTTGAAAAAATGAAAGAACTCACCTACAGCTCTAGACTACTTTATTTTATCAATCTAAAGATAGTTCAGTTAAGGAGCTTAAGAAACGAGATTTTATTTGTAAATATTCTTTCCCCACCAAAAAAGTGAGAAATTCAGTTCTCTGTGCCTGTCTGCCTTCTTGCAGAGGTAGTTGGTCTCAAACCAAGTAAAAACTGACTAACAGAGGAAAATCATGCAGTTCACAACTTTTTAATTCTCCTAACCTTTTCTTAACTTTTAGTCCTTTTTAACCTTAAGTAAAATGTGGCAAAGATCATCCTGGGCTGAATGTGTAGTAATGGAAAGTGCCCAGGCCAAAGCTGCAGAAGTGGAAGAGGGGAGAGCAGGACACCAAGATGATTTTGGTTGGGAAATGAGCAGAGAGGGGGAAAAATATTGCACGATGGAGAACCTTGTGAGAGAAGCTAGTGAGAAAGACTGTTTAAGGAAGGTGGATGTGGCCTTGAAGGTTTTGTGACAAGAAAACCAGGCAAAGATGACAAGGGTCCTGGATGGCCACTGGTGGAGAGCAAGGCTTCCAGGACAGAGACATAAAAGAGGCACGAGCCCTGTGACTGACTGAAAAAAGTGAGTAAGCTGACAAGAGGGTGCAGGGACAGCAAAGAAGTTGGGGACAGCTTAGAAAAGTTGGAGCCAGTAAAATAAATCCCCTTTAAAAGTGCAACTAAGTATCTATTTTGGTACTTTGATTAGCACTACTACTTACATATGCATCTTGAGAGGGTAGGATCTGGCACAAATCCCATTTTGCAGGTACATCTGTAGCTGCCCATGGTATTCAAGCACTCACCATTAGGGCACACTCCCTGTAACTGACACTCATTGATATCTATGAGAAAATTGAAAACAATTAGTTACTAGAACATGTATCAATATTCTTCTATGTTCAGAAGTTCTCTCTTTTTAAATATGTGCAGGAGAGCTCTTATGAGTAAACATTCCTATCAACTCTTTTTTCCAAACTGACAACATTTGATTTATAAGCTTTTAAAGAACTGCTGAGAACATAACAGAAGAAACAACTACATTTATACATCATTCTCAAATACTCTGAAGTAAAAAACCACACTTTTACTGGCTTATCAACACCTCTTTTCCTGACTAGAAAATTTGCATAGGCAAATATAAGAATAATGGAAAGAAGTTTTAAGCAATGTAGTATAATTTATACAGGATAGAACACTGCTTGACACATTTGATACATTTTGTTATTAGTATTCAGTAGCACCTGAACATTCATTGTGCTGGAAGAAGCACAGTGCAAAAAATTCCATCTCTAGCCAAAAAAGTTTACCATCTAATAAAAAGAATATGCTTCAGGAAGCACAAAACATGTGTGATAGGGGACAAAAAGGATTGCATCCATGGGAACACCACTTTGTAATAATTAACAACTGTTTTGATAATGTCTGCTGTTATTAGACTCCCTGCACCACTGTCCCTTTCAGGTTCTCACTGAATGATTCTCTCAAGCTCAGGCCTTTAACACACTTGGGGCTGTATCTATAAATTCACTTATTCTCAGAATAGTACCCATCCAACAATCATCTGGACACCATATATAACTACATCAACAAAACTAGGATTTTATTTCAGGAGATAGTAACAATGTAGCTTGCATTGATTTGAAGAACCTTAAAGTAATAAAAAGCCACAAACCCCCACACCCCTAACCTGTAATTGTCCCAGTCACAAATTGTCATGCCTCCTCTTTCTGAAAAATTGAGACAGCACATTGAAGCAGACTTACTTGAAAATGTTTACATGCATCACTTCTACATAAGACCTTCCCTCTCTATCCCTAATGAAAAAAATGCCTACCTTGATGAATAAACAAGCTTCAAGTGTAAGTCAGATATTCCAGCTATGTCCTTGGAAATCAGCTATTAGCAATTAGTTTATCTAATCTATCTATCTATCTATCTATCTATTTTTCCTCTTCGTTTTTATAAAACCTTCATCATTTTGTTTGACCTTATTGTATGTTGCTGCCTGATTCAACACAATCAATGAGGGTAAGAAGTTGAATATGAAAATAAAACCAGATGTGTTGGAATTTAGTTTTGGAAACCTACAGAAGGAATCTTTCACGTTCCTACCTTCTCTACAAGTCTGGCTACCTGTCCCACTACACAGGAGCACAAGACTTAAGCTCACAGTACAGCCCAGCAGTTGCTATGTCGGCTGTGATTTTTTTCCAAATACTCAGTGTTGAGCTTATTCCTCACCTCTTCCAATGCTAGACCTAATCTAGTATCTTGACACCACGTGGATCAACTTCACCTCTTTGCATGTAGCCACACATGACAAAGAGTTATAATTTATATCCTAGAACTTTGGATGAAATGTGATGGAAACCACATGAATTACAAAGGATCAGCTCTGCCTCAAAGGAATTTTCAAGTGAAATTCCCAGACTACATGACTTTCTGACCTCAGAGGGAGTGGACTACTTTAAAAGGAGAATGTTATAAGAAGAGAACACAAAAAACTGCTGAAATATTCTCCTACAGTAGTGTACCTTTCGACCCATCCAATCTGTGAGCAGGAAGATGTCCCATTTAAGCACAGGAAAATCTTATTTAAGGATTGTACTACTGCAGAATATTTTGTAAGCTAGACTTGTTCTGATGCATTCGATGAAAAAAATTCAGACAGTTGCTTAGTCTGAATAATGTTCTTTCTTTTGCCCTGAAATCTGAAAATATGATTGAAGGCACCTACAGAGTGCCAACTGATCCCAAAAAGAAGACCATAATTGTTTCAAAACCATTGTGTTTCCTGACTATGAGGAATGAACCTAAAATCTCAGCAGCTAGCAAACTTAAGACATTACTGAAATAACCCTAAATAGAAACACATTGATGCAGTTGTGAATTCGTCGGGAGGAAAACTCATTGCTAACTCTCCACTTTCAAGCCTCAGGCACAACATCGAACTGAACAGCAAAGAAGACTATGAAATAGCTAGAAGCTAATGCAAAGCAAGTAAAGGAACACTCACAAACCTGTTAGTGAATTTTCTACCTGTTGGTAATTTGGAATATTAGATCAGCCCGTGAATGCTAAAGCATGGAACAATTCTACTTGCTTTGATGACAATACAGCATGTCCTAGTCTGCATACAGAGTAGAAACCAAATCAAACAAAAAAACTGGCATAGGAACACATCAGATGCTTTTAGTGATACTTGAAGAACACTCTTTTAGAGTTTTGCCGACTAAGAGTAAAGGTCTCATGACATTACTTACTAAAGTGACTAATTTGTATGTAGATGGCATATTTCTGTAATTTATCAATACACAGTCATCTTTCTTTCCATATGATTCAACTACTCTGCAGGAAGCATTCACAGATGCTGTCATTACTATCTGTGTATTAAATCTCTTCCCAGATGAACTGTTCTTGTGAATCTAGTATTTAAAACTATAACACCACATTCATATGTATTTTGCTATTGCTATTTAATGCGGGCACTGCTACATTTATGGATGTAAATACAAATGAATCCTCGTTCTAAAGTTCCTGATATGGGTATTTCTCTTGCTACATTTGTCCAGTTCCTAAAGTTAACTTTAATGTGCATGTTCTGGTGCCTCAGCATAATTTAATTGTAGTGTATTTTTAATGCCTCTTTTTCAAGTCATGACTTCTCAATGAGCTTACAGAATTACTGACCTGACTCTCTATCCTGAATTACACAAGCCTACCATGGGTTTCAACAGAAACAAGTCACAAGTTTGTTGTGTTTTGGTTTTTTTCTTAAAAAACAAACCCTTCAAACTTTCAAAAGAAGCATACAAACATGTAAGAATAGAGTTTATATAACAACTTTGGGTAAAAACAAACCAATCAACCCCTTCCAGATTTACTATCTATTTCACTTTATTTCAGACTGTGGTAAAAGGCCACCCAGCCTAAATGTTTCCTACTACCTGCCAGCCTGCCCAGCTGTGCAAATTGCACAAGAATCCACTTCTTCAGGGAGCTGGAAAAGAAATCTGATTCAAGATTAACTGATAGGTTTGTTATTTTTTTTTCTTTTTAGCCCTCTGTTTCTTGTATATGGACATAAAAATATTTCAGTTTTTAATTAGTATAGCAATGAGAATTCATTTGCTTAACTGTAAAAACTACAGAAAAAGCCACTTTGAAGTCATCAGAATAGTTCTTTGTTGTGCAGAAGGATGAACTGATGACACGCTTATAGCGTTATTCGATCACACTTTCATCTACACAGAGGAAATATTTTAAGGGGCTATGTAGCAGTACTATAAAACCATACATAGGTAAATAAATGTTCTAAAGACCAACGAAATATTAATTTTCAGTTTTCAAGGAAAACTGAAGTTCCACTGGTAAAAGGTCTCTGCATTATTGACACAAAAAACCCCACCCCACAATGGTTAAGAAAACAAGCTTTTCCACACAGCACCTTGCATGGCTCCAGAGCTAACTCACATAAAATAACAGCTGTTATTTATGATGTATAAAGAATTGGTAAACAAAGCATGGATTTTTTAGAAAAAAAAAAAAAAATCAGTAAAAAGAAAAATTGGCTTCATCCTGGCTCAAACCAGGACACAAAGCATGGATTTTTTAATACTTGGTGACTGGTAATGTGAATGACTCAACCCTTCTCAATAGTAATAAACTGGTGTAACCCGGTTTGTTATTTTTAACTGATTGACAGCCTCACCCTTCGCTGTCACTCTTTAGTATTAATCAGGCAAAATTCAGGCGAAAGTGGTTCTCAACACACTATGCTCCTAGATTTAGTAGTCCCTGTCCATAGAAGTCTGACAAGAAATGAAACCTTTGCTCTTGCTTCGGATCTGTAGAGATGGCAGGTGGAAGCCACATGTCACCCAAAAGGTCCTATTGGTTACTTCGCTCTCCTAAGTTCATCCAAATGCGCAGTTGCTTGGCCATAACCAGCATCTTGGCAGTGGTGCTGCAATACTGTACAGATGAGATTGGTGTGTCTCACCTCTTCTTTTACCCTCTTCTAGGAAGGCAGCTTGATATATGGTGAGATCAGACACCACTCTCTCCTCCAGAGCCACCACTGTACCCCCAGCTATGAACAACCCTGATGCTGTAACCAAACCACTGCTAATCTATCCCACAATCTTTCCCACTAAGGAGAACTTAAAATAGGCATTCTTAACAATTAGTGGCTGACATCTTCCCACAGATTTTTGTAGGTCTACTGGGTGTCAAGTCAACCTGCCTTCAGAAAATGCAATGTGTTGATGAGACTCTGCCACTGAATTTCCTGGGGGGAAAAAACAAGCTAAAATAACCATTTTCTAACTGAATGCTTGTCTGCTCATGTGAAGGTGTGAGTATGAACAAAGTAGTCTTCATGACTTTAGAAAAACAAACCCTCCAAAACCAAACAGAAGCAAAGGAGGAACATGGGAACAACTTGGTATTCATTTAAACAAGAAAGCACATGCTAACATTAACTTGTTATAAACTATGCTAATTATATGTAGTTTTACTAAGTCCAAAACCAACTTCAAAGAACTTTACATACATTAGTTAGTAGATAGAAAATGGAAATGAATGATAACTCTGATCTAAAAATGAAAATTTTCTTCACTCATGGCTTTTTCTCCTTGCTTTCTAAGAAATTTTACTTGTCTTTCTTGTCCAGAATAAGGCAATCTTCAAGGTTCTATATTAGTAATATCATAAAACACAACCGTACTTAAAAAGTGCTTTACCAGAATCTTGTTCCACAAATACTTAATAGAATCAGATGAAGAACTGACCTGTTTTTACTCATGACCACACACACACATTTGCAATTGCATGGGCTGAATATCACAATAAAAAATTTTAATTTATTTAAGTGTAAGTGCAGACAACAGTTCATACAACAACCTATTTTATTCTAATAACTGTGATTTAAGGAAGGACTGAATAGTCCAGAAGAAAAAAAACAACAACCAAAAAAACCAGAAAACTTTTGAAAAAACAACCTAACCCTTATTTGTTACTTCTCCCTAAACAGTTCTTCCTTGCTTAAAGATACAAAACCCCAGTGGCTTTTCAGCATATTGATCTTTATTATGAGGGTTGGGCTCTTTTTGTTAGGTATTGATTTTCTTCTTCATCTCTCTTACATGCTTTGCACACTGAGGAACTGTGATGACTGAAAAAGTAACACATGAATCAAAATTTTAAAAAGCAGGAAGTTAGATATGGCATCAAATTCTGTTCTAAGGTACTTAAATTTAAGTGACAAAGCATTTATGAACCTAATGGAAAGTTTTCCTCTGGCTAATGTAGACGTGTCTGTGTAGAGAAGGGTAAAGTGGAGTAGAATCTCTTTCTCTCTCCACTATATGACAATGCATGGAAGAAGTCTGTGCTGAAGGGGAGTGCACACTGCAGAAGGCATCATCTCCCAGTGTTCTGGTTGCATCCTCCAATTCTACAATGGGGTTTAAAGTAGATTAAAACAGTTTCTGGGACTGCATTATCTGTTCTTCAACAGTACTTTGGTTCTCTACTGGAAACCTACATGCAATATTCTCCCACCTTCCCTCGAGCAATGCCATGCTTAATTCATTCATATTCAGGAAATGAGTAATTTCTGCTTTACTCCAGGATTAATGGCACCATATCGTAGCCTGACTATCCTTTCTCCAAGGATAACAAACCATACCAAGTGCAAACATCCAATCCTAGCAAAAAAATTCCTGTGTGTACTTATAATGAGATCTGTACCTGTCACAGCTGAAAGAATATGCCTTGCTTGGTTACTGTAGAACATGCTGCATGATTTACTGGGAGCATCATAAAGCTACTGTAAACTCCTTTAATTTGCCCATTTACTGAAATACTTTATCAGATTCCTCAGCAAGCAAATATGAAAATTCTTCACAGCCTACTGGTCTTCTGCACATTAACAGGTCAACACAACCTGAAGATCCTGATGCCCACTCTAGACAAGCAAAGTGGTGTAGAAGGACTAGCTGATCTGCAGAGAGCTGCTCCTGCTACAGACCAACCTACAAAAGCTGACGTCTGGAATATCAGCTCTGTAGCATTTCCCTTTGGCAGCCTCCAGCTGGAAGAGTATTTAGGAAGAGAAGTTCACTGTGTTTTGGCTGTGTTAACAGTTATAACAGCTCTTCAGACCACCCAGCCCCAGCTGGCCTAATGCAGAATCACAGGAAACACTAAGGTGGTGTAAAGCTGTCTTCTCTGCCTTCAGCCATATAGCTCATTTGGACACAGGGAGCAAGTTCACTCTCTACCCTTTTCAGATAGCGAGTGAGGCCCATATTCGGTCACAGACAGACTGGAATTTGAAACATTCCTATAAAATGGAATTCTTTCATCTCCATGAAAGCATTGAATTTATGCTCATCAAAATCATTAAAGCTTGCAGCATTTAACCACATCTAAACATTTAAAAAAATCTAGAACTAAACATACATGTTTATGAATGTGTGCTGGTCAAAGTTGCAATCTTCTGGCAGTATGTTAATTAAATCTATCTATTCATTTTAAAGAAAACATTTTCACACAAGAAAAGCAGTCTGAGTTCAAAAACGTCAGAGGTCACTACAATAATTTTGAACAATGTAAAGGTAAACAGAAATAGTCTTTAATTTGTTCATTACTACCATTCATGTAAAGAATGCAGTCACATTTTTTTTTCAAGAGCATTGATAACTTTGAAATGGTGGTGTCAAGTATAAAAATGGGATCACAAAACCCACAAAATTGTGTTTTTACTATATTAGGTTGAAGTAACTAAAAGACATTTAAAATTTTCATAAGCAAGGCTGAAGAATACTAAGAAGTGATTTAGTATCAGTGAATGTAATAATCCCTCTTTTAAAATAATACACCTCATTTGCATACAAGGCATTTTCCAATTTACATATTTGGTAGGTGATTTTTTATTACATTAATGAAATCTGTCTCAAAAGAAAATAAAACCTCACATTTTCAAAGTGACATTACATGCATAAACAGAAGAAAGCAACTTATAATTTCACTATTTTTAAGACAACATATTACACAGATCACAATGTGTATAAACTAAATAGGCAACAGTCTCCAGTTAGGGCAGTCATGATGTGCAGAAGGTTCTTATGGAAACTGGACCAAGAAAAGGAACTCATAGAAGCAGAAAGCCTAGTCAGACCACCATAGCCCTGGTAGCTGCACTAAAATATTCAGAATAAACTTGTGGCTACAAAATACTGCGGCCCTTCTCCTCCCCTCTGTCCCAAATGCCTGATGCCAGAGGACACGAGCAATCTCAAGAATCAGCAGCCCACAGTTGATTCCAGGCCTGAGCACCATGGGAAAGTAAATTTCTGAAGGGAGACTTCCACACATAGCTCTGAAAGCAGACTTCTATGCTTTTCAAAAATTCACTGTAATTTTTTAAAATTACTAATAAAACTGAATGAAAAATGTTTATCTTCTTTTGATGCAAAACTAGCAACTTGTCTTTCACTTAAGACACTTCACTGTAATAAAGCAAAGCAGAGCTTCCAGATCAACTATATACAAATTAGAATTTGTCCAAACACTGGGCAACATCTTAATTAGAAATGACCTAGTGGTCAGTCAATAAACATTATTTGGTAGAATCTGTCTTGACTGATTTTTTTCATGCAAAAACTGCTTTAATATACACAATATCTCCTGTTACAAATTAAGATGAGAATGTATAATTTACATCTCATTTGTGAAAATTTGACTCATTCTGGTAGGTATACACTAGGCTTCTCTGGGAGTGCCATCTGACAAAATGATCTCCAAATTGACTCAATATGTAGGCATAGTTTTTAATTCTCTTTATGAAAATCAATTGCAACTGTATCTACTAACATCACTGAAAATACTGTTCCAACTGCTTCTGCTATAGCTGTATTCTTAACCACTAATTCATATTGTCAGTTCTAAGAAAAAGACAATATCCAGATTTTACTGCCTCCATTTTAGTTGACAGTTTCAGTAACAAACTGATTAGTGAGAACATCAAGGAGCAAAAATGAACAACAAGGTTTGGTTGCTAATGAAACTCTAGCAATATCTATTTTAAAAAAGAACAGAAAAAAACCCAGCTGCTTATTCTAAAAAATGACCCACTGCTTTCTGTAATCTAACAGAAGAGCAGCAGGAGAAATAAATCCAACTAATTTTGCACTTCTGCATGGAATTTATTGGACTGCAAGTTTGCAGAGCCACACTTTTCAAACACATAATCAATGTCCAAAGAGCAACCCAGCCCAGTTTCTGGAGATATATTTATTTCTCAGCATGAAAATAACTTCTTTGAAATAAGGTTGTTAATTTAGTAGCTAAGTAACATTAAATAGCATTTCTTATGAACTAAAGCTCTTTCAGTACTTAAAAGTAATAAAATACATCTTCAACATGCAGAAAAAACAAATTTGTTACTGTATTTTAGGGACAAATGTAGGAGAGCAGATATACCTCCAAAATTTATCTTAAATCATAATGAAGCCAATGGAAAACATAATTACAGAATTTGATCCATCAGTATACGAGTAATAGTTTCTGCAAGCTCATATACATTTAATTTTGAGCACATGGGGACTTTTCAAGAAATTTCATGCACAACTTTTTTTACTTCATTGAAAAACAACAAGCATTTAGGTATTTTTCCAGTTCTTTAAGATAAGACTTTTAAAGTGCTGTGTTGGCAATATATTAGTTTCCTGAAAAATGAATCCAACCTTTTCACCAGCTGTTTTTTTCATTCCATTTCAGTTTTCCAAGAAAACCAACAGCAGAAGGAAACACTAAGTATAATTCTAAACAGGGAACCAGAAATCAGCATTTCATGTGGATTCTGACAAAGAAGTTGCAACTCTGATAAACTGTATTTTGGCTTTAATGACAGCCCTAGGGCACCCATGTGTGTACATGTAATAAATCACCCCATTGAAAAGATAATTGCTGAAGGGGGGGGAAAGCTTTCTTGATAGCAATTACACTAAACAGTTCCAATTAGCATACCCACAGAGGGTTCTTTGTTGTCCTACATACACATTAGAGAGAAGAATGTTTCATCACATTAGTTCAATCACTTGAAAGGAAAAAATTCAGGATCTGGCTATTAGTCACACTAGTACTACATAGGCTTTGTAAACTAAGGAGGCTTTTGACTACAAAAACATTGTAGAACAAAAGGTTAATTAGTCTTTCAGGTCCAAGTTTTCAAAAGCAGAGAAAGTTGGACAATATCTAGGTGAAAAGGGCAATCTCTTTTAGTTGCAGGCAGGGTTTCAGAAATATATCCCCATTACTATTTAGTCTGGCAACGCTGGCCCTTTCTGAGCATGGGCACAGCACGTGCACCCTTTCAGCAAAGAATAACCTAATTAAAATGTATATTTGCATATGGACATTCCTTTCCCATTTAATTGTAAGGATTATTACAAGAATATGAATGCTCCCCTGCTAGCAGCTTAAACTGCTTTCTCTTCACAGCTACTGCTGCTGCTTGATCCATGTTTGTGATATGGACAGCTGTTTCCTCATTAGCCCTGTCCCCTTCGCTTCTGGAAAACCATGTCTGCTTCAGATAAACACAAACAGGACACTTTTGCCTGACCTATTGAGAAGCACATGTTGGTGACCATTTCAGGACTGAAATGCACTCTGCCAGTAGCTTTCACATATGAAACTAGCTTTCCTGATGACTGTTCAGAGGTCAAAATCCTGACCCTCTGAAAGAAAATGGTAATCTTGTTAGTTACTTCAATAGCACTAAACTTCATCCTGGCTTTGTTTCATGGGTATTCCTTCTCCCAGTTTCTTCCTTATTTGTACTTCTTTTTTGGAGTGTGTTAGTGAGTAAATTACAGAGAAGCCACCCAAGCTTTGATAAATGTCTTGATTTGAAAGGACCAGGATAAAAACTGCCTATGGTTATAGTGACCTAAGACCACCCAGGACCCCCTGCAGCTGCTGCTGGCCTGCGTCTGTCAGATAAAATGGGGGGAGCAGCTGTGCCTGTGGGGAGTAGAGGATGGGTCAGGTGACCCACATGGACCACACAGAATCACAAAATTGTCACAGTTGGAAAAGATCTCTAAGATCACTGAGTCCAACTGTCAGCCCAGAAAAAAAAAACCATGCCCACTAGAGTAATACCTGAAAGTCCCATGTCTACATATTTACAGATTGGTATATATTTTTAATTCACCATCATTATTACTACTTCATTAAACCTATCCTAGAGGTTTTTTTGCAACCTTTCTCCCTAACTCCCCTTTTTATCTTCCCCTTGGAGGGAGGGTAGTCGGGGAATAACAGAGATCATTTGTTACCTAGTAATTGGCTAAAATTGAGACAATAAAGCAACAATGGGAACCTGCAGCAGTCACCACCTCTGTCCTCTCCAGAAAGTTAAGAGATTGTCCCGTCCTCAAATCATCAAGAGTCTACTTCCTGGTTGAATAATCAGACTCCCACTGGCTGATTAAACTCTAGGTTATAATTTTCCATGTATCAACTACGAGCTATATTTAGAGCCCACAGCTCTCTCTCTTCTGGGATAATGATAGCAGCAATAAAACTATTTAAAGCTTCGTATTTCTTGTAGTATTAGTTATGTCATACAAAACTGTGTAAGGGAAAAACTAGCAAACCCCAGTACAAAAAACAATGACTAGCCTACCAGGTACAGATCTATTTCTGCACACTACAACAGCAGGACTTGGCTCCATCTTGTGCTCCTAGCCAGAGATGTATGTTCTCCCTCTCTGTCAGCCTGTCACTGCTCAGTGAAACAACTTCCTGTCTGACGTCTGGCAACCTTCACAAGCACCAGACCATTTTTTAGCTGTCTGTAGCCCCTGATGAAGGATCTTCATTTCCATGAAATAAGGTTTGCCAACACCTTGGTACAACACCTTGAAACAAACTGAATGTCCTTCTCACCTTGAAATGCCTGCTGAGTTGCTGCTGTCTAGGAAACCGCTGTGTATACACAGTGAAGTTTGCATACAACTACTGGAGATATCAAAAGCTCCTGTCTCTCCTGGACCACGTTCAGAGCTATGCCTGATGGTACTAATGCATCACGGGATCTTTCAGAGACTTTCTGTAATCAAAGTTTAAAATCCTCTCTTTTGCAGACTCTGAAAAGCCTGATAACTAGTATGTGGAATGAAACAATCTCTTTCAAAATGGCTGGAAACATCTATATGAACCACCCATGTTTTTAATTTGAAGTGCGAACACACAGCCTATCTATGCCTTCTTCACCTTTTCACTTTGCAGTCCTCACAGTTAATTGCCATCAACATCTCCCCACCCCATTTATTTCTTAAGATGACTCCACAGTCTTTGACCACAAATCAGGGAACAAGTTCTCAAGATGCAATTTGCTGCTCTCCTCCATTTAGTTTTTTACTGTCTTGATCCAATCCAAGTTTCTCTTACAACCCTCCAAACGTCACTGCCCTGCGAGCAGGTATACCCCCAGGGTAGAGAACTGAGCAGCAAATAGGTTCAAGTGCCTGTACTTTCAGACAGCAGCTCACATCTCCTTCAGCACAGGAAGCAGTGGGATGTTTGTGTTTAGTGCTCCAAAAATTGTATTTTATTTGATTGGCAAAATCATTTATTTATGTAGCTGGCTGCTGCTTGCTCCTTCATTGCAATGCTAACTGAAAGTTCTCAGTTAAATAAAATTAACCTTGTTTCCAAAGTGCCTACATATGTCCTTTAATGCCAATTATGCTTTCAATTTCTTCTTCTCTCCACCACCACTACTATTTGTTGGGACCTCTTTTACTTTAGCAGTGTCAACAATGATTAACAAGCCTGACCACAGGTCAGTGTCAGACTCACTTGAACTCATTCTTCCTTTCCTTCCCAAATTTCTCTCCAAAGCATGGCTGTAGGATTGCTCCTTTCTCTTGTTTACTTCAGCTGTGCCAAGCATGTCAGACAAGCAATTAAACTTTTTCCTACATCCTCATCTGGAACCTCTGTTCAATACTCCAAAATACACAGAAAGAATGAGCTTATGTCTATGGTCATCTGTTCAGCTTTGTCAGATACAGATGCCTGAGGCTGGAGAATCTAAATTCCCCATGCCTTTTTGTAGAGCTGTGTCATTATGCAGATCCCACAATCCTGTGTGTTTTGATAACTTCCATGCTTACAGCCCAGATATAGAGGGCAGAATCTTGTAGTAACACAACTTATGCAGTATCTAACTCCATACATCCTCACCTGCACTATGGACACTCCTGAAGCATGTGGGTCACCACTTTACATGGCAGCCCACATGGCACTACCTGTAGGTACAAGGTTTTTCATTTCCACTTGCCAGTGACATTATTTGGATATTCTCTCACTTGGAGTATTGTCTCCAGTTCTGGGCTCCCCAGTTCAAGAGGGACAGGGATCTACTTGAGAGAGTCCAAAAGAGGGCTACAAGGATGATTAAGGGACTGGAACACCTGTCTTATGAGGAAAGGCTGAGAGACCTGGGGCTTTTCAGCTGAGAGAGGAGAAGACTGAGGGGGGATCTAATGCCTATAAATGAATTAGGGCTGGGCATCAAGAAGGTAGGGACAAGCTCTTTTCACTTGTGGCCTGTGATAGGAGGAGGGGCAATGGATTCAAACTCAAGAACAGGAAGTTCCACCTCAGCCTGAGGAAGAACTTCTTTACTGTGACGGTTACAGAGCACTGGAACAAGCTCCCCAGAAAGGTTGTGGAGTCTCATTCTCTGGAGACTTTCAAGACCTGTCTGGATGTCTTTCTGAGTGACCTGCCCTAGCTTTCCTTCAGTCCTGCTTTGGCAGGGGGGTTGGCCTCGATGATCTTCAGAGGTCCCTTCCAACCCCTAATGTTCTGTGATCCTCAGTACTGTTGTGTCTAACCACTTAAGTCCAAAAGAATTGTTCTCTGATTACTCTGTACTTTCATGATTATAAAAATTATTCTCTATTGCTAGTTTCATCTGACTTATGTAAGTTTGCAAATTTGCTGCTCAGCAAAAGAACTGACAGAACAATGTGTTTCTACTGAAAAACAAAGTAAATTAATTGATACAAAGTATCTTTATACATCATCAAAGAAAACAAAGAGTATACATAAAAGTTTTTTGCCACGGAGAAAAAAGCCCACCTCAATGGAGTTGCTGATATCTGGAAAGAGTTAAAAGTAGCCTCAACATTTTTTCCCTAGTACAAATCAATGAACCTGGATCCATTAATCTAAGTCATAAATATCAAACAATCTGGTACTCAAAATAAGAACGATCAGTTGTGGGTGCTGTTGTACCTTGACAAAATGTAGCATTGATCCTCTTGTAGCCTTGGGGGCATTCCATCATAGGATTGTATCCATGGTAAACTGAAGAAAATAATTATGTCAGTTAAATACTGCTGATTTATATATGCTTATTTAGACAGCCTGACAGCTGAATTATGTAATTACAAAAAAATTATTCTAAGTTTTTATGATGTACAGTTAGGCATATAAAAGGTCAAGAAATTCAAAGTACAGGTTGTAAAAGTAGCCTTAAATCCATGTCTTTCCACATGAGTACCATTTGTGACTTCACATTATCCATTTAAATTTATATTTTTTTTCAAGAAAAGAAATCTCTGAAATCAGGACATTACCTTTCATCCTAGTTGTTCTCAAATATTCAGTTACTTTCCCAAACCAGCTACAAAGACAATGTTGGAAACACTTAAAGATTGATGATGGGAAATCAATGCTTTTAAAATTTAAAGCAAATTCAGAAAGCAGAACTTTCCTCAGTGTTAAGCAAAATTGTTGGGTACAATTGGGTACAGCTTCTCTTGCCACAATGAATTAAACAAATAAATACTAAATACATAGCAAATAGAAACAAATGAACTTTAAAAAAGCACATTTGTGATTCACCTAACAAAATTGCTGAATTTCAGAAGACTGTGTGTTTTATTGGCTGATCACTGTAAACTGTCAAGGGCACAACAACACTGCAAAATACAGACTGAATTCAACTTTGCCAGAATAGAAAATGTTTGGTTAACTAGACTTTTATTTCTATTTATTGTTTCTTTCCTCCACTTAAGGTTGCCTTTGAGGCCACAGAAAACTGTTTATTGATTCTTAAACTGTTATAACATCATAAATGAGAGCAGTAATTTCTTTGTATGGTTATGCTCTAAAAACTAACCTCTTGGTAAAGCCCAGTACACTTTATTAAACATACAGGACTAAATTTTGGCATAATGATCACACAACTGCATTTAATAAGAGGCAAGAGAGTTTTTCATAATTTCAATGCTACAACAGAGATACCTTCCATTTGGTCAGATCTTTTGTTTGCCTTTAAAAGTGTTCTAAATGTTCAGTAGGCCACATTACTTTCCATCTTTACTATATATAAACTGTCAAATAAGACAGAACAACTGAGTGAGATAATGTTTTCAACTGGGTACACTTTACATATAATGCCATAATGTCATAATTTTGTGTAGCAGCTTTTGAAGTGAGATTGTTTTATTTCAAATTACTGTCAGTTATTTAAAATAATTGCTTAATTATAACATTAAGATTCTTTTTAGAGATTGCTTGAAGTGATAAAATGGTTAAACACAAAAATAGTACAGGTCAAAAATACAGTAACGATGTTCTTTCAGTTTTGAACACTTACTTTTCCACTTTCACATTGACTACAATTATTTTAACACAAACTAAAAACAAAATTTTGTCTTTCACCAAAGAAGTGGCAGCTACACAGTTATTTTCAAGGCAACTCAAATGTTTTTACAATGTCAATATTAAAAGCAGTTGAAATATAAGGTGGTATCTTCAGAATAACAACACACTGGCCTATTACTGGTTCCCAGAAGTGTCACTGAAACTCCTAATGCTCATGTTGGCAGTTGGATTCTTACTTGCACTGATTATGTCCTACCTTATCTGTGTTTGCCACTACAAATCTCATCCAATTCACACTATAAACAAGAGTATCTAACTTTTTTGGGGCAGAAGTGGTACCCTCTAACACAGCCTGGCAGTGAAAAACAGAAGAGCAGAGCTCTTCCAGTTGTAGATGGAGACCAGCCCATAAGCCATGCCAGGCCTCTTCCAGTGTTGCAATGCATTTTCCCTTCCAGGATGATTCAGCTGCTCTAGAAAGTGCAGTGGTGGAGTGAGGTCAGAGATTTTAACCTCTCCCTTCCTCCTCATCCACCTACTCCCACACTGAACAGGAAACAGCAGCTTAACTAGCAGCTGTTTTCTTCCTTCTACAAAGAGCAGCAACATAAGCAGTAGAGTAAGGAGCTTACTCAGTGATGACTAGTGATCCATGTGGGAGCTGGATGGAGTCCTACATTACTTACCCTTTACTCACTTAGACAAACTGTATGTAATTATTAACTGTTAGCAAGAAGCCTGAACCATAACATTTTACCCATGTGACAGAAATGCAGTTTGTCTGAAAAGCTGTCTTATGTAGAAGGCCTAAAAAATGAGAGATCTGTTCCAAAATGTCTTCTTTCATTTTTCAGTAATACTGAATAACCCATAAACTTACAGGCATGGGAGCTGTCTCTGGCCAATGCACTTTGCAACAAGACAATCTCTGACTGAGCAGTTGCTATTACCCCAAATATGCAAGTACATCTTTACAAAGTGACAAAGCTCTATTTAAGCCCATGGAAACAAGACCCAAACTTAAGTACAACCTTAAGGAGTTGACTGAAGTGCCTGCTAATGAGACTGAAGCATATGATTAAATATATTGCTGAAGTGAGTTTTGCAGAAGATCATATTAAATGCAACCTGATTACGTATTACTATAAAACCAGGTCAATCTTAAATTAAGTTTATGAAGCATAAAACCATAAAAGGAAAAGAAAGTCTGTCTGCTTCCAGAACTTTTACAATAAAAAGAGTAATACCAATTCAGTGAAGTATCAGAGCATGTCAAAATGGCATGGGACTAATGGGTAGTGCTGAGACACTACCATGAACACCACACTTAACTGGTAACTTACTAATAATTTACTCGACTCCCAAGTTTTTCCATCCAGTATCATACTTGATACATAAATTCTTGATGAAATATACTTGAGGAATTAGAAATGCTTAGACAGGCACTACAGATTTCATTAAATCTTAAAATAAATGTACATTTATATTTGGAAATTGTTTGCTCTACAGGAACATAACACTTTGATACTGACATCGGGCTTAATTTGACACTTATGCCCAAAGGACACTGAGACCCAGATGCAAAAGAATTTGTGTGCTTAAGTTCAAAGTGAACATCTATAAAACTCTAAGATACTGTAAGATTACTTGAACTCCTGCCACACTCCAAATTTATCACCTTAACTTCTTAGAAGTCTGAAAATTCAACATTTGCACTCATGCAGTATTACCATAAGTCACAGCCTGATTGAATAGCATCATGCTTAACTCATTCCTAAATCAAATGTAGACTAAGAATATACCTCTACCAAAGCTTCTTAACAGATTCAGTGAATATTCTTGAAGCATGCATCTACCAAATCATATTCTTCATATAATGTACTGGTACGTAACAGTTTGGGTTTTTTTAATCTGAGGAAAACAGACAGTGCACTCATCTCCTCCTCCCTCTTAAAACACTACTGTTCAGAGAGAGCTCCCACTTAGAAAGATGAGAAATTCATCCCATTATGTCTAGGAGACACAAAACCTTACTTTCCAGGAATGTTTTAATCACAAGAACAGGAGTATTCCAAGTGGCAAAACTCTCTGTCTCCTCTTGAAATTGTACAGTTACATTCAAAAAAACAATTCCAGATTGAGCCAGAAAGCAGGAGTGAGAATGACTCATACTATAAGTAATTAAGGACACTGGGAAAGAGGCTGGCTTTGCAGTCCTGTTCCAAGAATTGTTTCTACATTTTACGGGTTACAGCATCTCCTCATAGGTATAAAATGTAGAATAGAAATTCTTCTGGCAGAGAAAGGAACTCTGAATTGCCCCATCTTGGGCAAGTGTGTTAGCCATTAGGCTTTTATAATAAAGGAGAGTGCTCATCTCATCAGCATTCCAAAAAAATAAGTTTTGCTCAGTGCTTTGAAAAAAGGGTGGCAGACTTCCCTTCAGGAGAGGTTTTATGGTAAGTTCAGGCACTTCTCTGCATGTGGGCACCAGGATTTTGGAAACAGTTTGTCCTGGTGTTCTTCTATTTGTTTGCTCTCAACATCATGCCAAGCATGTTGGCATTAAGCAGCTGCCTGATCAACACATTTTCTGTTGTGGATTCTGGGCTGAGGAGACCAGTGCTTTACTAGAGCTATGAAGAACTAGCACATGAGCTTTCCTTCAAACCAGGCACCAAAAATTTGTTTTCATAGTTCCAAACAGTTTTTGGTTGAAGCACACTTCAGGCTTTTGTGATTTTCCATGGTATACCTATACCCACTAAGCAACATTCCACATGCTTCTGATGAACAAAATGATTAGCTGTAGCTAAACTGTTTCCTCTTTGGAGAAAGCTACAAATAAATTGGTGCTCATTTAGTGAAAGCTAAAAAAGCAGGACACATTAACAATTCATACAGCAATATAGCATGTGTGTCTGCTAGAAACTCTATGTGCTACAGGAAAAAAAAAAAATTAGATACTCGAGTCTTTTATTAACTATACACCTTAAAGACCCCAAGAAGACTCTCTTTTGGAAGCACATCAGAAGACAAACAATCCTAAACAAAATTTAAATGCTTCATAAAGTAGCAAATCAGACTGAGTTGGTATAAATTTGTATCAGACTCTCTTGTGGAGTAGAAGAGTTGGAGAAGTAGGGCTAACAACAGATCTTCTGCTGGAATTGTATTTGTACCCACATTAAGACTTGGGGACAAAGATATGGTTAAAAAAAAATAAAACAGTGAGCATATTTCCAATATAACAGTATAAATAACAGGGGCCTACAAGAGCTAGACAAGAACAACTGCAACTCCTTGAGCTATTTTTGGCTAACTAAATGCAGGTCCACTCCATCTGCAAAACAGAGATTACATGATCTTTTCTCATCTTTCATTTAGTGATTAATATATCACATGATTATATATTATTACTATTCCTATGCAACAATAACATCATTCACAAAAAGTTTAAGAGACTAGCTTCATCTGTCATGTAAATAATTTGAAATTTCTGTCTCATTATAACACAATGCCAAATCTTAACAAAACAGTGAAGAAAGTCTTTGTCATTGCCTAATTGTTGAAGATGATACTTCAAAAACAGAGCAAAAAAAAAAAAAGTAACTGACAATTTAGAGCCTGGAAAACTTTGGCTTCAAACTTGAAAGTTCATCTGCAGTCCCAAGAGGTCACTGCATTCTCTCCAAGCAGTAACTGGCGCCTCTATAATTTAACTTTTCTGTTCAAACTTTTAAGAAAATATATCAGCTGGAAGAGGCAAGATGATTCAGTGTTGCTATCCTTCCTGCACTGAGAAAACTCAACAGTGCATCACTGACTTAAAGGAGGAGGAAGGGGAAAAAAACCCAATGACATTAACTTTGCTGGCTGCACTGAGAACCTGCATATTGTAACTCTGCTGGAATGCAGAATTGCAGCTTCTGCAACTTGTCCCTAATCAAACTATAGAATATTCTTTTTGTGTGTATGTGAAAATAGGAAAGATAGTATTTGACAGTAAAAAAAACCAAACACAAAAAACAAGCACCATAAATTGGCCCAGAGAATAACAACAAAATAGCACTTACATGGCTTCTTGGGACATTTCTGGCATTTGTTAAAACCCCAGGAAGTACCCACGGTTCCACAGCAGTCTTCTTGCTTGGAAAGGCCAGGAAGTGCTTTGCCACACTGGAATAGTCAGGTAAAGAACACTCTGGTTAATGATACTGTATGAGGCTCACAATGTTCTTTTTCAAATCATCTTGGGTCAATTGCTTGCTGGGACACTGAAGATTCACTGCAGCTCTTAGCTAAACTTAAATAGTGCCCATACACTGCAGTGACTTTGTACATAGGCATAAGCAAATTAGGTGACACTGTCATGTTCCCTTGCACCAACTTGAAAAGAAGGAGAAAGAAACAGAAGAGACCAGTATGCCGTAAGAATGAGTGAGTCTATTTCCAAGGTAGTAACTCACCATTGGCACCTATTCCCTACATTTTTCCTCATAATACTGTGCTTGTCCTCTTTTTCAAAAGCTGTACAAATTCTATTAAATACCTTTCTAATTAGTCTCTTGAAGAAATACAAAAACTATGACTGTGGCTTCTATGTTATTCCCTATTACAAAACCTCAACTTCATGTCAACTTATGTCTAATGTTTATGACTACTTATTGAAAATTATCAAGTTATAATGACAGATTCTGCTGCCCAGATACTAAACAAGGTAATGCAAAGTTAGTGGTGTCTGTGTTGTTCCAAACAAGCCTCTCTCCCTGTGCAAATATTAACCTTGTGGTAATTTATGAGGTTAATATTCCTCTTTTTTTCCTGATCAAGAATATTCTTATTATGCCTTTTATTAATAAGAATACAAATTTTCAGAATTCTACAAAATACTTATGTTCTTGACTTTTGCAGTTTTCTTCTACTTTGCATGGTAAAGAAAGCTTCAATGTTTTTCTGAGATGGAGACAAATTTCACACAAGCCCATCAATTAGGTATAAAATGGACGTGCACAAAACACAAGAGAAACCCACAGCAGCTCCATTTAATAACACTTCCAAAGCAAATGCTGCTATAAATAGGCACTGCAGCCAACAATTCAAATGTGCTTAAGTGTGACTCCTCAGCACACAGTGAATAGACCTTCCCTGTTTTAAGTTCACTACCTGACAGCATATAAACCTTTGATCAAATGCTCATTGCCACTTTGTTTTCAGCTGGCTTATCCTATGGCCCAGGCTGTGGCCTTGTGGTTGCTTTCACTTCAGCTGGTAATTCGCATCACTCTGAAGTAGGGGATGCAGGCTGAATGCAAAGGCACTGATGGCTTCCTCCAACCTTCCCAATTTTTTTCCAGTGTGCTCTTAATCTTACTGTCACCCATGAGTCAATGATGTTTTCAGTTACTCTGTGCAGCTTCACAGTGTGACTGTTAATAGGATAGCAGGCTAACCCATAGCATCAGGGCTCTGACTGATCAGAGGATCCCTTCTTTGCATAGTGAGGGCTGACAACGCATCATCCCAGTCATCTTCTCTGCCCCTTTTTCACAGGTACTTCCCAGACTCCTCCTGAAATACTTCTGAGACAGAATGAAAGCACCCCAGCTCACAGTTTTAACACCAGACTATAATGTGCAACCTGCAGCAGGTCTACATCTTCTGGCCTAGTCTCTTTCACTGAATGGAGCTGTTAGCACCAGGGCAACTTAGAGAAGCTATGGTTCATCTCTGCACATTACCCCTGTATGGGGTAGTACCATTTGAGCTTTGAGCCACATTTAAGGGTGACACATGAATAGTACAAAGAACAGAGTGGCCAAACAGGTTAAAAGAGACTGCTTAACTATCATGTAACTTTAGGAGCCTGTTTTCACCCTGCCATCTGCATCTTCTGACAATTTTTCCCATGTTTTAAGGGGTGAGAAACAGTTCTGGCCTGGATGGTATTTAGCTGTGTTAAAACAAAGAAGTATCAAAGCAAGTCCCATCTTTTAGATGCTGGCCCAGGCTTGCACTACATTAACATGTTTCTTTCAGGTTGTCTGGTGCTCCCCTGGCTTGAGCATTGGCAAGATAAGTACAATATTGACTATGCCTGATCAGTCAGTTAGAGTCCTTCTGTTTGCAGAAGCAACCCTTGCCTGGCACTTGACAAAGCCTGTCAATATGAACAAACAGGGAATTCTGCACAACTCCTGTGGCAGCTCAGCTCTTTTCAAAACTGGAACGAGCTATTTCAACTGCCTCTAGCTGGATGACATACAGATCTTGCTGGAGCTCCCAGAAGTTCAAAAATTTTTCAACCAGAAAGGACTCATAACAGCTCCTCCAAAGGGCTGTCCTGAAGCCTTAGGTAATTCATGTTATGTCTTTACACAATGCTGGTTTCTCAACCTGCATCCTAGGTACGCATGCTCTAGGAATAAGACCATTTTAGTTTATAATCACAGCTATGCAGTTTTACTTTATAATTACAGCTGCTCAACTTCTATCCTCCAGCTAGTACTGCTTCTTCAAAGAAATAGAAGCCACTCTGAGGTTGTATACTGTGGCTGTTTCAAGAGTCAGCTAAACCAATTTGCACTTGACTCTTCTCCTTCCCCTTGTGCCTCAGTTTTACAACTCTCATCTCTCCGAAAAGAAATGGGAGGAATCAAGGCTGGTGCTGCACCTCCCCTTATGATCTCAGAAATGGAGCATTTGGGCAGTGAGGCACATTACCTAACACCCAGTGTTCCTCTGCAAGATCACAAGCCTCAAGGACACATCCCAGCAGCCCGTGTTTGTCAAGGCAAGACTTCACTGACATGACAGACAATATGCCAACATGAACTGGTGCTTCCTCCCCCACCCCAGAACAGAAGAGGTGTCATTTAACAGTAGTAAATTGAAAACACATAAAATAAAGAAAAAAAAAAAAAGGAGGAGGAAGATGGACTAAAAGCCCACTTTTAGTTTAGGTGTGGTGCTACAGCATTTGCACTCTACTGAAAATCATGATCTCTGTGGTCATAACTTTTTCAAATTTCCATATTAAAAACCATAAGCAAAAATAAGGATGCCAAAGTAAGCCCACTTTTAGTTTAGGTGTGGTGCTACAGCATTTGCACTCTACTGAAAATCATGATCTCTGTGGTCATAACTTTTTCAAATTTCCATATTAAAAACCATAAGCAAAAATAAGGATGCCAAAGTCTGAGTCATCTGGCAACTGTGGTTTGTAGTCCTGTCAGTAAAAACTGGCAATGATTAAAGCTGCTGCTCCCACTGCCTCTATGGTGAATTAAAGCCTGAAGAATCAATGATAATTTGGTAAAAGTCCAGATCATTGTAGAAACTGGCCAGCGAGGAAAAGCAACTGCCACATGGGGCTCCTAGTGCTGTAAGAGCTGTGTAATTTTCAAGCTATGCATCAGAAAAAATGACTGCTCTACAAAGTCCTAAGCCAAGCAGAAACAGAGAGTTCTTCTACGGCTAATAAGTCCTGATTTCTCTGGTACATCTAATGGTACTTCAGATACTTTCAACACCCTGGCACTGCACAAGCTGTTTCCTAACAAGCTACAGTTTCAAGATACTCCTCCCTTTGACAAACCCTTTCACATCAATGAACTGAAGCTGTGTTTCTACATCTCAAAAACTTTCAGGTAATTTCTGTTCACTTCAAGAGTCTTACCCACTTCCAAATACTGGGAAGAATTCATTAGTTCTTCAGACAGTGTGTTCCAGTCTCTGAGTCACAAGTGACTGGAAAAGTCACTTGGGGGAATTCATAACTATTTCTGTCTCACCATTCAACACAACTCCAACACGTAAGTGTGAGCCTAAAATAAGCATGGAAGCTGAACACAAGCACACAGCTTGCACTATGCATGAAGATGATGCCATTCCCTAAGGTTATGTTTTTCTATCCATCATCCACACACATTTTAAACTAATCTAGCCTGTATTCCTAAGGGCTTCTGGAAAACTCCTCACAGACAGAGAACATACTTTCATGAATGATACATCTGTCACAATCTTATGATTTGGAGATAATTTTTACTGGTTCAGAAGGCAAAGAAGTCATGAAGAATTGATACACAAGATCTCAACTGTGCTGAAAGAGACTCGGCAGTAGCAGCAGTATGAGGCACACATGGTACTGCTATAAAGCAAAGTTCTTCCTGGGTAGAGCACTCACAGACACTGAAAGTATTGTTTCGAATCCACATATTTTTCCCCATGCGTGCTTGGGCTTCCATGCCAATATTTTATATAACTGAAGGAAGTACGGAATATTCCCACTGGTAGACTGAAATTCTGGCTGACCCTGTGCTGGTGCACAAAGGCCACCCCAAGCCACATCACATCTTTGTTCCCCTGTTCCAGACACCAGTCTCTGCCCCATCTTCACTGTCTTGGAATAATAACGGCACTCGAGCTGTGCACTGCCACTAGGGTTTCATGGGTTTTCCAGTGCCAGGGAAAAGGAAGGATTATATCCTCAAAAGCCCTTTGCTAAGGCAGTAGAAGGAATTTATTCAGCTCCCTATAAAGTGCAGTAGAGAGCCCCATCTTGCAATTAGTCTCAGGGCAACTGCAGAGTACTCTGGCCAAAGGACCACAGCATTTCCTGGGACTCGCACTCCTGTGTGACCCATCTACAAATCCCTGTCACGAGCTGTTAGTTAAAACCACAATACAGGCATAAATAAAGGAGCATCACATGATTGACTGTGATTGAAATCGATAGGTGCTTTGCCTGAGTTAATAGCTAATGACTCTGGGATTCAGCTCAAAAGACTGCATTTCACATACCACAATAGAAGAAGTGAATGGATACACTGTTTAACTTTCTGTAAACTATTCAACAGGCACAGACCTTGGATTGTTGCTTCTTTTTTAATTTTTTTTTTCCTATAGGTGTGACAAACAGAGTAAAAAACCTCAAACTTAGTAAGCTGTATTACTGAAATAACTAACATACCTAATTAGCTCACTGTCCAGCTGAATGACAGGTTGTTACAAATGAAGAGTTTTATCCCATGTCGCACTGGCTCACTAACAGGCATTGTCTCATAAGCAGAGGAGAGAAACTTAAATGCTTCCAGACTTTCTAAAAGAACTGGTAAAGAATTTGTTTTGGCTTAAGCAGAACATTCTTCATAGGCAAGTAAAAATTATCCTGCTTTCTTCTATTTGAGTAATTAAAACAATGTTTGGTGTTTTTTGGTATCCGATACATCTTTAAACTTCTGATATTTCAGAGTATTGATCTTGCAAAGATCTATTGCGAATGAAGCATTAATCCTGGAAATGAATCCACACTGATTTCTGACAGTCTATTTGTTTAAAAACTGCAGAAGCCAAACCATGAGCTTCAAGGAATTCCAGACAGTTACTCTGTTTTATGAGATGGTATTTTTAAGACTATACTAAAGAAATAAGGTTTAAAAAGTGCTCTAAGAGGAAAAGTACCAGTATGAAGCACAGAATTTTACTTGTATTACTTTTCCTGCCTAAAGAATAGGGAAGTTAATTTCATACAGCTGTCAAAAAATGAAAATACCTGAAATTTACCTCCTTAGGAAATATTTTGTTAAATCTCAAGTTTAGCATGGATATTTATACAGTTGAATGAAAAAGTTCAACTGGCACATAACTACTGTCATTGCCTGCAGCCTACATAAACTATCTTCATATTACATAAAGTAATATCAATACATTAAGTTATGTATTAAGAGCTATCAACACATTTTGCTGTTCTGATTTCTAACTCAAAAGCTTTGGTGCCTTTGTTTAGTATTTCCCATCCTGAAAAACTCTGTAATCTAAGCCCAGTTTCTAAAAATTTCAAGTTAAGTACACGGTAACTGTGTGTCCTGGTGTGAATCATGTTAATTAAATACTTAACAATTTGCAGTCAGAATCTTTACCATGATACAATGTTGACAACATCTGATCTTTTTCAGCTGTCACCTATCACTTGGCTTATTTTGTATTCTACCAAGTCTGACAGCCAAAAGAAGGCTTTTGCTCAAAACAAAACAAATGTTTCCTGTAAAAGACATTACTGAAACACAGTATTAAATAAACTATTTCCACAGAATTTATCCCACTAAAGATGCTGATCAACTAACATCTGTTTATCAGACATACTTGTTATTTACCAGAACTAAATAGTATTTGAAACACATTGAACGCATACTGAGCATTTTGATCACACTGAAAAGTAGACAGCCCTTATAATTTTCAAGAAATTATTTACTAGTGTTCACCATTAATGGTATTTAGCTTATTTATTTTAAAAAAAAATGAATCAAAATATGCTTCTATTGTCCTTCATAGGTGATGTATTTTGTTTTCCTTCAATATGATTTTCCAAAGTCTTATTACAATGCACCAAATCTCACTTCACAATACCAGAACAACTCTAATTCTGGCATCCTTCTCAAGAGAGTTGTAACCAGTATGGATCTTTCCTGCAACAGCTTTCAAACTACTTTGCAAGGGAAGCACAAGGCATCATGCAGCAAACAAGTAATAAGCAAGGAGTGGAACACACCCCCAAACACTGCAATGTGGAACAAACCCAGACTGAAAACATCCCAAATGGGGGATCAGAAGACAGATTTTTTTAGAATTCTTTCAGTGATCATTTTAGACAACAGTCTGAGCAGTTACACCAGTGCAACCGAGCAACAGTGAGGAGGAATCAACAAGCATGAGCAGACACAACATCTTAGCCAGCTCTTCTGGACGTTTTGGCATATGTTGCCTTTAGTCGGGTAAGCAAATTCAATATCTGTCTCTCTTTAGAATAACAACTATTTTGTTTTTAAATTGTAGATGCTGAGATCAACAGAAAAGTCCTTCAGTAAAGTGGATACTCAAAAACTTCTACTTAAGAGAACAGCACTACTTGTGAATCTAGTCAGAAAGGATCTGCTTTAGAGAAATTTGGAAACACCAGCTTCTCCACTTCCTTGCTGCTTTACAAAAAAAATGCCCCTCTTTCTTTACAGTTAAGTATAAATGAGATCAAATAAATGTTGAGAAAAAAGACACTAGCCAAAATATTGAAATACAGTAACCATAGGAAAACACATGAATATACTTAGTAGACACTTCAAAGTCATCTGAAAGGGGGAAAAAATGTAGTGCTTAATTCTCTTTATATGAATTTTATTTACTCAATTTAAATGCAAAGTAATCATATGCAAAATTAACAGGACTTGAGATTACCAACACAACCTTTACTGAAGTGCATCATTGACACTGTGGAAATCATTTGGGAAAGAACAAGGTATTCTGTGTCATAATAAAGGCATTTTTATTAGAATTAAAATGAAAAGCAGCTGAAGAGAATGAATTAAAGAAGAGAAACAATCTCGCTTATTTGCTTGCTTTTTAAATAAGACTTAGAGAATCAATCACTGGTCTAAGATTGCCAACCCCTTGGATTTCAGAAACACAGGACTCCATGGCTGTGAAGGACCTTGCAGGACCACAGTTTAAGTCTCCAGCTTTTGAAGACACTGTAACACAGCATTTTCCACAAATCTACTGTTCTCTCTCTCAAGTGGGATTTTTGTCCTACTGCTTCTGTTGTATCTGTTTTGCAAGTTCAAGTCTCTATTTTCTCCTCATCATTTTCTGTATAACGAGGTCCAAGTTTAGGTAAAGTTTAGTTTCCAATATTTTTACGACAACACTAAGCTTCTGGCCTGCAGCTTAACTGCTAGTTTATTATATACCCTGCAAAAAATCTTTTTGGTAATAGGAAAGGATTTGATGAACCACAACTTCTGTATGCAACATATCATAGTAAGCTATCATGTAACACAGTAAGCTCTCCTGGAGCAATCATTAACATCTCCCAGAGGAGAAATAATTACTAAGTGTTCCACTCACAGAAAAGAGAGGTAAAGTGAATTGACTTGAGTAGAAAACAGAACAATCCAGAACACTATATTATTTTTTAAAACTGAAATATTAATAACCACTTTTATAGCAGCTCTTTCCACTTTATTTCCCAATGCTAAGGACACTTCAGAAAACAGTCACAATTAAAAAACACATAGATATACTCCTATATATATGTATTTATGAAAACAAACATCTTTATCTACTCTAACTAAATTAGGAAATTTCATTCCTTTAGCCCTCCTATCTTTCCTTCTGTCCTTCTAAGCTTGTAGACTTGACATCTTTTACTACCTTTTCCTCATGGTTGATGCCTTTGGTTACAGTCACTTACGATACTATAGACAACTAAGCCGATAGGAGATCTGAAAGAATTTCTATGCTGTTAATTAGAAGTGATTGGAGGCCTGAGAATACTACGAGATTCTTCAACTTTCTGCACCATAACGCCCTCCCCAGCTTCAGTTCAGGGTGGTTCCAGCTGCTAACTTTAACAGTATGTGCTCTCTTGGAAAGACACTGCAGAAAATACGCCCTAGATGCCTTGGGATGTGAGTATAGAAAACATCCTACCGTTTTTGCATGACTACTGTTTTAGCATGAGGTACATTAAAGGAATTGAACTGAGGTGGGGTGAGAAAAAATGTGTTGGGAGATGACAAATATTCCACAGAAGGCCGTGAAAAATCCAAGGCATTAAAATCAGAGGACCTGTAATTGCAGATCAGCTGAAATTTAAGGAAGAAGGAGAGAAGAGATGGAGAGAAACAGAGAATGGTTGAGGTTATACATGCACAAAACCACAGCAGAGATTCTGATACTGTTTTTATCCTGTGCTTTTAGCCTAGACCAAAAGTAAGTTCAGCAAAATCTTTAACTTGGTTGATTTGTCTGCAAGAGGCCACACACATATCCTTCCATCAGTCTGCTCTACAGACAGTAAAGTCACCTCTGATCCCAGCATATTTAATAAAACATTTCTGAAGCCAAACATACAATCCACCCTGCAAAAAAATGTATAAACACTGATGAATGTTGAAAAAAGTATGGATATCAAAATGATCAAGCTTAAACTCCAGAAAGGACTTTTAATATATTGCTACTAATAGGAAAAGCTCACTTTAGCAGCTTGACTGAATAAATGAAATCTCATATTTAGATCTATTGAAGAGTAAAAATAAAAGAAAAAAGAAGTATCTTTCCCAGTTCAAGGTATATTTAACCTACAAATAAATAATATGCATTGCATGACTGCAGAAAAACACATCAACATTTCACGTTCAAATTTGAAAGGTGAATGAGTCACTTAAATCTGTCTTTATGGCAAGGTCTTAAAGGAATGCTCTACAAAATGCCAACAACTCCAATTCTAAATTAAACCATTAAATAACAAAAGGCCTCTGAAATCCTTACTAAGCTCTTCTCCAAGACTGACACTGAAAGAATCAATGAAATTTGTAAAAATGAGAACCTGCATTATTCTAAACCAGGAGGGCCCTACCCTTTATTGAGAGCAAATTCATTTTTCAAGGGAAATATAGAAAAAAATAATAATAAAATCACAAAAATTGGAGACTGAACCTTTAGTTGGATTTTGACTCAGGCACAAGGGCAATGCAAGCACGTTTCCCATTTTCTCCTCCTTTAAAAATATCATGTTCCTGTCTTCTGGTGAGTGATGAGTAAGCTTTGGTTTTAAAACCACTGTAATGTGAGGGGCATGCATAGGATAGTGCAAGTTTTGGAAATGTAATCTGAAGTATCTCTCTCTGCATATTTACATATAGATGCAAATATGCAAAAATGATAATGCTATGTTGCTTATTAAAGTGCTTTCAAGAACATATGTAATTTTTAACAGTCATTAGTAAAAACTGACATGAATATATTATTTTTAAATTAACTAAGAATTTAATGTTCAAGCAAATGCTGGCTTGGCTTTCAGAATTTTTCTACTCAATTCAATGGTCACAACTCAACAGGTTCAAAACATTATCCTACAACAGTGTACAACATATAAAGTTGTTGAATAGAATGTCAATAAAAACTGCAACTTCTTTTTAAAAAATGGCTGTTAAGCCACATAGGCAAAAAGACTCATTAAACTACAAGCTGTGGAAGATGATGTAACCTTAGTTATTCAATCAGGAGAGACTGTTTTTAATTTGGAGAAATAGCTGACTAATGGAGAATGGCTAGAATAACTGAAATCAGAATGTCAGAGATACAAGTGTGCAGAAAGAAAAGACAGCTTGAAGGAGGAGATTCAGAAAAATGTTACTTTGCAAAATATTTTACAGTCGTCTATTCTCACAAGAATGTTCTTTTGGAAAAGAATATCAAATGTGTCCTTTCCCTGTCATTGGTGAAGGATTAATTCTTTTATGACATTGGTTTAAAGCTACCTGTCTCAAAAGCCTTAGCAAACATTTATTACCTGTGTCCCAACAGTCTCCTGGAAGCAGCGCCCAAGCTGAGTTTTAACTGAAACAGGAAACATATGAGGAATGGATTGTTGATTTGTGTAAGTAGTATGTCCTTTTTGGGTCTTTTGATACGGAAGACCTTGGTAAGAGACCTGTGGATGTCCTGGCTGAGGTACTTTTGCTTTTTGTCCTGTTGATGTGCTGTCAATTCTTGAAACTTGATGGATCTGAACTGAGGCTTCAGGGGGATGTTTCACATGGATATTCACTATGTTAGGAGGAAACTTCACTAAAATAAAGAAAAACACATTAAAAATTGGTAACATCACAAAAGAGATCTTAGGCACCTCTAAAACATCTCTTTTTTGTACATTAGAATTTTTATAGAATGCTTTGAAGCTATCAAAATCTAAACAAAATCCAAATCTGGGGGTTAGAGAGAAGGCTGAAAGAACACACAGTCTCATTTACAATGCAGAAAATGAAAATGATTAACACAGGAAAGAACAACATTTGAGCATTATAAGGACTGCTACATAAACATGGATGTCCAAATTGGCTGGTGTGACATTAATATTTGTGGTCATACTGTGTAATAAGAATCCCATTCAAAGTTCCAGAATTCAAACTCCACTGGGTTATTTTTGGATATATAGTAAGCTTTGTTTTCTTTTTCAGATCCATCATCCTCCTCTGGAACATAGAAAAAGCTTCAGATTTCATCCCTTCACCTTTATATACCTGCCAAGTCTCTAGTCTGCCCCTACAACACTTGCCAGCATCTTAGCCATCTAAAACCACCACTCCCTTCACTGAACTTTTAATTCAGGATTTGGCAGATGAAGAGGGAGGAAATGTTTTTCGGATACTTCTGTTTTTAAATACAGTTGTAATTTTAAGTCCAGGCATATAGATTGAGACCCTCCAGTCAACTTAACGTGCACAGGACTGTTTATGACCCTCAAGCTTCTTTTCACTAAAACACAAAATGCCTTTTAAACAGGTAAATCAAATTATTATTGGGGATGGACAGGGAGGAGAGGTGTGTAAAAAGTTTTATAGTTTGTAAGCTGCATAATGAAGGTAGCATTTACTGTGTCTGGCTGGGTCTGTTTTGTCAGAAAGCACTGCACAGACTGCTACAGGCCAGCCAACCCATGAGCTTTAACACCTCTTCCAAACATCAAGAAGCACAAATATCATTTGACATACTTTTTCTATAACGCATACTGGATTGTTTAGTCTTCTGAATTGTCTCCTTGTCTCCAGGAGGTCAGACTGTTGTCTGGAACTTGATTAAGCATTTTCAGGTCTTATTTACAAACTGCAACCCCACAGTTCCACTTCCCAGGAACTATACTGCATTTACTTCAGCTGTTCTGAAATGTTATAATTTTGTAGAAATTACTTCTGGTTTTTCACATTATTTTCATTTCTCTAGGCACATTTTCAGAAACAAACTTATTTTTTACTCTGCCCTACACTGTTTCATTTATGAAAATCTTCAACATACTGCAGACAGAAACATCAGGAATTCAGTAGCAGAAAATCAGCAAAATATGGCTGCAGGGCCTTAGTGGCTCTTCAGATCTTCCCTGTAGCAGAAAACAACCTTCAAGCAAACTTTATGCCATGTGAGTTCTGTTACACATAAGCCCACAAGGAAAAGATTCAGTGCTACAAGAAGCAGTAAGGCCCCTCCTTAGGCTACTGGCCTTGTTTTGCAGGCCAAGAGAAAGCAGCATAGTCTGGCTGTGACAAGAACAAAACTCACCCCAACTTACTAACATATTTTTATGTATGGAGAGGGATCCCTTCAACTAGTTTATCCTGCTGATAAATTTAAAGAATGTATTAGCCTTCTAAAGAAATCACTGAATTGCTCTGCTTTAATCTATCAATCCACCTAGAGATGTTCAGATGCTGAAAACATTAGATTTAGGCTTGTTCCTCCCCTCTAGCACTGTCACACAATTCTTTCCAGGTCTTGGATCACTGTCTAGATGTGCTGATTAATTTTAATTTCTGTCAATCATTTCAGGATGAATTGCTTTATTCTTTCCTTGAAAAAAATGAAACGTTCCTCTCTGCAACCCAAGATCGTAATTTGGGCATGGAAAGGGGAAGAAAAGGCATTGTGACTGGTGATGGTTCTGATGAGGACTTGAAGGTCAGGACAAAAGTATTTAAGAGGTCAGTCTCTTTAATCATGAGAACCTTACTGTGTCTTTTAAGACAGCAACTCTCAAATCTGAAGAACAACTATCTTGTAGAAGTATAGGAAGCTTTAGGGACTAAAGCTTGGCTTGGTGGTTTTGGGTTTTGTATTAGATTCAAATTTTGTTATGTCAACAAGCATTGGCTCCTCCCTACACAAGTAACCATTGAATCACTTGCAACTTTCTATCTAGATATACTGCAATTTATGGACTTTGTTCAGCCACAATCATTCTCTTTTTGAACAGGTCTGCACTTCTGGAAGAAGTTCCCTGAATTACCCTTTGACTCTGCAGTCTGCATTAAATTCCACCATAAAGCAAAGTAAATTTACATATAAACTCTTCCGTATAGTACTGCTATTTCTTAATATTTCAGTCACTAAGCAAAATACTTCTCAGTCTTTCTGGTGAGCTCATGATTCAAGTTGTGGTGTCAAGATTTGAATGACATAGACAGATTACCATTGTTACTGGTCAGATAATCCAAGTTAGTTCATTAAATCAACTCCAAAGGGAAAAATACATAAAAAGAAAAAAGTTACCTTTCATACCTTGCTGTCCTGACATTGTCAGTGGTAAAGTATGAGTAGAGTGGATAATTTGTGATCCTACGGCCTTGTTCACCTGTTGTGGTTGGTGGTACAGTTTTGGAGTATTGGCAGTCTGCACAGGGATTTGACAAAGTTTACCAGTGTAATTGGGAGGGCACTGGCATTTATCTCTAGAACTGCACTGGCCTCCATTCATGCATGGAAGGTGGCAAATAACTGAAATGAAAACAGAGAGAAGAAAGCTATTAATGACTTTAGATTTAGCATTATCTGACCACATATCACACAGAAGTCAAAGAGGAAAGGAAAAGGGCTTGGGCCCATTGTTCTTCCAACAACTGAAGAATGACTATCTGGTAGAACCACTTCCCTTCCCCTCCTCTTTGGGACCTCTACCTGGTTCACATCATATTTCCATGACAAGCATGTTCTTCCCTTAGAAGTCCAAGCTATTTTAGTTAATTATGCTATCAAGCAAGACGCTAAATTACTGTGGTGCCTGGCTGCACCTCTTATCCACACTTTGGTACAAATATTCCTATTCAGTCAGCCTCCCATTTCTAAAAACCCTAGGCCACTTACACTTCCCTGGCAGATTGGGGAAAAAACTCACTGGGTAGACAGTACTGAAGATAAATTTTAGATTTTCACTGAAAGCCTTATGGGAAAAAATATCTTTCTGAGTATCTAGATTTTTGCTTAACATTTTTCTCACAGATTAAAAAAAAAAAAGCTAATTTATACAGCGACTCATGAAGATCATAAAAATACTGAGAGATTCTACTCAGACGATTGCAGAGACTAATTCCAAAGTATTAAAATATTTTAAAACCAATATAAAGACAACTGTAATTACTTCTGTGGCAGCCATACTTGCCCATTTGCAGCAATATAAATGGTAAGATGAAACATGAAAAATGTAAACAGTGAAAAGTATTTCTTATCTCAGAAAAACAAACAGAAATATCCACGGTTCA
>NW_009952161.1:421787-476379 GCF_000747805.2 Chaetura pelagica
GTTCAGCAGTTTCTAAAAATATGATGTGAGATTTTATAATCGACCATTGTGTAGCTGAGCTGTCAAAATTATCAAAACTAAATGTTGTAAAAACAACTGGAAAAAATGCTGTCAGTTTTTGTTCAGGACAAACTAAGGTCATTGGTTCAGAAATCTAAGATCTTTGGAGAAACAGCACACAGGATCCATTTGCCAGCTTTAAGATAAGATTCTCACTCTAAAAACAAATAAAAATTTATACTTTCCAGTAATCACGTCATTTTGCAGGATTGGTATTGCTCAGGCTATATTGGATTACAATAAAAATGAGGAACTGTAGATAGCACAAGGTAATTAGGAACCTAGTGGTTATTATTCCACATAGTGTATTCCAAGTAGTGTAATCCAAGTGTATTAATCCAAGTAGTGTAACCGCAGCCTATTTCTATTATTAATACCATAAAAGGTCAGTATTGGAAAAGGAACCTGCGTGTTGTGCGTCACAAGGAGACAAAGTAGGACGTGCAGCAGCCCAAGCTGTTCCAACCCAGCTGTGTGATTTGCTTGGCCCAAGAAGAAGGCTCAAGAAAGTGCAATCAGCTCAGTCTGTGGCAGAGCACCCTCACGTTGCACTAACAGGCTCTGGAGCGGTGATGCCTAGAACGCCAGATAGGTCCACATACAAATGCAAACAGCTATAAGGTTTTTTTCCACTCTTTTCTGCAAACGTATGTTTAATATTTTCTCATCTTATCTTGTATTTTCACTTTGTATAAACTGACTGAAAGGATCTCAAGCTGTAGCACTGTGCTGAAAGGTCTATTTGACTTTGGAAGGCTTACCTACACCAGCGCAAGCCTTATTTTTTGGGGTCTCAATGCTGTTGGGTATTCATCTGAGTGTATAAGAGACATCCTTACAGAACAGCTGTTGCTTCAAGGCAAAATGAAGGATTTTTGACCCTAGCAGTAACCAAAGTATGACAGTTACTTCTGTCTCTGTGGTACCGTTTTTCCCCAAGCAGCCACAAACGAGCAGGTTGACTGCAATGGCAACAACATACAAAAATTTCAGATCTGCCCAAGCAAAGTTGAAAGCTAAGGTTGTGCTCCTGCAAAAGTAGCACTGCACAATAAAATAGTGTAAGGTGGCATTAAGGGGACAGCCATTCAGCATTCAAAAGAAGTGCAGTGAAACAAAGGCAAACAGAAATAGCCTCACTGAGGAATTCCTTGAGTGCAAGAAGCCTATCCCATAGATTTTCTTCCCATCCTTTCCAGCAACAAGCTAACATGCAAAATCCAGCTTTTAAACAACATAATATACCCAATACTTCCATCAAAATAGGTTAATTTCTTCTGAGCTCCTGTTCCTATAAAGCTATAAAGAGGCAATGTTGTGCCTCTATCTCAGCATTACAGGGTGCTCTTAGGCTCTCCCCTCCTGCAGAAGCCCACTCAGGCACATGAAAATTTTTGCTTGCAAGCAAACAAAAGTTTATGCTTAAAATACTAGAAAAGAAGGTATCAGTAGGAAAGAGTTCATTTGTATCCCTTTTAATAACTGTTTGTTGTGGATATTCACGCAAATAAATTGTGTGTAGAAACAAATGCCACTGAAAGGTCTAGTATGAGGTAAATAATGAAGAATGTTTAATTTTTCAGTGTTTGCACGTAACAGAAAATAAAAAATTCAAGCTGTTCACATTATCAGGTAGTGTGAATCACTCTTTCAACTGATTGATGTACAAATATATTGAGATATTTCTCTTGAATGTCTGGCATAATGTATGAAGAATGAACTATAAATGAGAATACACAATCTATTCTGAGACTACAAAATTCTATAATAAAAAATTACAAATTCTGAAATACACAACTGTAAGTTAAACTCAGCTCTGTAAAAACAAATACAATGGGATTGCCAAGCTAAGCTGAAAACTTGATAATCTCAAATGGCAAATATTATGAAACCTTTTTTAAAAAAAAGGCAAACAAAAATGAAGAACAAAACCTGCTAAAATAAAATATCTGGTAAATTAAATAGGTATAATAAGCACATACAGACACTAACTGTTATGTTTCTTCAGGTAGTTTATGGCCAGGAGAAACAGCTACATTTTATTATGACACTGGTGCTGGAAATCACAGGTACACAACTTCAGCAGAGCTGGAATTACACAGACCGTTTGAGACAAGTCAGCTGAAATGCAGTAAAAGACTCCAAAAAGGCAGAGGAAGGAAATTCTGCTTTTCCTTGACAAAGCTCAGGGAATTTCAGGTTAACAAAGACCAAAAAGGCCTGGGGAAAGGTCCACTTAAGATAGGAACAGCATATAAAACCAGGGTATGTTTGAACTGCTCAGCTTTTGATGGAAGTTTTTTGCTTTGTTTTGTTTTGTCATTAAAGAACTTAAACAGAATGGCTGAACACTGCCAGAGCCATAGGGTATATTCCCAACAAAAAACAGACTGTACGCTGGGAGAGACCATTAAAAGATGCTGGGTTTGCACGTATGTTCCCCACTGGCTTTCAGACAAAGGGTGCACTGGAGCCTGATTCTCACTGGACTGTTGCCATTTCCTCTAGAAAGAAAGAAAAATAAGGAAATAAAAATATCCATTATGGTGTGAAACCCTGTAGCTGCTTGGAGCCTGATAAAAACATGGAGATCATCTTCAGTTCACGTGTGGATATCTTATAGACAAAACAAAGAACAGGCCTAAGAAAGGCAACAGATTCTTCACTCAGATCTGCTATAAGCCAAGTCTCTCAACTGCCTTTTATGGAACAGCCAAAATATGATTGAACAAATTGAATGATTTCTTAATATAAACCAACATCCATCCTTTAGAAATGTAGGGACAGGTTTAAGGAATTAGGAACATTAAGTATTCTTTTCAACCTTGAGCATTTAAGGGGTAATAATGAGCTCTGATTTTTTCTGGCAACCAAAGGCCTCAATTCTCCCCACTCTAGCATAGCTTGGTGGGTATCACTGTTCAAAATGAGCCAAGCAGAGAAGGTGCATCAAGGTGCCCCCACAGAAAGTCTCCAAAAGACTGAATGCATAGAAAAAGAACATTTGCAATGTGAGTCCAATAAAGCTGCCACAGGCTATAGGTTGGAAACACAAGGATAAGGCATGAAATCATAAACAAAGCAGCTAGGAAACCACTGATACAGAGTTTGTCCATATAATTACATAATCTAATTTGCTTTCCAGATACTCGAAAAACCTTGAACAGCTCCGGATAAACTAATAAAGTCCGAATGTTTACATTTAATCAAAATAGTATGTAACAAAACAAATTCCAAGCATCTAAATCCCTCTAATCCCTAAAAAATACCTCATGCTCATCCAAACAAGCCCTTAGGATGGATGGAAACTCCCTTCTTGCAACCAGTGTTATAGAAAATGAAGATGGGTTTTGAAATGTTCCTCATCTGACTCCCCTTATTTATTTTCTTTTACATTTCAGGGAATATGTGAGTTTGTGTCTCACTTTCCCTCATCACTCTTTGCCTCTTCTACATACACACTACAACTATTCAAGTGTAAACATTATTCAATTACATCAACAGGGTCTCCAAGGTAAACCCTAAACTGCTCATTAGATGACAGTGTTTCCATTGGATGCATCACAAATCAGAAGATTAATTTTGTCTGAGTACTACACAGCTATCTGGTTTTACTACATGCCCCACAGCTGTTTGGGCATCTTTCATCCACGCTGCTACTAAGGATACAGAAAGTGCAGGGACTAGCACGCAGTTCTACCAGACACAATTTTTCACAGGAAAGAAGCAAAGACATTCCCTGAGGCACTGCCATATGCAACATTCTGGTAACATAGAGCCTCTAAACACCATATGCTTTAGGCAAATGCATATTAACACATTGGGATTTCAACTTTTATCTGCATCTACCTGTGCACTTGCTGCAAACTTACTTTGCTCCTTTGCTCTCTAATTGCAGAAACTCTAACAGGAACTCACAAAAGGCACAGAGGCATGACCTATTGTAATGATGCTGGCCTCCAGTTCAGACTCTTCCCTATTCCCCAATTATTTTTTTTATTCCCTCTCCCTTGTCTCTTCCACATAATTCCCTTGTTCTCCCTCAAATTTCTAGCTTAATCCTAAATGGTTTTATCTTCAGATTCCTGGTTGTAATTCAGAAGTGTCATGTAAAGAAGCTGTAAGTTAATGTTCGTTAAAAAAATAAATTATTTGGTTACTTAAGGTAATCGTATTAGAAACTTTTGCTTTGGGAAGCAGAAGCTTTATGTAGCCTTGGTTTAACAGCATAACACCACTACATTCATCTCTGAATTTATCCTAATGTTTGTGTTTGACTTTTAAGAGAAACTTCCTATTGCAACAAACAAGCACAATTTGTAAATCTGATGGTGAGGACACCAGCAGCATATGAAAAATGCTCTTTTCTGCTCACTGGTGGAAACAGGAAAGTGATGACCTGCTCACACGAATAGCCTTGTTACCACTCACAAATACCTTGTTACATACCACTGCTACTCACTGATACAAACAGTGAAGACAGCACCAGACTTTGTTCCAGGCATAGGCAATCCTGTAAAAATGGTTACTCGCTGTTACTGCTGAGGGGGCACTCAGGTTATGTGAGAAATGGCAGTACTGCATGGGAGGGGATGAGCCTCCCCCTTCTAGCATTTTCTAATGAGATCTCCAGTGTTTAAGAAGCAGCTAAAAACATTTGGAGGCTCTGCTCTGGTTTCCTTTGTTGAATGCTATCTTGTGCATAATCAATAGCTTAAGTATGAGGCAAAAACTTAGGCAGATTAATAACCTGTAATATGCATAATAGCATGCAATTCTATTTCGAAAGATACTTGTAAAGGCCTTGCTTGAAAATCCATACAGGAAAGGTGGGTAGCACAACAGTGTACTTTTTCTCAGTTGGGTACACCAAAAAGATTGAAAGTAAAAAATATAGTTAAAGAGTTTTCCTATAGCAGTCTCTCTAGTCAATAGTTTAATTGATTCATTACTAGTTTAAGTAGTCTTAAGTTAGCTTACACAAATACAGATTCCCTCAAAATGGCATGAATTTAAACATGCAATATTTTTACAAAAAATAATTGTACACTAGTCAGAATGACAGATAACAGAGCAGTATGGCTAAAGGGCATGCTACCTTAGACTTCAAAGGGTCTAGCATAACTCTCTACAGGGCATTTCACTGTAGACAACTAGCTGACAGGAAAACTCTCTGCTGGACATCTTGCTGCTGAGACACCCCTAAGCCAGGACACCTCTAAGCCAGGACAGCCCTCTGTGGATCAGCAGATGACACGGGGCTGTGCTGCTCCTCATCTGCGGATCCAAAGAGAGGTGTCCCAGCGTAGAGGTGTCCTGGTGGCAAGTTGGCTTCAGCAGCGAGTTGTCCCTTCCTGTACCTCCTTACTTCAAAGTACATTTCTTTATTATTGGAGGCTGTGTTTAATAGACTCAATAAACATCATTTGAGAATAAAAACACCAAAATCCAGTTTATTTTTATACTCGCAGGATTTTGTTTCTCCTTATTCTGTGCTTCTCTAGTTATAACTCTCATCAACATAATATATTCAAAGTTGCTATGCACATCCTTTGGACATGAACTTCCAAGTCTTAATCCTGTGAAAAAATGCAGTTGTCACTTCAGTGGGTGCATTAACATTCACATTTTTTAGTAAGAAAGAAATAAAACAACTAAAAATGTCCAGAAGTGAAAAAAATCTACTCCATGCCATTTAAGGTGGTGTGTTCCATTATGCCAGACTTCTAAACAGAAAGTGTTACAGAGAACCTATATTGAACATGGTCTCTTATCAAATGTGCCACCTTCACACTGCTTATCAGGAGGCATGTAAATATTGTAACAAGGGTCTTACAAAAAAATGTTTACTCTGAATGTTGCGATACATTAATAGAAATAATCCTAAAAAGCTCAACATGATACTGAAGGCACTTCAGAGGTTTCCTCTGGAAAAAAAAATATGCAACACTGCAGGGAAAAACCTCAGACAGAAACCCACCTCAAACTTAATGGTATGATAAGAAAAAAAAATGCAACTACTAAACTAGGTTCTCAGCTATTGTGAATTAACATGGTCACTGACTTCATTAGAATTGGTCTTATAAATCTGGTATAACCAAGAGATATTTAACTAAGTAATGCAACTCCACTTAGGACTGGGATCATAAATACCACTCTTTATCCAGAAAAGGATCCAAATTACTGCCAAAATAAAAAAAGTTTTGTGGTATTATTCCTGTCTGGATCATGTATGTTTGCTGGGGGAGGGGGGAAGTCTCAAATAAAATCAAGTTGAATGCTTCCAAAAGATAAATTATTTTCTGTGTACAAATGTTATTTTCTGTAGGTAAAATTATTTTCTTATATTTGCATTGTTAAAATTATAAGCCACTCCTCCCCAGCACTAGGGATAAATGCAGAATGATGACAACTCTCAGGAATTATATCTAATCATCTTCCCCTCCCACGAAACAGTATTAACACCAAGCTGCATTGCAGGGGTCATTTTGTTGGTTTGCAGCTGAGTGCACATGACATTTCAAGACTGTTAACATTTAAAGACATAAACAAACATCAGACTTCAAGAATGGACTCAACTAATAAAGAGTTATTGAGCAAGACAATTAATTGCATTCAAGTAACAACAACTGTCTTTACTCTGTTCTAACCCAGCTGCAACCATGTTTGACTCTATCAAGAAGACCAAAGCAGCAGGTTATCTCTAAAAACTCCAAAGGAAACCTGTGTACATGACACACACAGATTTACAGACCTTTCCTTTATATACAACTTTATTATCCAGAAACTACTAACAATGATACAGGAGTTTGTGAATTATTTCCTTTACTGCAAAGAACAACCTAAACTTCCAAACTTTGAAAACATAGGCCTTTTAAAAATGGACTGCTTTAGGGAGAAGATAAACTGGCCTAGAAGCACATCTCTCATTGTGTCATATCACTACAGAATAGATGAAATATCCGTACTTCAGTATGAGGAATCCAGGCAGGAGAATTAAGGGCAAAAAGGTTTTAGTGTCCATCTCCTGCTGGGGTAATACAGCATTTGTTTGCCAGTTTCCAAGGACTGTAAAACCAGTATTCCTGGGCCCTTTCTGAGACAGACTCAGTGTTGTTGAGGATGAGGTTCTCCTTTCCTCTACCTAAAAGCCTTGACCATGTAACCAGAAGGCTACTTAGCAATACTTCTCAGTCTGTGAAAATTGACAAAATGGTTTTGAAATCTGAGTTTTTGTTGATCCAACATGACCACATTTTTGAAACAGAGGAAAGAACTCTATCATTCTTGCAAAGCATGAGATTTCACTCTTTTGGCCCCTTTATTAAGATCATTATCTTGAATTCAACAGCTCTCGTGTACTAAATGGTACCTACCTCTACTCTGAAACCATCTCAAACCAATGTTTCCAGTTACTAACATTCCAGATAGCTGTCAGGCATTTCTGCATGCTGCATCTAAGTTGGACAGATTGTTTCCTAACACAAAGCAAATAGCTATTAAATCCTTCTATTTTCATTCTATCAGCAGTAATAATTTTATAAATGTGTCAGTCCTATGTTATCTTCTGTACCACTACTTGGTTTCTTCTCATACAATATTTAAAGTCTACTCAAGAACATTTTTCTGTGACTTATTTAGCTACCCATACTAACTTTCTACATTAACAACTTTTCATTTTTACTTAACACTATTTTCCCCCTTTCCATTTTTCGTCAGTGATCCTACGTCCCCTCTTCATTACAAAATCAAGTTGGTGTCTTCCTTGCCAAACTTGAACACTTTGCAAAAGTAATTCCAATCTTTCCACACTTTTCCATTTCTTTTTCTCTTGATCATTATACTTTTAATTTTTGCTTGTGCAAGAATCCTTACTGAAGAAATATCCTCTATGAAGATTTAGAGAAAAATGCAGGTAGCTCTGAGGATTGAATTCAAAACATTCTTAGCATGAGTCTAGTCTCACAACTGAACTCAGAAGAGTTGGGAATCACTCAGTAGAAGAGCAAGCAGTAGTTACTAAAGCCATCTGGAAAGGCATGATTTTACACTTTAAAGTATGCTGCCAAAAATCCTGGGGAAGTGCTTTTGCACCAGAACGATTCTTCCTCTCACCAGCAAAACTCAAGAAATTTCCAGCCTTCTCTGTCACTCTCCCTACTCCATGAAATACCGTACTGCAAACAATTTTTTATTTTTTTTTAAAGAGACATTGCACTAAGGAAGCTCAGTAGCTGTCATCATGCCTATGGCCATTCAATGATTTATCAATTCCGTTATTTTAAAGTTGCTGCATGTCTACATCTGTGAAGAAAAACCATATATATACACTATGTGCCTGTTGTAGCCATGACCATTTTCAAGCTGTAATCACAATTCTGCAAAATAAACTATTTTTACACTTTTGCATGGACAAACATGCATTTTCTTTGTACTATACACATCAACAACACAGTTCCAAAATCAGAAACTATAGCAGTTGCTGTTTTGTTTTGTTTTAATTCTGTAACAGATCTAGAAAAATGCATTCAAAGTAAACAGAAAACACTAAAAAAGAAAGCCCACTGCTGTAATGCAGTCTAGCTATTCTCTCAATGTTTTCCTTACTCTCATAATTTTGGAAGATGTATCTCTTTAAATGAAACTGTACTTTACTAGTTCTTTTCAAACTACTCCATGTACCACTATCAGTGCCAGGCTCTAACAAATCATGGAGCACCTTAAAGCCTAATTGGTGATGAAACTCTAAGTCTACTTCATGCAGCAGTGAATGCCAGTTACCAAGGAAGGCAAGTAGAAGAAAGCATCACAAAACCAGATCACCTATATGTTCAAGCATTTTCTATTTTCGTATCTCTCAACAGCAAACTTTCCATTTAAAACTCTCTAACTCAGCTGGTAAGTGCAGGCACAGCCTCTGGGATGATGATTACTTCCACAAGTAACTGAGCTTTATTTGAGCTGCTGAAAGGCCATCCAGTGATTTACATGACTTAATGGTAGTGTCAACTCACTGTAAATAAGGTGCAGGAAGTGTAACAAATTAGGTATGCACTACAGAAGAGCAACAGTTTACTTATGAAAAAGGGGGAGGGATGCTGTCTTCACTAGGGATGGAAAGCTGTAAGATCCCATCCAACAAAAAATGAGTCAAGTAGGTATTTCTCAGTTCTCTGTGCCTGTACTAGAGTGAGTTGAACAAATTTCTAAATCTCTACTGCCTGTAACTTAAGTTTCAACATGTACCTCATATGCAGATGCTGACATTTAAGCTGTCTCAGTCCATATGCTTGTCCCATTATGTCCCAGTTTTTCATTATAAAAGTATATTAATAGTGGGGAATCAGTCATTCTTTAACAGAGGCTATGCTGTGAACTACGGGAGACCCTAATACAGATAACTGTGGAGCAGGTTCAGATCACAAATGACAAGGCTGGAAGACGTTTTAGAGAAATACACATTTGTTGAGCGAGGATCACGATCAGCAAACAATCCAGAACAAACTTGCACAAGATAATTTAATCGTACTACTCAGATCTTTCTCAAGTTCAAAATCAGGACTTTGTAACACCTCAGGATGAAAAGTTGTATATCGGTGACTTGAAGACATGTAGAGATATCCTATATACCCTCAGGTATTTCACCCATCCCTCAATGTGGGTCCAAAGGGCACGGGAGTCTCATAGGGCCTATATCCGATCACTTCAAGCTCACATGATACGCGCTACCCTCAGACATCTCAAATGCAACCATGGGCCAGGGTGTAGGTGACTGAAATGAGCACCATCTGACCAATACCTGCCAAAAAGCTGCTGAAGTGCTACAGTGTGGAAAAAATGAGATGACTGAAAAACAATATTAGAATCTTAAAATGCAATCAGAAAAATAAACTACATGCTTTGTCATGGAAAACAGCCTAAAGCTGTGGCTACTCAACATAAAAAGGGTATCGCAAAAATTATGCTAGTTGATAAATGACTGGCAGGAGGATTATGACTCACTAAAAGGCATGATGTTCACAGTCACTCTTTGCTAAATCTGCTTCTAATATTCTCTGTATCTGAGACGATTCAGACACTATTTTTAGAGGCAAGGAGATCGGCAGAGAGATAAAGAATGACTCACTCCTACCCTGATCAGATTTGGTGAATCTATTGATTTTATTTGAGTTCATCCTGTTATATTGAGTATAAGATAGGAATTAAGCCTAAAATCGGTATACTAAGGAAAAAAATAAACCCACTAGTTGCTGTTTAAAACAAACAGCCAATGTCAGACCTTTAATAATGCTGTTAACACATGCCAAAAAGCTACTCCAAGCATTTCTTCAGATGTTAAGAAGTGTGTCAATATTAACCTTCTTCGGGCAAGACATATGAAAGTGAAATAAAATACCTAGGGAAGGTTGGGTTTAAAAGAGTAGTAAGCTAGCAACTCTTTTTTAAAACCCTCATTCATAAAACATTTCCTGTAGAATATAAAATGTAAACACATTGCTAAACAGTATGTTGCAATATAAAGACTTTATAGGTACTAATTTAAATAGTCCTGAATAAATTGTCATTGTCAAAGTGGAAACACTGAAATCAAGGTGCCCAGTGTCTGATGAAAACTAGCCCTTCCTATGTTCCCAGTGCTTTTAAGACTTACTCCTCTGTATAGCATTTGTGTCTGAGCATGCATAATACTACTGTTTACTAGTTAATATTGTAGTGTACCTTTTTTCAACAGACAGAACAAAAATTCAACAGGACAGACAACAAACAGGTGTCTTTATTACTACAGGATCCTTCAAGGCTGTAACTCTTCCCTCTTGGTGTCAGCTGAGCAGCACTACCCACCTTTAAGGACTACAGGATTAATGTGTAACTTGACCATAATGACACTAAGCTGCTATTGCTCATGCTCTGTTACAGGCTGATAAAGTGACTGAACTGATCCTCTGCTCTGACACCAGGGAAAAGAGCTGCTCTTCAGACATCAAACTTTTTGTCTATCATCAGACAAAATGGCAGAACATCCTAAGAAACTCTTAAGCAACTGATCACGGCTGTTACACAAAAGCTCTGAAGACCACAGAGACAGCAAAGCTGACACTGTCCAGGGACATCAGCATCCTTACCATCTTTGGCAACTGAATAATAGGTATTTAGGCTGAGATTCATCCCATTTAACCTTTGTGCCTTCTTGGGCCATCTAAGTTAGGAGCACTGTTACCTGAAGTTCCCCACTCCGTCAGTGAAGAGAGGCTCACCCAGCAGGCCATTCAGGCCACTCAAGGACCAAACTGCCTCAAAGATGTCTCTCATCATTGACAACTAGGCTCCTGACTCAGGCATCTCAGTAAGATTTCTTGAGTGGGATGAACCCATAACCTTAGATCCAAAGAGTCTATAAGCCTGAGGTCTAATCCACTGCATCTCATGACACAAGGCATCCTCCAATAACAAAATTATGTTTAAAATAAAACAGCCACAAAAACCTGCAGTCATTAGAAAAACTTCCATCCTTTCCAAACATCAGAAGACTGATCTCTGATTACTATAACATTACCACAGTGCTCATTTTTGTGCAAAAAAGTTTACATGAAGAATAAAGTAAGAATAGACTCTTTCGAGTGGGTACCCATTAACATACAAATAATAGCTCATAATCCAGACCTTCCTGGACTGGTTAAAACCTTTTTAAAACATATGCTATCTAAGATATTCTGGCACTAGTTACATCACAAGAAATTGGAAAGTTTTCTAGGGAGTTGACTTTGAGGAGGTGACACAATATGAGAATACTGGGAAGGCGATTATTCAGAGTTTGAGTAATAAATTAGGTCATAGGAGACCAGTGAAAAGCAAAAAATTCACATCTTGGGAGTTCTAAAGGAGGAAAGGGACAGAGTCAGTGCTAATGAATGGGAATGGTAAAGGTTATTCTGCAGAGAAAGTATTATTGGAAATCCATTATAAAAACACACAACTTCAGCACATCTCATTGTGGTTCATTTCGAAACACGTAATAGTTGTATAAATTGCTGCACAAGCTCTGTAAACCTAAAATACAGTCAGTGCTCTGACTGGTCATGTCCAAGTTCCAAGCAGTTAAGCCATGGATTCAACTCCCCTGAGCTATGTACAACCCCACTGACAAGCTTCACACCATGGTGTGACCCTGTGTGCTGAAATGTGTGTTTACAAAAAATTGTCTTTGCCTCCCCATGTCACAATAGGCATTCTCAGACCTATGTAACTTCTGATTGGGTTGAAAAAAAAAAAAGTTTTTAGCATGCACATATACGGCATCTAACATAAAAGGATGACAATAAAATCAAACAGTAAGTAAAACAGACACAATGGACACACACTAACTGCAGAAAGATAATCCTACAGCTTGTGTCTCCTCTATGCCTACATAATTAAAAACCCCCTTTTTTATTTTTTAAACCAAAGTTGGCATATAGTTCATCTTCAGTGAGGTATGCACAAAGACATTTGGTTCAGCAATAACAAAATTATAGCTGTACAAGGTAGCATGTATATTTGAATATGCAACAATGTAATCCTTCCAATAAATGCACTCTTTATTCTTTTTACAGCGCTTCAAGTCAGATGTACAGAAACTAAACTCTATAAATGAAAGCCAAATACAGTAAAATAATGCATTATGCATTTTAACTTTGTGTTCTGCTTTGCTTTAACTTTGAAGCAAACATACTCAATGTGTTTTTTAATGGCTGCAGGTGTGGATTTTGTATCATTTTAACTTGTTTTTTCCTATGACTGCAGATTTTGGTGAGTGCTTTGAGAGCAAATGGACTTGAACTTTGCAGTGGTGGTCTGAAGTCCTTAAGGTAAGCAAAGGAGTGGAAACAAGTAGCTAGCAGGCTTGTCTAAATTGAACCTCATTAAAATAATCTGGCTAAACAATATATTTTCTTTACATTAGTGTCTGGCCTCTGTTACAATCCGAGGGAAAGACATAAAATTTTAATAATTAGTTTAAGATTATGAGGAAAGAGCTCACAGATGCTGTGAGCTGTATGGTAGAAACCAGAATTATTAGTTGATGACAAGTGCAGATGAATACATGGGGGAAAGGAAGCAATCCTTCTGAACAGATGGGGATATCAACAACAAAATCCTTAAGATACAATTTTTCTTTGTAATTTGAATATAGGTGGAAAATAATCGAAAAAGCATTAAAACCCTGAGCACTGCTCAGACTAGAAAGCAGCAAATTTACAGGACAGCGTAGAATTTTAGCATGTTAGTGGTTCAGATTAGGAAAGCCTACACTACACTACCTGGATTGTAAGTAAATTAATTCATTCTCCTGTCTGCTTAAATGTACTTGATACAAGAAAGGAAGGTTGGGAAGAAGGAATGCCTGTTACATGGATGCTCACAATAAGCAGTTCCTCTGAAATTGTTTTGCGTTAGTTCTTCAGGCTGAGAAATACCTTTTTCTGAGTATCTCCTATAAGGCAGAGGATGCAAACAATTAAAACATTTCCACCATTATTCATCTTCCTTTCTGTTTTAACCACCTAGTCCAGTACATGAGGAAAAATACTTGGCCTTTATTTTGTTCCAGCTGTTACAATACTCCTGCATTAATATATTATTTCCAGCACAGTAATCATTTATACAGATTAAATTTCAAATTACCAGCTAAACAGAGAATAAACTCTCATGTCCTCATTATTTTCTTTTTTTTTTTTTTTCCTGACAGACTGACCAATTTGATAGGTTACTGATGCAGAAGGTTTAAAAAGTTAATCTTTTAACCAAGTTGCCTGAGAATTCTGAATTTCAAGTGCCTGCCAGTGTCTGTAAAAAGAAAAAAATATTTCATCTGGCAGGAAAAAGCATAAAATAAATAAAGCCTGACAGAGTAGAAATGATAATTACTGCAGAAACAGTAGAAACAAAACTTTTACCAAATAAGGCTACAAGGTAGCCACTATAGACAGAACAAAAGGACTTAAACTGATTAGAGTAGAAGAATAGTAAGGTTCTTACATTGTAACTGCTGCAGAAAAGGATGATACTATGGAAAGTTCAACTGCAAAAAATGAGAATATTTTTTTAAAAACACCAAAACCAAAACAACAAAAACCACACAAAACTTCACTCTTACCCACAGAGAATACACTACTTAAAACAGACCATGAATTACCATATCCTAATATTGAACTAAGCAGTTATTCCAGAAATGAGCTCCTCATGAACTGAGATGTCTGACGGAACATACTCAAGATGAAAACCAAAGTATTTAAAGAAAATCAATTCTCCTCAGTTATGCTACCAAGAGGAATAAAAAAAATCTTGGCATGACATTCATTATCAATTGTTTTAATCCCCCATTTGAAAAGCTCCATCTACATCTGCTAAAGTCTCAGTTCAAACCATAGGAGTGGTGTTTGCTGGGGCACAAGTTACATAGATCTGACACAGGTCATCTACCCAGGCTGACACCATTAACCAAGGAGTGAACCGTGTCACAATACAGAAGAATGCATCTCTTCTAACATCTTGCCATCTTAGCAACTCTTATTAAACCCAGTGCAACAAAACAAAGATGAAAATAAAATGGGTAGAATACTGAAGACTGTACACCTCACAAACTGTCCAAAGTGTCTACAAATTCTCACAGACTTACACAAATACTTTGTTAATTTAGTACATGTAAATCACTAATTTGTAAATCTAAAAAGCCCTATTGTTTTAAAATATATTGGGCAAATTTTCTTGCATTACTTTCAACAGAAGACCAAATAAAAGTTGAGTAAAATGTTTATGCTTCTTCTTGGGAGTTTCTGTCTATACATAATTGGAAAATTCTGGACAATCTCAATTATTCAAAAACATTTGTACAGAGTCAACACAGTAAACCAGAAAATAATGTTGATACAAAATTCCAATAGGGAAAGTGCCAAAATTCAATAGACAATATAATTGAGCATTATTGCAACAGAGTACAGGATACACAGATGACTGTGATCCCTGATGAAAGTTTTGCAATTTATGATTAAATAAATCTGCTTAGCCCTTCAAAATATGAAGCACCAGATACATTTTCACTTTGGACACCAAACCACCAAATTATGTCTGGTGCATCCTTATTACCATGTTAATACAGGATCAGGGGCAAATGAACCTTTTACAGATTAAAAGAAAGGAGGATGGATAAACATCTCATTCTCTCCTAGTTTCTCAAGGAAGAATAGCTCACACAGACTGCAGGCCACAACACACATGACATCATTCTTAACCTCACAACAATTTCCAACACAGACCAGTGAAGCTGTAGGAGAAATACACTAACTTTCACTCAAATTCAACGTAACAAGAAATAAAGGGTTCCTAAAAATCTGTCCTTCTTCCAATGGAAGGCACACAGCTAAATATTCTCTCATCACCAATACTGGTTTAAGTAATCTCCCATTAAGCCAGGAGGAAGGACAACTGTGCAGGCTATATGAAAAGGGATCCGAAGAAAAGGGGAAGGGAAAGTTAAAAGAAGAGATACTGATGAGTGTTAAAGAGTGACATAAAGGGGACCAGCAGAGCAATAATTCTATCACCACCTCTGCCACAATAGTCTCCTATGGTCTTGGAAAAAAAGTCTTAAACCCTCCTTGGTCTCCATCTGCAGAATGCTGCTGTTTCCCTGTTTGACACAGATACTGCCAAGTGCTCAGACACAAAATCTCTAGAGAAAGATGTGCACTTCCACTGAATAGCATGCAATGCTTTTTAACTTCTCTTTTATAACAGTTTGAATGAACTGCATCAAATGAGAAGGCAGGGCTGCAAATGAACACTGAATATAAACCTAAGTATGAAATGAGTATTTCCTTTACTAAGTTCTGTCATTCCTCTACAATGAATGAGACAGAGATCCTGTGGAAATAGCATGTAAATGTATAATTAAATACACATGCATAACAGGGAAAAAAATTGAAGAGCACGAAGAACATAAATTTGGGCATTTCCTAATTCCTTACTGCTTCATTTTACAGCTACAAATTAGTCACTATTCTCCCACTCCTTACAGAGAGAAAATTAATTTCAAATCTAGGTATTTTGGAATGTTGAATAATTTTGAGGAGAAACAGGACACATCGCTGAGTAACTTCAACAGTGAATGAGACAGAAACCTCATATGTTATTCAATACATGTCTTTTCCTATCCACATGTATTAACCCTGTTTTACAAGTCTCTGTAGATATACCAGGACTGAAACACCACACAAACTGCACCATGCATCAATCCAATAGAATAATGAGAATAATCTATTCAGCCTAAGTTTCCACTCAGATTAAATGGTTTCATTCTCCCAGCCAATGAAATACTGGTGGTTGGTTAGATTCACTGTGCAACACATCCCATTCACAAAATGCAAAGAACCCCCAAGTTTCACTGAAGCAGACTGGCAATCAAAGAGATCCTTCTGTTTAAATACCAAGCTTTCATCACCTTCAATTGAAATGCTAGAATTCTTCATGAGAGCAGCCAAAATCTCAGCTACCTGAAAAACTACACTTCCCCAATCTGTTTCTTGCTTGTGGGTTTTTCTTTTTCATAGCTTATCCATATCTAATACATTTTTCAGGAAACAGGATTTGTTCCTTGCCTGGACCTGTTGGTACCAAGTTTCAGCTGAAATGACAAACTAAGCAAATCTTAAGAATCTGAAATAACCCATGGAAAAACCTGAGTAGCTTTACTATAGACACTGCAACTTACTCTCTCTGAAAATAAAATATTTATAAATCTCAATACAAAGTTTAAAACATGCACACAAAATTTTACTCTGGTTCATTATTAGAAATAATGGATTATTTTGAAGAAAGCAAAGTGATAGCTAACTGCAATCTGTCATGAGAGTATCTAAACTCAATCTTGTGTACTAGAATGCTGCTCCTGCTACAGAAATACATTTAGAGCTAACAAACTAAAAGAGTTTCCTAATTTACTAATAATAGGCATCTATTATTAGTAATAGGAGTCAGTTTTCCAAATAGGGCATGCGAGTTTACCTTTTCTGGCTTCAGAAAGACTGAATATTTAAAAAAAAACCCAAAACACACCAAATAATTGCTGTTTGCTGAAATAAGCATGTTATTTTCTGACACGACACTCTGCTTCATGGTTGTGAAATGATCACAGTAAGACTTTCCATGCATTTTGGGTAAGTAAACAAGGTTACAACAGGAACTTGAAAGCAAAAAGCACAAGTAAAACATACTACAGATGTTAAAATATAACAAAAATAAATTATCTCAGAAGACCCAAATTACTTCTGCTTTATGTATCAGGAGACTTTTCTACTAGGACAAGCTTCAGCTAATGAGAGGCACTCCTTAGAGAACAGATACAAAAACTATTTCTGTGGTATGTATTTTAAACCCTGGCTCAAAAGCTTCTGAAAATCTACAAACAGTGAAAGAACTCAATCTACAGGTGTAGGATCTCTCCTCTCTGGCTATTAAGAAGTTAAATCCACTACTCAGCATTTTTAAATGGAGAGTCTTGAAACGACAGTTTAAACCTCTTTCTTATTGCTCTTTGATAAAAATGACAACACTTAGAAATGTGGTGAATGCTTTTAAAGGTAACAGGAAAGATAGCTACAGGCAGGTTTAAGAATCCCTATACATGTGTAGCAACTTGTGTAGAGACATTTTAAAACATAACACTCCCCTATCTTTCCATCAAATACTACTATGAGCTGGTTTTGCTAATATTTCCAGCAGCCTATCGTACACAGTCCATCACGAGCTGTGTGGCCAGAGGCCAGGAAGGAAGGTGTGGAACACGTCTTCACAGGTCGATTTCCACTCTCCAGGTTTTCAAGTATTTGAGAGAAGGTCATGTTACAGCACAGACTTACATAGCAGACAAATTACATGACTGCCTGTTCTCAGCATTTCATAATTTCAATAAGAAATTAGGTCAAATGAAAGGGGAGGGAAAATAACCCTATCCTTTCTCAGTAGTCAGAAAACTGAACAAAAAACTTACTTAGCTGACATTCTTGCCAAAATATTGATAAAAATATGTACTGACAGTAAACACAAGTTTATAGTATTTTATTTACCATTCCTTTACAAAATCATTTTTAATGCCTCAAAACCACCATAAAGAAACCCCAAATATGCTGTATTGCTCTTCCAAAACAGTTTTACTAGTCTAAAACTTAGGTATTTTTACAAATATGCATATATCAAGGAATGTGTTACTAATTTTAAGAACTTCCACCCACAGTCTGATAGTCTAGTAGGAGTGCTAAGAGATGGAACTGCTCTTTGTATCAGCTGTCTGGATGAAAAGAATAATAATTTGGAATAGCTTTTTCCCCTCTCAGAGACTGAAATATAGTAGACTTTAAAAAAGGGCAGTATTGGCCAGCCTCAGCGCTGCCTGACATTATGTTTATACTAGATGGAGACTAAAATTATAATGTTCATATCTGGCATTCTTTGAGTACAAATTGGCAAACTAATTAATTTTAAATGTTTTTTTAGAAAGCGATACTATCATATTTTCAGGATAACAACAAAATACTTCCCAAGAGCAGTTAAGGATATCATAATGTGAAAACAGAAATCCATATATTTGTATTTTTCTTAGCTTACAAGACTAACATTTGCATACAAAGTCCTACCAACATCATGCAGTGTACAGTTAAAATATGCTAATTGTTATCCTAGATAGCTTTCAGGATTTGTTTCAACAGTCAAGTAGATGTAGGGTTTAGACTGGGATACTGCTGATATTCTTATTGAGCAAGCAGAAAGAATAAAAATTAACTTCAATTGGACTTAACATTATTTCAGTCTCTAAAAATGACAAAAATGAAAGCTGATTTACTCTGAGCTGTAACAAAAAGCTTTAACCTGATGTTAATTTAAAAGGATTGTACTTTTAAGGAAGCCTTGAATAATTTTTTGAAGAGAGATTTGCTGTTTTGTATAGATTTTATGTGCATTTGATACTTATTCAACAGGCAAAAACAGGAAACAGAACTTTTTGTGGCATCTGACATTCTATTTACCAACACAAACTCTGAGGGATGAATTTTACCAAAATCTTCAGCCTAGCATGCTTTAGCCCTGCAGCTGAAAATTCATATGAAAAATACAGGAGATTTTTTTTCCTATGACACAAAAGGAACTTTTGGGAACATTTCCGAAGGATACCAGAAAGCTTGTCTAACATACAATAGCTCCTACTCAGTGCAGCCCTCCAAACAAAGAGTAACAGATGCACAACTGGTATTAATAACAAAACATCTCCTCCCTCTCTTAGGCAAGAGAGGACAGCTAAGGACAAATACAATTTCAGGGTACTTACCTACTCGGAAGTTAGTGGCTGTCAGAGTGTCAGCAGCATGGCCGTTTTCACTAATGAGGGTGGTGGTGTTTCCCTTCTCACAGTTGTTCTGACAGTTGCCTTTGGTACAAGTCACTTTACAGATGCTGGGTGTAAAGACCACCTTGATGCGACCAGTGTGATTTCCCACTGTCATTGGAGGCAAGGAAAAAAAGAAAAATAAACAGATCACTTTGCTATCCATTGATTTCCTTCAAAAAGTTGTTGGGTTTTTTTTGGGAAAAAGAAAAAAAAAAAAGGTTGGTGGGAGAAAAAGGCGACAGGTCTACAGGAGGAGGGCAGTCTGCAGTGCGCTCTCATAGATCTCCAGTGGTGTCTCTGAAACAGGAGTAGGAAGCTTAGCAAACAGAACTCCGGGATCCGCTCCAAAACCACATTTAAAGTCAAGTCACTGGAGTGGGATTAGTAATCACAATGCTGCACTTTATTCACAGGCAGACAAAGAGCAATACCAAGGGCATGACAGCTTAAATAGCCAACCCTGACAGGGAGATGTAATGTAAAGAGGCTGGCTGTGCACCTAGGGGTGAATAAACTCTTGTGTCCTCCTGCATACTTTTCCTGTTTCTGCACTTATTAAGTCACTATTTGTAGCTCGACCCCTGGAAATGTTTTAGGCATGCGGCATGTCTGAAAACATCTGTCTCAAATCTCCTGGCACCCCAGCCCAAAGTGGTCAAACCTTGTGACGCAGCTGCCTGGACCCATTTTTTCACAGTTTTTTGGCACTATTTTTCCACAATGATTTTCATGTTATAGACTGAACTTTGCTGTCAGCCTCTGTTTAAGTAATAAATAGCTCAGTCACAGAAAAGGGCAAGCAATGTATCAATACTTGAAAACACAGGTTCTGAGCTCCAAGATTACAAAAAGTCTAGATTATCTTTTTTGTATACTTATAGTAATTTTAAAAAGTTCAACATAATAAAGACTGAGCAAACACTAAGTTTTAACTGAGATCATTAAAATAACTTTTGTTACAGAATTTAATTTAAAAATATATATTTGATTCCACATCTATCAGCTGAAGACAAATAAAGAGAGACTAAAACTACTTATTAAGAAAATTAGGGAAAAAGAACTGATTTCATTTGCAACTAAAAAGAAAACAGGTTTTTTTCTGCACACTTCCTAATAAATTCAGCAAGTTCCTGTAAATATATCACAGCATCTTTGTGTCAACTATTAATAAATACTTTCATATCAAACCTAACAATCTCCAGAAATGATGCACAGAAAAAAGTATTTCCTTCTTCCTCATGTCATAGCAATAAAAAAATGTTGGTGGACAGTTGTCTAACCTAGTTTATGAAATATTCTCTGGACTGACTTTTTTTTTAAAATCACAAGAAAACAAAGAAAATCATCCCACTTCAAAAGAATATAAAGCCTTCTTATTTCTGGCTATTCATAAACAAATAAATTAAAACAATTGTGCCAAGTTTTTTGTCTACAGTAGAGATATTGCTCTATTTAAACAGCATCTGTACTACAGATGCTCCCACCTTATTCTCCCTATATAATAGTTAGAAAAAGAACAGCCCAGATAGATGCAGGAATACAATATTTCAATTGAAGGGCAGTAGTGGGATTTTAGTTGATTAAGAAGACACCCTGTATATCTGAATTCTAAGCATTTCTTACAAAAATCATTAATACACCTTTCCCAATGAATAGACATAAGTGGATTATGAATTGCTGAGGCTAGAATTTCTAAGCTTTCCTTTTATTAAGCCCAGTTTCACAAGCAATACTGCCATCTTTGTATTTTTTTTGCATAGTTTTAGATATATATCTTTTCCTAGAAAAGTCCAATCCATTTTATATTTGCAAATGTTTTAGTAACATTTTTCCTTTAGGATGTGATCTAATTAAAAAAACACAGTTAGTGGAGTCACAAAAGTCAGTCCTGCCTACACTGTAAAAAACAGTATTGGGGGACTCACACAAGTTTTCCAGCTTAGCTATATATATATATATATATGTAAAATTTTGCTTTGCCAGTACAGATAGAGCTAGACCATTATTTAATTCTCCTTCATACTATTCTGTACTATGTTATTGAGTCTTGAGCTGTACCAAAATTTGGGCACATTGTTTAAAACAAAAAATTGTATTTTAAAACTATTTTTAATCACATAGTTCAGAATTTACCAGAAAAATTATGCAACAATTTTTTTGGTGGAATAAATGCTTTAGTATGCAACTGAATGGCAATTGTAAATCTGTCTCTCACCACTTCTTGGTGAGAAAACGTTAGCATGTAAGTTTGGGAGTAACAACATATGAACAACAAAAAGACAGGACAGCAGAGGTAGAGAGTATCAATGAAAGTCTACTGAAGTGCAGCTTCTTGGAAAAGTAAGAAGTCTGAAAAACAATGTGATGTAAGCCCTAGCACCTACAAATAATTATTCACCAATGTTTTTGCTAGAAAATAAATTCAATTCTCACAGATTTTCTTGTTGCAAAAAGCCAGAAATAAGGAAGCTTTGTATTCATTTGAAGCAGGAAGATTTTCTCCATCTTTCTCAGATTTATGAAAACTATAATGAAACTTATTTTCTTCTCCTTGCCTAGCAGGCCACAACTTTTAACTTCCTCAATTCTGGAGATATTTAGGAAGGATACAAAGCTAATGACAGGTTCTGAGCTGAAAATTGACCAGTGTAAGAGGTGGTGACTCAAGGCAGAGAGACATTATCCTCATCCTTCTTTGTAGTTGTACCTAAGCAGACAGTACCATCCTCACACATCCTAAGGTTTAAGGATCTTAACAGTGAGCATAATATATGAAGACTTAAATTGAAAACAGACTACAAACCCTTATCTCATAAAAGGAAGCTTTTGGCAGAAACTCTACAAGGTTAGACTCTTGGACTTCCTTGAATTCTCTTCCTTTCTTCTCTTCTGTAGTGGTTTTGTTTTGTTTTCCTCTTCTCCAAAGGGTGGATGACTTAATGCTATATCCTTCAATATCTCTTAGCTGGTTTGGCAGTATTAATGTTAAAAGCCACATTTTCAAGATAGAAAGAACCCACTACTGCTATAGCCTTGATCTCTTTTGGGTTAGTTTATAATAAAGGAGGACAGTGCATTTTCAAGGTGGCATACAGATTACTTTCCTCTTTAAACTCCAGAAGTTTTACTGATGATGTCGCTATGACATAGACATGACAAGGTCTGCAACTTAGATTATCTCAAATTCATTTCTGGAAAAAAATGAGGGTGCTACACCACTGAAACATACTTGGAATCATTATTTTTAATATATATATATATATATACACACACAGATATATACAAAAATGTATCATTTCAAAACCAATTTTAAGCATGTGGAAATGAAACACCTCACTTTGCTCGTAAGTATAATGCCAGACTGAAGAAATACAATTGTGAGACCAGATAAATAAATGAGCCTAGTTCAAGACAGAAGATACAAACACCAAATAAATAGCTACTGAAAAAAAATGGCAGAACTAGAGATAAACTCAGGTTGTTGTTTTAATAAAGAAAGGAAAATCAGGATTATTAATACTGGCTAAAGGTTCACCCCTGAGCTAGGCAGCAAATTCACATGGAGGCTCAGCCAATTGTACCATCATCCAGCCTCAGAGGCCAGGCTCACTTAAACCTATGAACTCTTAGGTACATTTGTCAAAGGAGATCAGTGGAAGAATGTACCCATAATTTCCTAAAATCTGCAAAACTCTCTTGAGCCTGATTCAAAACAGAAAGATGCCTGGGTAAAGTGATGAGATTTTAGTTGAAAATTGGCACCACATGTACATGATTTTCTTTCCATCTCTGCAAGTCACTATGATATAATATTATGAACATGGCAAGCTCCTGCTGTGATAAATTTATGATTTAACAACAACTGCAGGAGAAATGGAAAATCTAAGCAAAAGGATTTATTAATAGAATCTCTTTTGCCCTCACTCTTTATCAGGACAAACTGATTTATTTTTATTTTTTTATTATTTTTTTTCTGCATTAGCAGAAAAGGTGAAGGAGTTCAGAAAAGGCAGGAGGCAGGTTTTAGGTCCTTGTGGTCAGCTATGGCTCACACAGCCATGCCTGGGCAGAGTTGCATACAGACAAGGATTTCTACCCAACCTCCTGGGTCCCTTTGTCTGTACTGCTACTCGGCCTTCATTTCTTTCTAGAAGAATTTCCACAAACATTTTTTTTCTTGGTTTTATGGCTGCACTTGCAGCTCCAGCATTCCGCAAAGATTTAACTAGACAGTATTCAATAGCTCTAGTGGATCTCAGAAGATTTGTGGCATGTCCCTGTTTTGCAGAAAGACAATGGGCTAGCAACACTAGTGAAAGCAGAACTGGTATTCAGTTAAAAAGATGACTACACTGTACTGTCTCATAGGTCAAGTGGGGCGAAGAGAAGAAAATACTTTAACGTGTTGAAAAAATTATTACGTTACTGTGTGTATGATGTTTTTGTGTTTCACACTGATCTAATCCAAAGGATTCATAATAGAAAATCACAAGCAGAGGCTTATACAATGGACTCGGCTGGTAGAGCTTACACATACCTCTCCCATAATCCTTGCACAAAACTTCCTTCTGTCTCTACTTTTAAAGGGTTTGTGTTTTTTTAAATAACTTCACTTGCAACAAATATCCTGAGGCAAATCTCATCAGGAAACAGAACTGAGCAAACTGTAGGCTTTCTAATAGTAACTCCAAGAATGATATAGACAACTCCTTTTTCACATCCTCCTTTTGCACTGAAACCAACTATGTTTTCATGTGTACCTATAAGGAATATCATCAGACCTGAAGAGTATGAGTGTATCTTATAAATTATTATATTCTCTTCCCAAAGAAAAATAGATTATCTCAGTCAATGTTATGTTTTCAAATGATAACCATGATGCAGGAGGAGAACTTTTGAATGAAAAAATTTATCTTCTAATATTGAAGCTGATAAGCTTTTAAACAGCAAAACATTTCAACATTTTAAATTCTCAGATGACCAACTCCCTCTCTTTTTTTCTTAATTAAATTTTGACAGGAAAAACCAAAACAACAATGAAACAAAAAAACACCCACCAATGGAAAGAAGCAGAAAGAAACTACTTATTCCTAAAATAGTTATCTTCCAGTTATTTCACCAGTTCACCTGGTTCAGTAATACTAGATATGCTTTTTCAGCCAAAAAGAAAGACAACATTTTATAAAAATCAACCACATAACTAAAATAGTTAAGCATTTAAAACTCCTATTGAATGACCTTTTTTGTATTTTTGACAACATATGAGGAAGCTCTTTCTTACCACCACTTAGTCATCAATTACAAAAAAACCCCACAAAACCACCACCAACAAAGAAAAACCAAACCCAAACCCCAGTTCCCAGAGATGAGAACAAGTTGAAAGACTTCTCTGATGCTTAAAAGTACTCCTCACTGGTCTGCATGAGGTGAGGCGTATGTGTGCCTACCCACCCAGACAAACATTTTGAACAAGAAGGCAGTATGTCAAGCTGTACTTTATTTACCATGTCTAGACAACTACACATTGACATGTAATTCCAGCATTCCCCCTGCTTTTCATTATTTCTCTAACTCTTTACTTTTGTTGCATTCATATGATCTTACAGGTATTTAACTACTTAATACAGCTTAACCTTTGATAGTTTGTAACTTCTGAAGCAACCAGTTCTATTCATTTTATACAGACCAAGGTGGCTTCAAAGAGCAAAACATGACCCAGCTACCTATTATGACAGTAACTGAACAGTGATCTCCCCAGCTGCTTTTTGTTGGCAATCTTATTGCCACCATTCCTGTCATACACAATTGTCTCTATTGTGTCTATTTGTGACTAGTCACATCACTACATCTTCACATAATTGCCTCCCTCTGTCCTCTTTAGATGCCAGTCTTCTCCATTTGTACATGAGCTATCAAACTTTTTGCTTCAATTGCACTCATTTCTTTATCCTCTTTTTAAGGCCTGGCTTGATTCTTCAGCATCCTTGAGAGACAGGCAAAGAAATAATCCAGAAGACTTGATTCTTCTAAGATAAGGAAGAATATAACTGAGAAGAAGGCTGAAAAGGACTTCTTTTTTATTATCAGAGATGCAATCTCTTCATTGCACTCTGTCACAATACAGAGAAGAAAGTTTTCTTCATCACCACCCCCAAAAAGCCCTAAAATACAGCCAAATTTTTTTCTATTCTAGGAGAGACAAGTAACCCTACTCTACAGTTCTCTTCATCTCGATTTAAGACAGAGATGAAGACAAGCAGTTGATTGTTTGAAGTTATTTACCACAGCAAAACTTGCTCCACCCATGTAGGTTTTCTTCATTAATTCTGGCAGATTCTGACAAATTACCTGCTGCCTACAGCACAGAGCTGTGGTGCTTTCTTATATACAGATGGTTGTCACTTAAATTGTAAAAGGATCATATGCAATCACAAGTGCCTAGATCATTTTGAATTACATTCATAGCTGTATTTACATGCCCCCCAGGAGGCCTTTGCAGATAAATTATCTTACTGACACAGCATTTTTAGAGCAAGTCAGAAGAATTCATAGTAATTACAAAGTTCTGTGCTCTGTAAACGCATAAAGTACAAATCACACATAGGTTTTATGAATCACCTCTTGTCTTTTTTACCATTGCAAAGATGCTTTATATGCAATCTTCGATATGCAACAAACATTCCATCTTGAACCCCAGCCATCTTCCATGTTTAAAGCCATTAAAAAAACTCTCATCAATAGCTGGTACTGAGAAATATAATTTTCCTAGCCATAATTTAGGATGCTCAAAAAAGATATCAACTCCAATAAATTAATAGATGGCCATGTGATTTGAGATGTTTGACAGAATAGTCTCAAATCTATTAAGTTTATTGGGGGATAATTATTTGATTCTGTTTATTTGTTTTAAAGGTATTATATGTAGATTTGATCCACAAATGGATACAGTGCTAAAAAGCTTAAATTTTGGCCTTATACCACTAATCCGTTCTATGTCTCTTGTACAGAAGAGAAGTTCATCGCATGGAGCAAGCAGCCTGACCAGCACACTGAAGAGGAATGTGCCCAACCCATTAAACAGGAAACGCTGAGGATATAAGACTGCTTAGGTCAAATCCTTTTAGGGCTTAGACACATCTCATTGAGGAACAGGGCAATTCTTCACTGCAGCTGGGTTCCAAACCCCAACACAACTACACTTAGGGAGCATTGCTTAGGGAGCTCAGTCCTGCAGGAGAGTTTAACAAGACTTAGTTGACTGCACACTTCTAATGATAAAAAGGCAAACAAGCACTTCAGCTGCAGGTTCGGGTAGGTGTTAAGCAAAATATTAGCACCCAGATGGCCTGTCTTCTTCAGAGTGAAGCACTTCTTCTGAAACAGAACTTCAAGCTCTTCATGAGTCTCATGCTTGAAAGTTCACATCCATGCTTCAGGTTTGGCTAGAGATGACGTCAGCTGTAAGCAACCCAGCACAGGTTTCATGTTCACATGCCTTTTTAAGCTCCCATTCAGGTTATCCAGATTCTTAAAGTACATCTGGACCCAAAAGGCTTTCACTTAAGGAATAAGGGAACAAAAGCTGTAAGGCCACATTTTGATACAGATAACTGTCTTCACATCTAGGACAGAAGGCCATTCTACACAACACTTACCGCAGTTTAAATGAAGCAGCAGTGACTCCACAGCCTACTATAAGCACTTTTCCCTTAATGGAGACAACTGCAAGCACTAGTGCAGGAACTGCATACTTTGATAGCAAGGTCAGCATCTTTACACAGTCATACAGCCATACATGAGGTCAGTTGAGCACAAAGGAATACATGACTATTAGTGTCATTGACAATTCGGTACTGCCAGCTAAATACAACCACTACTGTCCACTTTATTAAAAGGACTCATGCAGGAAGGTCTGAATTAGGCCTTTTTACACTGGGAATGAGACTCATTCCCACCTGATCTTACTGATCTGAAATGATGCATTTTGCCTAAGGTAATAATCTAGGTTCCTTTTACAATCAAGGCAAGGGATTTTACCCTGGTCTCTGATAGCACTAAAGTCTTAAGTTGGAGTAGTGTTACTTTAGAAAATAAATTCTTTAGATAGATACAGTTTCCCCCTCCCAGCACATATTAATCCCTTAAATGAGAAACCAAGTCTTAGGTACAACATTCTGAAAGTGTTTACCATTTCCAGGAAGAATAGGAAATAAAAATTACATTAGTATTGCCTTAATAAGTATATTCACTTAACATTCCATTTCCTGAAAAGAATCAACAGAAAAGCACTAAGGAAGTCAACAAACTGTAAATAGTGACAAAGGACAGAATGTCATGGAATTAAGTTATAAATTAACATAGCCCTCTCTGCATGCTGAATCACCATTAAAAACCTCTCAGCACTGCATGAAACCAGATCTTTCTTTTTCCCCTTTAATTTTCTGAAGTGGGAATAAATGATGATAGAAACAAGGATGTCACCGATTCTGAAATCTTAGCTTCACTGGGTATGAAAGGGCCTTGTTCTTGCTGTACTTTTTTTGTTAACATTTATTCATTCCTTCTGGCATGGGTGATGGCACTGACAGAGAAGAGCACTTTCACATCTCCTGTGAGTAAAACCAGACTTAGCTACTTGCAACATTCAGAACCAATTCTTGGTTTCCAAGACTTGTGTCACAGCAACTCTGGAGTTAGCCTGGCTAAGGGACTTTTAATGTTTAATTGTGTGGGTTGAATCAGTTTCTATATCCAGCTAAATTATCATTTTTCAAACACGTCATAGAGGTTTTCCCCTGCAGAATTTTCTGGAAAGCTTCTTCTCTTTTTCTTCTTCAGAAATCTTTGGATTTAGAGCCAATTCTCTTTCATCACAGCAGTTGAGATGTATTGGTCTCAGTCTGTATTTTCCCCTAGCTATAACACGTTTTGAACCAATTTTAATTCTGTTTGCCAGATCATCAATATGTTTTTCCAACTTTTTTCCCCACACTGCTGTTTATCAGTCTTGGCCTCCATATTCTAAAGTGTAGAGAGATTATCATCAATTTTGGGGTGAATGTAACATTTAAAGTAGTTTTTATAAAAGCACCAACACCCTTTGCCTGTCACGCAGACATCCAACTAAGGGTGAGCTCAGGACCATAAAAACTGTTCAGAGAAATAAACAGTACTTTTTTTGGGGTGCTGATTTACTGGTCTCCTCAATTGTGAGCCCCTTATGGATACACAAACAATTACACAGACAGCTTAGAAAGGGTATTGTTAAAATGCCTGCAGCCACAGAATATTGAGAGAAACAGATAGTATTTATACAGACTTGTTTTGTCTCCAAGGATTTCAAAGCACTCCATAGTCTTTTATAATTGCTAAATAAACTATGTTCATTTGCTAAGGTTTTTGGTTTTGGTTTTTTTTCAGAATTTGTCACTCTACTTTTTAAAGCAAAAGCAAAGTAAATGTGCTGCTTGACTTGATAGAGTTAACTTTATTAGCATGAATCTAGTTAAACCACTTAATTTATATGTGGAGTTTAGCCTCTTATTTCCAAGATCCATGGGAATCAAATGCAAACCTTAAGCAGCTGTTATGCGTTGTCATGCCTTTCAATAGCAGTATGGGTAATGCTCTTATATGAGAGAGAGGAAAAGGATGCTCCACTAAAATTGCTTGTGTTTTGTTGTTAAAAAAAAAAAAAAAAAAGTTAAAAAAAAAAAAGTGTTGTTTTGCCCTGATGCTGACTGCACCAAAATTTTTTCTTCAACTTTTTGGAACATCCCTGAAAAATCTCTCCTGGCTATTAAACAGGAGCAAAAGCTTTGAATGCACATACAAATGTTTCTCATGTGAGAAAACAAGAAGTCCCTGATACTTATAATCTTGCCCTATTCCCTTATTTGTAAGTGATTATGTACAACCTCAGGAGTAAGACATGAGTATCAGTTCCCATGAATGACTGAGTTTGACTACATTCCCTCCAAACAGACTGTGTTGTGATATTTCAGCTATTTCTGCTTCCTACTCTTCTAACCATTCATTCTATTTTTACCCACCTCATTCTGCTGGCTATACCTGATGTAGTCAGTGCAGCCTTAACCCCCATCCCTTACCTCCAAGTTCCCCCAAACTTGTGTTTTGTAAAATTACCACCGTTCAGCTCTAATATCCATAAATAGATACATATGTAAGCAGAGGTTACAAGGAACACAATGCAATTGTCTAGCTAAGACAAGCCAGTGAGATAATTATTTTGCTGTTTATCACAGCATTTCCACAAAGAAAGACCAAGAAGGATGGAAAGAATATCTGACCCACTGAAGACCTAAGGGAGCTTTTCCCCTAAAGTGAACAGACACTGAATTGTGGTAGAATGTCAAACCATACAGATGCATTTACACAGAACATATGTCATTTCTCTGCGCATTTTTTGAAACAGTAAAACATTTATGTATTTTACAGCTGTTTACCCATACTTGCATATGGGGAAATACTATCATTATGATGTAAGTATCGCGTACCAAAGACAGAATGGTGCAATTTCACAATAACAGTTTAAACTGGAATTTCAAAGCAACACCTGTTTTTGCTTAAATCAACCTATGAAGTCATCAGTGAAACCAGCAAGTGTAAATTACATATGAGCTTAAAAAAGAGCTTCTCTAAGTTATCAGTGTATTATGCTTCCAATAGTAGGAAAGCTATTGTTATGCCAAAATTGTAAGACTATTCTGTCTCAAGTCTGTATTCGCTAACAATTCACATACATTTCATATTGTCTTCCTGAATAAACAGATTAGGTTCATTTTCCTTCCTAAACATATAATTCTTGGGATAATTTGTTATATAAACACAGGCTTTTCATTTACACAATGACATTCCAGCAGTGGATAAGGAACTCCATACCTACTCTCGAGTTTTCCTTTCGCAATTTCTGGTCACCTCAGGTGATAATTAATGTATTTTCACACCATGGTTCTAATACAGGGCAGTGGTGGCATCGTCGTACACATGGAGAACTGTAGCCTGGTGAGGAGTGTGTGAAGCTGTCCTACACATTGAGGTAACAGCAGACAACTGATTTCAGAAGCAGAATTTTTTTTTTAATTATTTTAATTTTTTTCAGCTTGATGGGCAAAATACACAATGCCACTAAAAACTAGCCCTCGGGCTGGAAAAATGAGATAAAATAAAAATGTAATAAAAAAAAGTTTAAATGCCTTTTCTGAAGAATCATTTAATACCAGAAGTTGAGGGAATGAAACTGAGACCTTCCTTCTCACTGCTGTAATAAGCAGTTCACCCAATAACTACGTTGAAAGGAATTCCAGAAAATCATAGAATCATAGAACTATTCAGGTTGGAAAAGACCCTTGGGATCACCAGTGGAGTCCAACCATCATCCCTGCCCTACAAAGTTCTCCCCTAAACCATATCCACCAACACCACATCCAAATGACCCTTAAACACAACTAGGGATGGTGACTCAACCACCTCCCTAGGCAGCCTATTCCAGTGTCTAACCACTCTTTCTGTGAAATAGTTTTTTCCTAATGTCCAGTCTAAACCTCCCCTGGTGCAGCTTGAAGCCATTGCCTCTTGTTCTGTCACTAATTATCTATGAGAAGAGACCAGCACCAACATCTCTACAATGACCTTTTAGGTAGTGGTAGACTCTGATGAGGTCTCCCCTCAGTCTCCTCTTTCTCAAACTAAACATTCCCAGCTCCTTCAAGCATTCTTCATAAGATTGATTCTCTAGGCCCTTCACCAGCTTCGTTGCCCTTCTTTGTACTTGCTGCAGCACCTCGGTATCTCTCTTGAATTGAGGTGCCCAAAACTGGACAGAATACTCCAGGTGTGGCCTCACCAGTGCTGAGTACAGGGGAACAATCACCTCTCTGCTTCTGCTGGTCACACTATTTCTAATACAAGCCAGGATGCCATTGGCTTTCTTGGCCCCCTGGGCACACTGCTGGCACATATTCAGCCCCTTGTCAATTAGAATCCCCAGGTCCTTTTCTGCCAGACCCTTTCCAGCCACACTTCCCCAAGCCTGGAGCATTGCCTGGGGTTGTTGTGGCCCAAGGGCAGGACCCAGCACTTGGCCTTGTTGAAGCCCAGACCATTAACCCAACAATCTAATCTATCCAAGTCTCTCTGTAGAGCCTCCCTATCCTCATGCAGATCAACACTCCTGCCTAGCTTGGTGTCATCTGCAAACTTACTGATGATCCACTCTATGTCCTTCTCAAGATCATCAATAAAGATGTGAAATAGAAATGGTCCTAACACTGAGCCCTGAGGAACACCACTTGGGACTGGCCGCTGGCTGGGTTTGACTCCACTGACCACCACTCTTTGGGTCATGTGCTCATCCAGGCCATAAGCAGCCAGTTAACACATGTTCAGTTTAGAATTTCCTTATTATCATATACTTATATATTTTAGACCAATAGAAATGCACAGAATCCCTTTAATTTTCTTCAGCATTACATTTCTAAAGCCAGGGAGATCTGCACTCATATTTAGAGCACTCATGCCCAACTCACTCTGACTAATGGTTACTATTTAACAGCAGCATTATGAGAATAGTGGAAAATGTCTGAGGTAGATGTACCTGAATGACAGAGTATCATCTTCCTACTGTTTTATAGACTACTAAATTGCAAATAGAATTTTTCAGTTGAAATCTCAGTGCTAATGCCATTGCTACTGTTAGACTCTTTGAGGATTTTTAACCCTGATGTTTCAAATATTCAGGAGGATTCTAGATCAAGTGTGCCAGTATGTACTTTTAAGAAAGCAAGGCCTCTCTTAAGAATTACTGGGAGTTCATGGTGAGCTTATATAAAACAGGCTATTTGGCTGGCCTCATCTATGTTTTAAAGTATTTTTTATGTTTACATTACAAATGTTGAGATCCCCATGATCTCATCCTTTTCCGTTACTCTTTGCTGATCATATCAATTCCACTGCAAGCTTATTGTCATCACTACATATTTAGTCTTCCTATTGATACTAAAGCATATCCATCCTCTCTCTGCAGCTGCAGCCTATCCAACATGAGCTGTTACAATTTGCTTTAGAAGGCCCTGAATTTCCACAGTTTTATCGTTATGTATGTGCTAATTCTGCACAAAGATACCAATATTAATTGGCAGTAACTTAAATATACAAGCATACTGATTAAACAGAATCAGATAGATGCTTTACAGTATAATGACTTTAACAACATATGATTTAGAAGCATGTGAACAGAATAGTATTCCAGCTCTAAAGACAAACACTTCAAAATTATACAATGCCATATTTATGGGTCCTGATTTTTCTCTTTCTAAATTGAATGTGATATGAACTCTTTGAAAAAAGAAACACATGGCCAGATAAATAAAACCGCATTACAAGAGTAGGCATAAGGAGTCAGAATTAACTATCAAGTAAAATTGTGACTGTTCTGAAAATTGGAATGAGTCAGTGAACTAAAAAAAAAAATGTTTAACTCGAGATCTTTAACATTATTTCCAGGGTAGGTTTGGGTTTTTTTGTTTATGTGTTTGCTCTTAAAAAACAAGACTTTTTCAAATCACTACAAGCAATTGTAGAAGTATCCCCTATTAGGCAAAATGGATGATAACTACAAATTTAGCACTAAAGAACTTCAAAGTTTTATGCAAGCTTTATGACTAATTACACTAGCTAGTCTTAGGAGAAATCGGTATCAAACCGCACAACAGATCAAAATGCTTGATAGTAGAAATGGCCACCAGCAGGTAACTGCATTTCTGATTCCAAGGTGAGTTTAAATGTGATTTTTGTAACTCCACTTGCTTGCTTAATTTTCAAGCTGTTGATGTGATATATATCCTTACGGCAAAATTAAATGTAAAAGGTAAAAAATAATGTCTAAGATTATTTCAAATGCTCTGAAAGATACCAAGGAAATGAAACTGCTCATATATACAGAGTAAATGCTTCAGAAGGAACTTTAAATTATTTTTAAATGAATGTTAAGGTTTAACATGACTCATCTTTAACATTTTTTCCCCTAGCATTTCCAAAAGCTGATCTGGTAACACTATAATGGAACATTCAAACACAACTGTCTATGAATCAGAAGATGTCCAGAAGCACCTTCTCAAGGTTGGCAGTTCTCTTCCCAAAGCACCATAAGCCCAGACTGACCTGTCTCTAAACGTATCTTAGGACTGACACTTGTTTTGTTTTCAAGTCTATCAATTTCATGTCACAGGATTGAAATAATCTGGAAACGTTCAGAATAAACAACACCAATTTCAACTACAGCTGAAAATAAATTTATTCTACGGAGTATATCTTCCACAGGTGCCAATATCTATCACACTGTTAATAATTTAAAACCAATTGCCTAGAAAGGCTCAGAAAAAAACCCCAAACAAACCAGTATGATCTGCTTTGCACCATGTGTTAGTTGACTACCATGAACTCTTGAGTAATGACACCAATTATCTAACTACTGTTTCTCCTCTGAAAAAAAATTATTTTATGATAAGGAAAATAAGATGTTTTGAAGTATTCTGTACTAACTTTCTAACTTCTCCTTTTTAATACAATAATTATTCTATTATAAAATAACAAATAAATAACAAGGGAGGTGATTCTCCCCCTCTGCTCTTGTGAGACCCCACCTGGAATACTGTGTCTAGTTCTGGAGTTTCCAGCATAAGAAGGACATGAAGCTCCTGAAGCAAGTCCAGAGATCAGAGGCCTGAAGCACCTCTTCTATGCAGACAGGCTGAGAGAGATGGGGTTGTTTAGCCTGGAAAAGAGAAGGCTCCAGGGAGACCTCATAGTGGCCTTTCAGTATCTGAAGGGAGCCTACAGGAGAGCTGGGGAGTGACTTCTTATAAGGGTGTGTAGGGATAGGATGAAGGGTAATGGCTTTAAACTGGATGAGGGTAGATTTAGATCAGATATTAGGAAGAAATTCTTTAGTGTGAGGGTGGTGAGACACTGCAACAGGCTGCCCAGGGAAGTTGTAGACACGTCATCACAGAAGTGTTTGAGGACAGGTTGGATGGGGGTCTGAGCAACCTGGTCTAGTGGGAGGTGTCCCTGCCTGTGGCAGGGGGAGTTGGAACTAGATGATCTTTAAGGTCTCTTCCAACCCAAACCATTCTACGATCCTATGATTATATTTTTCCCCTCTTCAACTCACTCCACATTGCCCATACAGATTTCTTTGCTCAATGAAGTAAGAGGCTGTGCAATGGAACAAGACTATATATTTAACAGCAGTGACAAAACACCATGAGATCATCAGCCACTCATAAATTTCCTCATATTAACTAAACAATGAATGTCAACCCTGCCATAAACATGCTTACCCCTCAGAGTCCAAGACAGGGCTAGAAACTGCATATTGGTGGTTATCACAGGATGCCTGACACGAAATTTCACATCCTAATCTTACCTTACTGCAATCAATTCAAACATCCCTAACATTAAATACTGGCAGTTGAAGTTGAACACTCAATTTTTATGGAAACAAATAGTCCTCTATCCCTTGAGTCCATCCCAGCACCTCTAGAAATTAGAAGTGACCCTAAACAGATACAGCCAGCCAGGTTCTAGGCTCAGGATACTAACACACAGCTCAAATGGCATTCTCTACTAGCAAATATCCAAACATCTTCATCAGAAGCTGCAGTCCACAGTCCCTGATACCCTTCTCACAGCAGATCTAACTAGTCCAATTAAAAAATCTCCTTTGCGTGTTATAGGAATTATTGGCTTTTCAATAGGAGGACAATGTTCCATTAACACACTGCTCACTGAGGTGCTCCTTAGAAATTGGTAACAAATACTTTATGTCTTCAGCTCATGATCTTCCTTCTCCCTAGTCATGTTCCTCACAGAACTGTAATTAACAGAGAGGCTGCAATAATCTAGAAAGAGCTAGAAGCAGTGGCTCCTTTGTCTTAGAGCTGCACAGAGTTACTTCTTTATGCTATGATAGAAAAAAAAAAAGTACCTTGCACAACCCATCATTTAGTGGCCCTTGGTACTTGTAAGCAATTCTGAGTCTATCTAGGACCGACTGATTCAAACAGCCTGAAAAAAGGGGGCAAAAGTGAATATTTTTTGGCCAGCATCCAACCAGCAACAGCCAGGTACTGATAGAACTGTACAACTTGGGATTTGTACACTCTATCAGAGGAGAGGAACAAACCAATCCCAGTGGCCACTAATATCTTATTCGAAGGAAAATCATAGCTGGCTGCAAGAAAAGCAATTGTATCTTATTTGCAAAAGAGACTATTGGTTGATGTTGACAATGTGATTAAACATGTTTTTGAAGATTCTAAGAAAGGGATGTAGTGCTTTGCAAGCAGAATACTTCACCAGCCTGAAAGTGTTTATCAAAAGATCTGTTCTCCTTATTAGAGCTAAGATTCTAATTTACTATGGATGTACTTACACTTGAGGAAAAGGAAGCAGAAGGTTGCACTTCAGTATAATTGGACAAATCATAAAGATATGCAATGCAGAAATGCAGTGATACTCACACAAAGAAGCCACATTTACAGATTTAAAAGGCAAGGCTCTTCCCTAAACACTCAGCAGAACATACTTCTCTGTGCTACAGCAGAGGAAGTCTGTCAGAAGACTGCAAGTATCTTAGGTCTCCATGTTAATCAGTTCGTTATTTAACTGCAAGAACTTTACTCCAAATAAGCCAACAGCCACTCTGTAATAGCTAACCCATAGCTCATCAAGCTCTTTGTCTTTTAAGCCAAAACTTGTCCTCAACCTCCCCACACAATGGGACATGAGCCAAGGCCTCAAGCTGGGCACCTACACAATAAGTATGAAGACACTCTCAAGCAACCTCCATACTGTGCAGAAGTTCATAAACACATAATTCATTAAATATAGAGAAAAACAGTCACCAATGAGACCACAGTCCTGGACTCCAGCTTTACAAGAAGGGTATCCATTATATTGAATTAAAGGGAACTGTCATCTCACACTGACTACACTCAGTAGAATATTGTCTACTCTAGCAAGTCTTCATAAAGCACCTTTTATCTGAAAGAAAACCTATCATCTAGAAATAGCATTAGGAGATTCCAGCAGTGAATCAGGTTCAATTTTTTTTCTTTGCACAGGAAATCCGTTTTGCCTCTCAATAGGATGCAGAATGTTGGAGCATTTGCTAATCTAAGAATTATCTCATGTTCAATTATTTTAACATTTTTCTGTCTTGAAGTGTTACTGCAATTCAAGTGAACAAAATAAATTCTCAAGATCTTATATAAATGCAAACAGGGAGCATGCTTTTTGGAGCAGAAGAAGGAAGTACACTTTTTGCAGTTGTACTCACACTGAAAAGGTGATGCAAGTTGATCCTGGCCCAGTCTCAGTGGTAACGAGCCCTCAGTGGACTGTTCTCCGGAAATAACTTTTTTTACTGGATAATATTTGGGTTTGATCACATAGTCCTGTGTTTGGCCATGATGAAGATTCATCATCAGTGTCTGAGATGAAAGGGGTAGCAGCCTATTTTAAGAGGAAAAAAAAAAAGACATAATGAGGTAAGAATTAATAAATTAGACTTCAAAACTACTGGTAAAAAATTAAAGACAAATTAATCTGTACTCCAAGTTGTCAAAATACAGTTTGGGAAAATTACTAGCTTGCAATTAAGAACCTTAAGGAGGTTCAATTAAGGATGAATGGGAGCTCAACTTTGTTAGCATGCAGAGCTTTCCAGACCAGAGAAGCAATCGTGCATTTAAACCTTGTTCTCACAACTGTCATTTCACACCAGATATGTTAAGTAAAACCTAATCTCAGGTGACCTTCTCTGCTCTGTTCCCTTCTGCACCATATCCCTCTAGCCATAGAGCAGAACACTCCTTCTCTTCTTTGCCCCAGAAGAAGTCAAGATAGAGGAAGAGTTTAACATGGTAGATGAGGATTGGGTTAGGGATCAGTTGAGTAATCTGGACATCCATAAACCAATGGGTCCAGATGGAATGCACCCAAGGGTGCTGAGGGAGCTGGTGGAGGTCATTGCTAGGCCACTCTCCATCATCTTCAGTAAGTCATGGGCAACAGGTGAGGTGCCTGAGGACTGGAGGATAGCAAATGTCACTCCAGTCTACAAGAAGGGCAAGAAGGAGGACCCGGGTAACTATAGACCGGTCAGCCTCACCTCCATCCCTGGAAAGGTGATGGAACAACTTGTTCTTGGCACTATCTCCAGGCACATCAAGGACATGGGGGTCATCAAGAGCAGTCAACATGGTTTTATCAAGGGTAAATCATGTTTGACTAACCTCATAGCCTTCTATGAGGAAATTACTAGGTGGATAGATGATGGTAGAGCGGTAGATGTGGTTTATCTTGATTTCAGTAAAGCATTTGACACCGTCTCCCACAGCATCCTTGTAGAAAAGTTGATCAGGTATGGGTTTGGTGATCAGGAAGTGAGGTGGATTAGGAACTGGTTGAAAGGAAGGAGTCAGAGAGTTGTAGTCAATGGGGCAGAATCTGGTTGGAGGTGTGTGACTAGTGGAGTCCCACAGGGGTCGGTACTGGGACCGGTGTTGTTCAACATCTTCATCAACGACCTGGATGAGGGTATAGAATGTACCCTCAGCAAGTTTGCTGATGACACTAAGCTGGGAGGAGTGGCTGACACACCAGAAGGCTGTGCTGCCATTCAGAGAGACTTAGATAGGTTGGAGAGTTGGGCGGGGAGAAACATGATGAAATTCAACAAGGGGAAGTGCAGAGTTTTACATTTGGGGAAGAACAACACCATGTCCCAGTACAGGTTGGGGGCTGAACTGCTGGAGAGTAGTGTAGGTGAAAGAGACCTGGGGGTCCTGGTAGACAGGAGGATGACCATGAGCCAGCAATGTGCCCTTGTGGCCAAGAAGGCCAATGGCATCCTGGGGTGCATTAGAAAGGGTGTGGTTAGTAGGTCAAGAGAGGTTCTCCTCCCCCTCTATTCTGCATTGGTGAGGCCACATCTGGAGTATTGTGTCCAGTTCTGGGCCCCTCAGTTCAAAAAGGACAGGGAACTGCTCGAAAGAGTCCAGCGCAGAGCTACGAAGATGATTAGGGGAGTGGAACATCTCCCTTATGAGGAAAGGCTGAGGGAGCTGGGTCTCTTTAGCTTGGAGAAAAGGAGACTGAGGGGTGACCTCATCAATGTTTACAAATATGTAAGGGGTGAGTGTCAGGGGGACGGAGTTAGGCTTTTCTCAGTGATGACCAGTGATAGGACAAGGGGTAATGGGTGTAAATTGGAGCATAGGAAGTTCAAGGTGAATATCCGAAAAAATTTTTTTACTGTAAGAGTGACAGAGCACTGGAACAGACTGCCCAGGGAGGTTGTGGAGTCTCCCTCACTGGAGACATTCAAAACCCACCTGGATGAGTTCCTGTGTGATGTACTCTAGGTGACCCTGCTCTGGCAGGGGGGTTGGACTAGATGATCTCTCGAGGTCCCTTCCAGCCCCTAAGATTCCATGATTCTATGATTCTTTTTTCAGCCTGTCTTCCAACTCATCAGAAGATCTGTCAGTTTCCCAGCTTCATGTTACTTTCCCTATCCACTGTCTCCTTGCCTCTACTATTGATCATCTTGACAAATATCCCAGAACCAAAGGGCTTCCTTTCACAGCAAAACTATTTCTTTTTCCTGTTAAACAAGGTGATTACTGCAAGATCACTGTCAGTTCTCTCACTGCCAATCCCAGTTCCTTATTTGAATTGTTAAGATTCCTCCCCAAGATCTCAGCTTCTCTCTGGACAAGACCTTGCCAAGTTTCAATAGAAATTCCCTTCTCCTCCTCTCAAAAAACATGGCTGTTTGGCCACCATCAGCAGTAGGAACCATTTCTTTACCAAGACAACAAACTGACCTTCACTCTTCCACAGCATGGCCTTGCAATAAACAAACAAGGTAGCAAATTACACAGCTGTTAACCACATGCAATGAAAGTGCAAGTTGCTCTGGGGCCCTGGGCTGCAGAGTTCTACGGCCTAGCAACTAATAGCATACCTGCCAAGCAATAAATCTACTAGTAACAAGTCTTCAAGAAGCTGCAGCTAGTGTACATTACACTGTAGAGATATACCTTCCTCAGAGAGTAGTATCAATTACTAACCTATTAGCCCGGGCTACTAGGACTCCATCGTCCTTTGCTCAAATGAAACATAAGAAGTGAGATGCTGCAACCCTCCCTCGCTTTCTTCTCAACTAAGGGTCTTTAATAAGTTTGGTCTGTAAAAATAGAAAAGTCATGGGATTTTTAACAACCACCCCTCAAAGAGCTTCAGTTCTGCAGGGTAAGTAACTCTCCTCTGAGAACAAGCCATGAGCCCTATATCACAGAGAACAGCTAAGCAGCACTTCCCCACAGTGGTGGGACTGAAGAGTTTCAGCTGAGTAGGAAGCTGGATGGTTAGTGTATTGTTTTCTGACATGTGGAGCCTGAGCCAGCCCCTATCTCCAAAGCAATGCCTGATTCCTTAGTCATGTTATTTGAGAATGCTTATTAACTGCTGGAGTCAGTGGATTTGTGGCTAGAATAGACAATGGCTTTTTGTCCTACACAGATGCTCTTGTTAACATGGATTAGTTTGAGAAAATTGTGTTCATTAACAGAGACATTCTATGACTCTTACATAGAACAGAAATGTAACTCCTCAGACTATTTTCAAATCAAATATTTACTTTCCATGTGGTCTTTAGGTTTCCTACTAACAGATCAAAAGAGAGGCTGCAGGGATGTTGGAGGTCAGGCTTAAGATCAACACAGTATCACCAGGTAGACCTCAGCCTACAATAAAACTGAAATCACTGCCTTCACTACAGCTTACATGTTAATTTGGTTTAACAGTCACTACAATTCTTCCTGCACAGTCTATTTTTTCTACAGGTCTTGTTATACGCCAATGTGTAAGGACATCCACTTCTGTACCTGAACTTAAGAGGGTCTATACTGAATTCTTCCCACATTATGAGTAAGAACGTCATAACAGAGGTCAAAATACTGCAGAATTTGATACTATTAGATATACAAGTAGCTACTATTAGCAATCTATTAGAATTTCTATATATGTAATGGTGCTATCATCTTTATACACAGAGGGATGCTGCTATTTAAGTGCCTGCCTGATTTCTGTTAAGGCTATGACATTGTAAGACATCACCTTTTAGATTGTCACACATCCAGCCACACTGTAGACCAATTCTGTCAATCTACAATTGAAGCCATCATAACACTTGAAATTAAACTTAAAATAATAATAATTAAAAAACCCAAGACCACACCACACACAAAAAAAAAAATGCCATACGTCGGGGGCTGAAAGTTTTATGACCAGAATTTCTAAAATTTTCCTCCTCCTTTCTTCTCAGGTACTGTAATTTTTTTCCTTCAGTTGGCTTGCATTAAGTATTAACTTAATTATCATTAAAGCAGTGTAAGAATCATAGAATTATAGAATGGTTAAAGTTGAAAGTGACCTTAAAGATTATCAGGTTCCAACTTCCCTACTATGAGCAGGGACACCTCACACTAGACTAGGCTGCACAAAGCCTCATCCAACCTGGCCTTCAACACCTCTAGGGAGGGGGCTTCCATAACCTCCCTGGGCAATCTATTCCAGCACCTTACTACCCTCACGGTGAAGAATTTCCTCCTGATGTCTAACCTAAATCTACCCTCTTTCAGTTTAAAATCATTACCCCTTGTCCCGTCACTGCCCCCTCTGGTGAAAAGCCCCTTCCCAGCTTTCCTGTAGCCCCTTCAGGTACTGGAAGGCCACGATAAGGTCTTCCTAGAGCACTCTCTTCTCCAGACTGAATAGCTCCATCTCCCTCAGCCTGTCAGAGAATCACAGAATATTCGGGGTTGGAAGGGACCTCCAAATATCGAGTCCTACCCCCTTGCCAGAGCACAGAAAAAACCCACCAAAAACAAACAAAAAACAAACACTAAACACAAACACCAAATAAACAACACAGATTGTCTTATTGGCAGAGCTGTTCTTGCCCTTTGATCACCTTTGTGGCCCTTCTCTCGACCCTTTCCAACAGCTCCATGTCTTTCCTGTGCTGAGGGCTCCAGAGCTGTACACAGTATTCCAGGTGGAGTCTCACCAGAGCGGAGCAGAGGGACAGAATCACCTCCCTGGCACTGCTGGCCACAGTTCTTTTGATGCAGCCCAGGATGCAGTTGCTCTCTGGGCTCCAGCACACACTGGCGGCTCATGTCGAGCTTCTCATCCACTACCACTCCCAAGTCCTTCTCCTCAGGGCTGCTCTCCAGCCCTTCTCCCCCCAGCCTGTATTTGTGCCTGGGGTTGTGCTGACCCAGGTGCAGGACCCTGCACTTGGCCTTGTTGAACTTCATGGCACTGGCCCAGCTCTCCAGCCTGTCAAGGTCCCTCTGGATGGCGTCCCTTCTCTCTAAGGTGTCAACCACACCACACAGCTTGGTATCATCAGCAAACTTACTGAGGATACACTCAATCCCACTGTCCATGTCTCCAGCAAAGATGTTACACAGCACTGGTTCCAGTACTGACCCCTGAGGGGACACCACTCATCACCTGCCTCCATTTGGACATTGAGCCATTGACCACAACTCTCTGGGTGTGGCCATCCAGCCAATCTCTTCTCCCCTGAGTGGCCCTTCTGTCAAATCCATGTCTTGTCAGTTTGGAGACCAGGATGTCATGTGGGACAGTGTCAAAAGCCTTGCACAAATCCAGGTAGATGATGTCAGTTGCTCTGCCACCATCCACCATCTCTGTAGCCTTGTTGTAGAAGGCCACCAAATTGGTTAGGCATGACCTGCTGTTAGTAAAGTCATGTTGGCTGTCACCAGTCACCTCTTTATTTTTCATGTGCCTTAGCAGATTTTCCAGGAGTATCTGTTCCGTGATCTTGTCAGGCACAAAGGTGAGCGTGGCCAGCCTGTAGTTCCCTGGGTCTTCCTTTTTCCTCTTTTTAAAAATAGGGGCTATGTTCCCTTTTTTTCAATCAGCAGGAGCCAGACCACCATGACCTCACTAATATGATGAACAGAGGCTTAGCAACTGCAGCCAGCTCCCTCAGGACCCGTGGATGGACCCCATCGGGTCCCATAGGCTTGTACATCTTGAGATTCTTTAGATGGTCATGAACCTGTTCTTCTCCTACAGTGGGGGGTTCTTCATTCTCCCAATGCCTGCTTTCACCTGCTGTGGCCTTTGCAATGAGGCGGGAGCACTTGCCAGAGAAAACTGATGCAAATAACTAATGGAGAACCTCAGCCTTCTCAATATCCTGCGTAGCTAGGTCTCCTATTTCCATCAGAAGAGTGCCTACATTTTCCATGGTTGTCCTTTTATCCCCAACATACCTATAGAAGCTTTTCTTATTGCTCCTTACACCCCTGGCAAGATTTAATTCTATCTAGGATTTGGATTTCATGACCTGATCCCCAAGCTGCTTGGACAACCTCTCTGCAATCCTCCCAGGATACCTGCCCTAACTTCCACCCTCTGTATACTTCCTTCTGAAGTTTAAGCTTTTATAGGAGCTTCTTGCTCATCCATGCCAGCTTCCTGCAGTTTTTACCTGACTTCCTCTTAGCTGGGATGTATTACTCTTGGGCCTGGAGAAGGTGATCCTTAAATATCAGACAGTTTCCATGAGCCCCTCTTCCCTCCAAGATGTTATCCCATGGCATCCTCTCAGGCAGATTCCTGAAGAGGCTGAAATCTGACCTCCTGAAGTCAAAGGTAGTAAGCTTACTATAAGCCCTCCTTGCTACCCTAAGGATCTTCAACTTTCATGGTCACTTCAACCAAGACTGCCCTTGAGCTTTAGCATCCCTCCCCAGACCCTCCATATTGGTGAGAACAAGGTCCAGCATAACACCTCTATTCGTTGGTTCAATTACTTGGAAAAGGAAGTTGTCGTCAACAAACGCTAGGAAACTCATGGATAGTTTGTGCTTTGCAGAGTTGTCCCTCCATAAGATATCAGCGTGACTGAACTCCCCCATAAGTACCACGGCTTCTGAACGTGAAGCTGGTCCAATCTATACTACCCTCTTGCTCAGGCAGCCTGTAGCAGACCCCTGCTGTAATTTCACCCGTCCCTGCCTTTCCTTTAATCTCTCTCCATGCACTCCAGCTGGTCTTAGAGGACAACACCCCCCACCATGTCTCCCTTGCCTGTCCTTTCTAAAGAGTTTATAACCCTCCATTCTGATGCTCCAGTCATGGGAGTCATCCCACCAGGTCTCTGTGATGCCAACAAGATCATAGCCCTTCAGGCACACACATGTCTAACTCCTGCTGTTTACTCCCCATGAGTAAGCTTTGTTTTGTCAGAGAGTGATTTGCTCAGTAGCACACAGAAAGGCTGTAATCTCTACTCTAGAAACTTCAGTTCTTTAAAAGGAAAAACCTTCACCTGATGTGCAGGTTGTTCAGTTTCAGTACAGAGTAATCCACCTATCCTTGTATCAAGCATCCTTGTATGCTTACAATAGTTTCATGAAACAAAAGTTAAGAGTTGTCTAGACCCTTTTTCTTGCACATTTACTCTCAGTTTGATGATTTTGGAGTAAACCTACCAAAGATCTTGAGTATAGGTATGCATAAAAGTATGCCTCATGTTTACAAGTTTCCCAGTATTGGACATCCATTGTTAGCATGGATGTGAACTAACTGGCAGCAGATTTTTGCCAGCCATTCAACCAGCTCAATAATTGGTCTTGCTCATGAGAAATGCAGTTTCAGGAGGAATCTATATGGACAAACATCAAAGCACTTATGAAATCCTTCTGTTCTGACTATTCTTTAGATATTCAAATCCTTCTCAACATGACCTAGTTCTTTAAGACGTAAGTTCATAATGAAAAAGATATTGCATAGCTAACTGGGCTGCTGCATATTCCACTAGAACCAAGGATACTCCTCTAACTACATCATGGGAGCTTCATGAGACCAGTCACATAGCTCTATTGACAACTTGGATATAGACATGGATTTTTTTTTCTTCCCAGACCAGCACACAAGGGTCCTTCAGAGCTGAGGAACTTCTAAGTAATAAGATAATATTTCAGGTGGGCTCAGCAACACAGTTAGGGCTTCATTGTATTGATCCCTGCAAAAGAAATCTTCAAAACTGCCCCTCCTAATTGACCACAGAAGACAGAGGAGAGCCTAAGCCTAAGAGAGAGGGCAAGTAATATGTCAGTACTTCAAATTGTTAATACAAACATAAGAAGTCACAAGGAAGCACTTCAGGCTGAGTTTGGAAACAAGCATCAGTCCCAGTCCCTGGTAAGCCTTTGGAAATTATCTTAACAGCTCTACTACAATGTATTTTGAATCCTCTAAAAAGCAGTGGTTGTTGCTATGACTGCTGGTGCCAGCTTGCTGAACAACCCTCCTACCAACCCAGGAGTACTAGTGCTTCTTTCCTTTCCTGTAGCATGGCCTCTGCCAAGTCATGGAGCTCTGCCTGAGTCCCTCATGTTGGTCCTGTCTTTGAATAGGGGCCCAGGTGCTGAATCCACAGTCACATCACCTGCAATAGGGGCCCCCTGGCACAAAGCAGAAGTCAAGCCTGCTATTACGCTCAGATTCATTTAGCTGTGCCAAGTTAAATGTTTCAGGCAGTTTAATCTGTGTTCAGAGTACATTAGGGTAGCAATGGTAGGCACTGACTTTTTTTCCCAGCATTGGAATATCCAAATTAATAAGTGGCAGGATAAACTGATTTTTTTCACACTACTAAAGGTTCAAGGTCACTAAGAATAGCTGGTGCTATCTTGCTCCCACAGCCCACAAGAGGATACTCTAAGTAGGTCATAGTCACTCTAAGTTTTTATCATTCAAAACAAAGAAATGAAAGACATACTCCTCAACTCATGGCCACTACACTTCATATTAAAAGATAAATAATTCTTATCTATTAATAACAACCATTGCCACAAATTAAGGTATTTTATTGCTTCCCAAATTTAGCATGTTGCTTACTGCACACTTGAACACCACACAACTCAATGGAACCTCTGGGCATTGTTGCAATACAAAAAAATTCAAGTACTACTAATGCTACCTGGAACACTAGTTAAGAAGAGGCAACTGTTAGATACAATCTTGAAATTTTAAATTCAAACAGCCAAGATTACACAAGATTTTTGCATTACACAGGCCTATGTCCCTAATTTATCTCGCAGTTCATAATGAGATGATCAAAACTGACCTTAACTTAATAAACCAGAAAAAAAAACAACTTTCCACTGCTGAAGTGTACATTAGGCAGACAAAAATGGTCTAATTGCATTTTCAAACAAACAATATGATAAATATGATAAAGTTATAACAGCACTAAAGAGGAAGAACAAACATTTGCAGCTAACTATTATGCAAAAAGAAAGCTGTCTTACTTGATAAAAGCAAACCAAGAATGTGATGTATCAGAGTAACTCCAGCAAGCAGAAGTGAGACCAGCAAGGTTTGGCATGAAAAATACTGTCTAGACTAAATAAGACCAGCCTGACTCAGGCTGATTTCTTCATTTTGTTTACTGTAAGTCTGATGCTCCCAAGTTTGGCTCCTAGCTAGCAATACTTAATCTAAATTGCTAACACAATTGTTTTATACAAACATACAAACTGAATCCCTCTTCACTACCTCCTCTCAAACATGCAACAAACAGTCAGAAGAAACCCTACCATTTTCTAAAACTATGAGATAATACAGAAAATATGCAGGTCAGTTCAAAAGGCATGCAAATACAACTAAATCCCCCCTACCCTGTAAATTATTAAAATTCAGTTGCTAGTTCAGCCTGGCCTTTGCCAGCTGTTTCCTCCTCACATTGCTTCACTGATTTTCTGTAAGATACATTAAAAAGTTTAACTTCCCAACTGATGATGAACAGATGGGATTTCTTCAAAGCCCTTTACATTATCATACCAAACATTAATCAAGTATGGCCTATTTCACAATGTTCAAGAGGTACAAGAGAGGAAGTGTTCAAGCTTTTCTTTCCACCACTGCAAAAAATCTGAAAAAAAATTATTTTATGTACATAAGTGTATTTTTGAAACATAATTTATAATCCTATCCCTGAAATACAGTGCAAACACTACAAAGCAAATTCTGATACCTGCCTGCCGTAGAATAACCAGGCTTGCATTAGTATTTTAATTATAAACTTGCCTTGGCTTTGAATCTTGGTTATGTTTTTCCCCAAGCAAAAATTTGCAAAGATAACTGTTTGAATATGACTAAATTGTTTTCAGACAATACCTCCAATTTATTGATTTCTACCTCCTTAAAAGGTTAAGATGTTATTTACGCCACAGTCAAGATCTTATTTGATCATAATCAAGCTGATTTGGTTTGTAAAGGAAGTAATACTACAAATATTTATTATGATATTTAATCTACACCAAGATTAAAAATGGTAAATAGGAAATCAAAGTTGTTTATAAGCTTTCCTACCAGAATGTAAACCATTAATTTTTATCCACAGCTACCAGTTTTGTCCAATCTAAATAGTGTTTCTGTGGTAAAATCTTTGTTGAAGACACTTCCAGGAATTAAAGTCTTTACTAATAAAGCTAGCCCTGCATTTGCAGACTGAACACAATTGTTCATTGGTTAGAATCCTTTTGCCAGCATAAGCTGGTGTAATAACTGCACTAAAGCTCTGTGAAACAATACTATTTTCAAATAAGAGCAACTATTACTGCACTGATTCATTCCATCTTACACACACAACACAATAAACTGAAATATGAAGCTTATGAACATTCTTCTAGGTTTCTAAAGAGAGGAGGTAAACTGAATTTGCCAGAATGATAAGCAATGATTAATTTCACAGATGTTAAAAAATGAAAAAAGGCATTAAGTCAAAAGAAATGTATCTGTTGGTTAAATACTCAGATACAGAACAAAAATAGAGATGCTCAGTCACAACCTGATGGAAACTAGAGTTCTTGCAAATTATGCAACAGCAGATAAGCATTTTACATATAAAAGAATATCTAAAGATTAAATTTGAAGAGTACTCCTTCTGAAGAGGAATTAAATTATATAAACAGTAATAGCATCAGCAAGAAAATTGAAAGCTTGCCTATTCGATCTTTTCACTAGAATGAGCACAACAATTTTGTTCTACCCCACTCCCAAAGTGCCACTACAATAAAACAGATGCAAATCTAAAACAATCTTCTTAGACTATTAAGTCTTAATTATCCACAAAGTAAACAAACACTTAAAAAAAACAGTAAGCAATAAGGTTAGGAAAATTTAATATAAAACAATGGTGAACAAGAAATAGACATAAGACTGTAATCTCACAGCAACTATTAAACTTCCCTTTTCACCATGCACCAAATGAACATCTAGAAGCTACAAATTATTTATCTTATGCATAAACTTTACCAACTCTTAACCAGTGAAGCTCTTCACAAATTCAGATTAATTAATCCAACATCTGGGTTATTTTATAAAGGTTCTCCACCATACCTACACCTTCAACTTGTCAGACACCTCTTACCAGCAAAGTTCAAAGAGGTAGAAAAAGAAAAATATCCTCAAACAAAAAAACCTAGGTATTTTGCTGCTTGACCTTGTTGACCTGATTTGGTTGATTCTGATTTAGGGTTTTTCTTCCATCCAGGACACCACATTTGATAATACTCATGCAATATACTTTGTCAGTGTCTTTTGGAAAGCATGGAAGGTACAAAACTCATCAATAATTCAGCTCTTAAAAGAGTGAGTGTCAACATCATTAATATTTGCATGAAAAAATTGTCTTCAGGCATTCACTATGTCGCAACAGTGTGTCAAGATGAAATTTACTAATTACTGGCAAACTTACTTAACCAGAGCACTGAGCAAGTTCAACACATAATCTTTAGTAAAATTAATGTATGACAACCATTCTCTGTTTGACATCACATTTTCTACAGTAAAATAACTTTTGTTTTCATAGGCCTAGTGACATGTTACAGTGATACTCTGTAATAAAAAAATTAGTCTGATAAAGAAACATTAACTAGTGATAATTTCTAATCTGTCCACCCATAAGACAGACTTTGGTATTAGAAAAGAATGCTGGAATGACAACTAAAAATACCAAAAAACTCCCACCCATATGGTTGTTACACGATAAAGGCAAATGAGCACAGCTGCTGCAAAGGAAAACCATGCATCACTAATATACTCAAATTCTTGAGCATGTTAAACAAAATAGCAGACAAAGAGACCAGCTGGTTGATATAATTTATTTTAAATTCGAAAATGACTTCCCAGAATTGTCTTACCAGAGACTACTATGAAACTCTAAATTATACAACAGTGTTGCAAGCTTAAAATGGGCAAAAATACACAACAGAACAGATACACCTTTATTTTCTTGGACGTGTATTAATTATAGTACATCCTTTTGAAGTCTACCAACACCTCACTTCAGTTAAGTAAGTAGCTTAGAAGTACATGAAATTTTGCTACAGTTATTTGGAAAACCCTCACATCTAATTTAGCCTTCCAGACTAGCAAGCATGTATTTACACAAGATAAATTAATTCTGAGAATACACTTAGGGCCTTGTCTTCATTAAGCAGAAGTCTGCCATCTAGGAATCTAATAAATAAAAGCAAATACATTAGTAAAGAACCTAAAACCTTGGTCTATCTTTGAGATTCTGACAGGTTTAGTCATGATTACTAAAGAAGTAATCCCACGAACAAACAACTACACCATGAAGTTTTTTCTTGTAGATGCAGATGGATTAGCAAAAATGTTTTGTCACTACAGCTTGTTATGTCTAGGAAATGTTTTAAAAGTATGATCTTGCTGAAATAAGCACAGCTTCTCAGAAATACAGAATACATTGTAGATTTATAACCTGTTTATGAATTAGAGTCACATACAAGTAGGAAAAAGCACAAAGAAAGCCAAGACAATTAATAGTGTTTAGACAGGAAGAAAAAAAGACTCAAAAGTACCTGGACTGTAGATGAAATCAAGCACAGATGAACGTGACAGTTGGCACCAGAAGCAACCAGAACTTGTCACATGCAATACTGATGTCTACTCTGACTGCAGCCAACCAGCCAAGACTCTAGCACCAGCCTGGTGAAAGTTTCCAAGGTATGAAATTGGATTAAAAGATAAACTCAAAGCATTACCAAGTGTAAAGAGGTGAGGGAAAATAACAAGGGAGGCTTTTAAAGGAACAAATACCCACAAAGCTAAAAGAAACTCCATGAAGTGCCCAAGCAGGGAAAAGCCAGATTCTATTCTCTTCCAGAGACAATTCTTTAGGGAATATATGACAGAAACACACAAAATAATCTTCATTAAAAAATAAAATATAATAGATTCTAGACCAAAAAGGAAATACTTTTCCCACATATTACATAATCAGTTTATGGAAAGAACCATCACAAGATATTATTGGCATCCTTGGAAGCAATTATGATTAATATAAAAGGATGCCAATGTAAAAGGATTATGAGCACACCTCAAATTTTATTATGAGATCACAGGAAAAAAACTCAGAAATTCCTGTGCTTAAGGATATCAGTTTCCTACATAATAAACAAACCTTAACTTTCTCCCCTTAAAAAAGGACCTGCAAGTGTCCAAGTCAGAGCACTTTATCCCTCTACAATACTCACTGATTTTTACCATAAGCACCTACTAGCAAAGGTAGAACAATACTGACTTTGCCCAATGATACACAAGAAGTGCCATGTACTTGTCACATGAGAATAAATTATGTCTTCATGTGTTTGACTGGGGAGATGGTCATTGCACAATAACCATTTTAACCATGTTTACTGATAGCTTTTACTTGACAAGAAGCATAAAATGCATACTACTTTACGGCAGGCAGAAAATTTCAAGATTAAATCCAGACTCCACCGTATTTCTCAGCACACGTATTTCTCAGCAGAAGTTCTTTTTGTTATACTAAATCAGCAGCAAGCAGCTCTGAGTTTGTACTGGCCAGAGGACACACTCCCTGAAAACTCCAGGGACTGCTCTTACTAAATTACACCACAGAATTTAGGAAGCCAAAAGATGGAGAGCCAGGAAAAAAAGCAAACCCAAAAAGTTTGTCCAAGTTCTCCTCCACAGTGGCCACCTAAATTCAAGTGATGCAACAACACCATGCTTCCCACCACATCTGGGAAGTCTGGAAGTGACGCAAGACAAAAACAAAAGTACATATTGTGCTGTACCCCGGATGGTGAAAAGATAAGTGGTGAAAAGTTTTGGCAGCAGAAATAATATTTGTATTAGGCTGAGAACACTTCTAACATCTAAACTTTCAAATGCACAACTCCTTTCTTAACTGAACTAGATTACTCATTTGATCTATTTTTTCACACCACAAAACTGAGTAATCATAAAAAATTAAGTAATCACAAAAAATGGAATGTTGCCATTTGCAGGCTGAACCAGGGGAAATGGGGGACAGCAGCACACAGTTATATTTACCAGGAGTCTATCTTTGGGGGTCAAGAGCTTCCAAAGTCTTGTGACACACATCTACTAATAGTCTGAACGTAACATCACCAAAAAAACCCAACATTTTCTAAGTAATTAAGGTTGTAAATTCATGCAGGATTGGAGGACAGCAATTTCCAAAAGTTATTAGCGAATATTAGTTGTTTCTTGAAATTCAGCCATATAACCTTTTGTTCATTAAAACTGCATACATATGAAGCAGTATAACAATGTTTTCATCATAATGGATTTTCAGATAAAGAACATCTATGGAAATTGTGCATTTGGTGTCTACATGGCAAAATGTCTTTTAAGAGATTAGTAGAAGGTAGCTTTAATCCTGTTTGCATTGGTACAAGATCACTGATATAAAAAGGTCACTTCAACAGAGCTAAAGAACCAACTGAAGCTGAGAGCTGATAAAGCATTTATTCAGTGTCCTGACCTGGGAAATTCCTCTGCAGAAAGAACCTTGACAAAGAATCTTGACAACAGATTAATAAAAATCAACATACTTTTATATATTTCTATTAGAGATACCACAAAACTAATTAAACCCCACCAAAACACTATGTATCAGCTTATCAGCTTACTTAAAAGAGACCACAGATGGCTGATTTTACCTACATAGTCAATTGCTTTAAGGCTTAACAGGAGCAGCACTTCAGGAATATCTCTGTTGGCTTAGTGTCTCAGAATCGGGAGGGGTACAATAAATACCTTTTAACTTCAGTCATTAAAGGAAGAAAAAAAAATAATTTAGTACATCAACACTAACTCTTGGCAAATATATAAATCACTATATTTCATACAGCAAGGAAATCTAAAAACATGACACAACAAATCTAGACTTAAGTCAGCTGTCTTTTCCTCATTTTACATGCTTAAGTTAATCCTACTAGAAAAAGTAGTGGTTGCTGGAAAACTGAGTGTTAAAAATAATTTTTCAGATACCTAAAACAGATAATATAAGGATAGCAATATTTTTGTCTGAGAATAGTTAATGATTTTCAGCAAAAATCACAGGGCTAGAGGTGAGCATAGATTCCAACTGAATAGGGACTCATCATTCCACTGCTAATGAGCCCAACAAATACTGTAAGTAATATTATAATGATGAACTCTTACTATTTCTACAATAATTAGGTAGAAGGTAAGCTTATCTAGTGCACTAAGGTCAATGATGAAAGCTAAACTGTTTAAAATCGTAATTTAACTACTGATCTTACTACACTGAGCAATACGGTTTACTCCAGAGAAGTTAGCATAAAAAGGTTAGAATAGGCACACATTTTTTCTCCTCTCCGCTTCTGTATCTGTAAAGCAATTACTTACATCACAATCTATTAAGATGTTACAAAGTATTTAACAGTGAAAAGTTTTGAGATTGTACAGTGCTCAGTACAAATGCAAAAGAATACTGAAACAGTTAAACTGGTTTTAGTATGATCTGTTTTCCCAGACACTAGCATAAAACCCTGATTCCACTCATATATTTCATTGCTGGCCATGATTTCATCCTCGGACTTTGTTACTTGTCAAATACAGCTTTGCACCTTTGGATTTAAAACCCAGAGATGCTACGTTGAGGAGCCTTTAACCAGCCTTTGAATGACAAAGTAGAGATTCCTCTTGGTTCCTAACTCAAGATGCTGAAGCCCACATTTGTCACCCTGGAAGGCTGTGAAATGCAAACAAAACTAAAGAACACTGTATCCCTGACTTCAGCCCATGATCAACACAGGGATAAAGTATGTGAAAGTGATCTAATTCCTTATTACAAAAAAAAAGTCCAACTTCTGTTCAATTCAGCTTGCAAGAAAGCAGTTATGAAGAATTTCTGACATACGGCTGAACCAACAATGTCTGGAAGAACTTGGATCTCCTATTCAAAACCACTTAACCTACTTAAAAAAAATATATATTTAAAAAAATTTAAAATGCTGTGACTAAAAGCCCAGACTGCATTCCAGAGGTCTAGGAATAGCTTGTTTTCTTATTTGCAGTAGGTAAATTTGAAGTCTGTGAGGCATTCCTCTGGTTTTTAAGGATGTCTCCAATTTCTCCTCAAAAATTCACTTTGCTTCTTTCTCTACATGTAAAATTTGCCTTTCCCTAGAACTACACGCTCAGTTATAAACAATATTTTTCAGAGTGAATTTTGAGAAAATGCAGTTGCTGTACATGCCTTCTTTCTGATACTGTCCCCATCTGGGTTTTGGTTCACAGGTTTTGGTATAGTGTGCTCTAGGTTGCTGAAGTTTGTGACTTGCAGGTTTGTGTTATACACTGATATAACAGTAAAACACATTTCACATTACTTATTTTTTTTTTCCACCCTGTTGCATAAGGGATTTCTTTTAAGTGTAAGCTGAATACTGTCATTCAAACAAGTCTAAACTATAAAAAGGACAGGTTATAAGGTGTTTGAAATTACATCCCTAGGGCTCAGTATAGAAGCTTCTCCTCACACTCTTGATTTGCATGCTTCATTATTGAAATGCCTGATAGAGTTCTTTTACTTTACTCATTAATGACTTCAAAGAAATACATGCTTGAACTCCTAAATATATTAAACTAATTTAAATTATTTTAAAGCATCCAGTGACTGCTCAGCAAACCAGAAAAAGGAGCCTGTGCTTCTGAAAATAACACACTATTTAGTGAACTGCATGCTAAATCCATTGAAACATAGACAAATCTAATTAAATAATACCATCAATACATATACATAGGAGCTCATTAGAGTTGCTAAAGCACAGCACTAACCTAGAAATATAAGAATAATTTTAATAAGCTCCTTTAAGTACCTTTTAAAAAAAAAAAAAAAAGTTTTTGTGGGATACCATTTATGCTCCTTATATCCCATGGGGGAAGAAAAAAAAAACAACAACATAAAAGCAAACATTTATGCACCTTCCACAATGAAACAGTTCAGGTGTGCAACTCAAATCTACAAACTCATCAGTTTATGGTATCATTTTTACTAGCATCTGATATATCTACATTTGTTTACAATTAAAAAAATAAGTACAGCATATCCTTCTACAGGGATGGGTTTGGTTATATATTTTTTAAAATTAAAACAAGGTTTCTGTTTTTTAAAAAACTACATGCAGAACTGAAAAACTATCTTTAATGTAGCTATATTTTGGGCTGTAAAGAAAAAACACCAAATTATTCTGTTACTAAAGCAGGTATCTTAACTATAAACGAAATCAAGATCTGTATTTTCAAATCAGATTAACAGTGACAACTTACTGTCAAAACCAACACAAATATGATTGTTCACAATATTTACATAGGCTAATACCTGTTGAATCCCAAAACAGATCAATGAACCTTATGCACATACTAAAATATGTAAATCTTGCAAAATCTACTGAAACACTTTGTCAAGGTCAATGATACAATGAATACAAGCGAAATAACTCAATACCCTCTAAGGACCACTGATACACGCCTGCATTTTGAAAATATCTATTTTGTTGTGCCAGCTGGTGTGTGAACTACACATCCTCAGCAGCCCAGCAGAACTTGTTCCAGTGAATTTTTGGAAATTGGCATTCC